>NC_139345.1:214768986-215343986 GCF_055883805.1 Amblyomma maculatum
AAATAGATTTTCCTTGGAGGCATATTTGTTGAACAAATGAGGCAGTGAAAACTGTAGCGCTTCTCTTCCGTAATTCGTTCATGCGTGTGACAGAACCGATTTATCAGCACGACGACAAATTTCTATTCTGGTTTCATTCGAGCGACGGGCATAAGAAAAGCAGCTCTTGTTAGAGAAGAGAACCCGAGATAATATTGCCACACCGCTGTACACCTTCTGGCGCCACCAAGTGGCCGAATGTCTTGGCACGTAGCTGAGCGTCGTCCTCGTCTCTTTCGAGCTTTGCTTGTTTAAAAGGGCCAGCTCGGTTGTTCTGCTAATTGCAACGTGTGTTGTTGACATTTGGTGGATTGTGCAGGATAATATCCCATATACGTTGCCCCCGAAGACGTCAGTGACGCTGCTAATCCACGCGTGGAGGCGACTCCCGTCCATAAAGCAAGCCGTCGCCTCTGAAGCCTACAACCTGAGTTCAAACCAGTGACCACCCCGCTAACGAACCATGACATCCACGACGAGCAGCCAGACAAGTCATCCTTCCAGCGACGCCACTCCGTTCGTCCTTCTCGCACCTCGATCCCCACCACCATTTCACGGTGACCGTTTGCAGGATGGGCAAGACTGGTTGGCCAGTTTTGACCGCGTGGCCGCTTTTAACCAATGGGACGACGAGCGGAAGCTAATGAATGTGCACTTCGCGCTGCAAGACTCGGCTAAGACGTGGTTTGAGAACCACGAGGCGTCCTTTGTCATCTGGACAGCCGTTCGCCGTGAGTTGCTTACAACATTCAGCTCGAGTGCGCGCAACGAAACCGCAGAAATTTCAGTTCGTTAGAGGTCTCAATAGTCAAATGAGAGCGTGGCCATGTTTGTCGAGAACATGAGGCGGCTTTTCTATATGGCCGACACTACCATGCCCGAAGCAATGTAAGTATGGCACCTCATGCGCAGGGCGAAGGAAGAGTTCTGGCCTCATTCGCGACACTCCAAGAACTGTCTCAGATTTCGCGAGAGAAGCTACCAGCATGGAACGTTCACTGCAAGAACGGTGTACTCAATACGGCCGTCAGGCAAGCGCAGCGGCCACACCCTATTGCGCGTCCGTGCCAGCAACTAGGGACTAGGCATTGCGGGAGCTTGTGAGAAGCATCGTCCTCGAAGAGCTGCAGAACCTCCACTTGGACGCACCACCTGAAATGAATACTTATACCGGGGGCGTCATTCGTGATGAAATCCGGCGAGCTGTGCAGCCACCACCAGCACCACCACTAGAGCCATGCATTATGACGTATAGTGATGTCCTCCGTCAACCTGCCCCCGAGCTACATTCATTCCGCCCCGTTGTCGGACCACCGCCTCGCTACATGCGCCCCGTAGAGCAGCAACAAGGTCTGCGCCTCGGCGAGCCGCAGCAAGACCAGCGTCCCGCTATCGGCAAGGCGCACTTGTGGCGCACGCCCAACAGACGGTCTCGCTGTCATCACTGCGGCGAACCAGGCCACATTCTTCGCAATTGCCCATACCGGAAAATAGGTTTAAGAGCATTTCCACCAAACGCGCCTCGACCCCGCTATGACGAAAGACCACAGGAGTTTGAGGAATACCTGGCTGCTAACGAGATGCACCCGACGTCACCGCAACGGCAGTCGTGACCGTCATCCCTGAGGCGTTTTGCTTCGCCTATTCGGTACTCCTCCTCTAGGCAATTCAGAGGCACGTCCCCTCGCCGGGAAAACTAAACACGGCGGCCTCCGGGGGTGAGGCCGCCGCTACGTCTCAGATTCAACAGCCTCCACCCGACGATTTGACGCGACGGCCCGAGCGGCGACGACCCGATCCGATGAACTTACCGACTTGCTGCGAACGCATTGTCTCCGGGGAAATTTTTGTAACCGCTGACAGTTGTGATCTGACCGCACTTGTGGATACCGGCGCCGATTTTTCCGTCATGAGCAGCCAGCTAGCCACGGCACTCCTTAAGGTTCTGACGCCTTGGTCTGGGCCAATGATGCGTACCTCCGGTGGTCATGTGATGACGCCGATTGGCATGTGCACGTGCCGCATAGAGATCTGCGGTTTTACTTTCCCTGGCACATTTGCCCTATACAAGAGTGCTGCAAAGATCTGATTCTCGGCATGGATTTTCTTCAAGAGTATGGTGCTGTTATACACCTTCGAGAGCAGCTCATGGTATCGTTTTCAACCAAGCGAGCCGTTGGTAACAACATGGACTTCCGGAAAACGATGCTGCGCGTCTGTGACGACCACATAACGATCCCTGTGCGAGCAAGTTCGTCACAGTCAAATGTGATCGCAGCACAGGCACGCGTGGCATTGCTGAAGCTAACATGTCACTGCTTCTAACTCGACAAGTTTGTGTAGCTCGGGGCCTTGTCGAACTTGTCCGTGGCCAAGCCGAAGTGCTAGTGACAAACTTCACTTGTGAACCCCAACATTTGACGGCGAACATGACGGTCGCTTATTTTGAAGAGCTTGGAGAATGTACAGGCCAGTACGCTTTATCCAACACGTCAGACCTCGACAATGCGACGCCTACAGCCATTCAGACTGATGTGAACCCGCACCTCTTGCCCAGTCAGAAACGCTGCATAGAGAATCTTGTCAATTCGTTCCGCGATTGTTTTGCATCAACCTCCAAGGTCCGGCAGACGCCACTAACGAAGCACCGAATTATAGTTGCCGACGACCAACGTCCACTATGTCAGCGTCCTTACCGGGTGTCTACAGAAGAACGTGGTGTCATCCGCTGCCAAGTAACAGAAATGCTCCAGGACGACGTTATTCAGCCGTCGACGAGCCCCTGATCTTCGCCTGTTGTCCTGGTCGCGAAGAAGGATGGAACCTTGAGGTTCTGCGTGGATTGCAGACGCCTCTACAACGTCACGAAAAAGGGTGTGTACCCCCTGCCGCGCATCGACGATTCCCTCGATCGCCTTCACCATGCCACTTACTTTTCGTCACTTGACCTCCGCAGTGGATATTGGCAAATAGAACTTGATGAGCGAGATCGGGAGAAGACCGCTTTTATTACACTGGACGGTTTGTATGAGTTTAAAGGGCTCCTGTTTGGCCTGTGTTCGGCCCCTGCCACATTTCAACGAATGATGGAAAATGTACTCTCTGGTCTGAAGTGGCAGTCATGCCTCGTATATCTCGACGATGTTGTGATTTTCTCGAACACGTTCGACGAGCACCTGAAATGTTTGCGCGCTGTCTTCGAGGCCATCCGATCTGCCGGTCTCTCTCTAAAACCCCTAAAAGTTCAATTTGTCTTTATTGAGCGAAACTTCTCGGCCAAATTGTCAGCGCTCGAGGTGTTAGCCCAGACCCAGAAAAGACTGCCGCTGTCGCTTCGTTCCCCAAACTAGCGGATAAACAAAGCTTGCGTCGATTTCTCGGCCTCTGCGAGTACTATCGCTGCTTTGTTAACAATTTTTCCAAGATCGCTGAGCCGCTGACCTGCCTGACAAAAAACGCCGAGCCGTTCTTTTGGGCCCACGATCAGGAAAAAGCTTTCACGGAACTCAAGTGCCGTCTCCAACGTACGCCTATACTTGGCTATTTCGACGAAGCCTATACTTGGCTATTTCGACACGGAACTGCACACGGATGCCAGTAACGTTGGCCTTGGTGCGGTCCTTTTTCATTGGCAGGGCTGTGCAGAACGCGTCATTGCTTACGCCAGTCGCACTTTGTCCCGTTCCGAAGTTAATTATTCAACTACGGAAAAAGGAGTGCCTCGCTGTTGTGTGGGCAATCATGAAATTTCGTCCGTACATGTGCCGTCGTCCGTTACGGTCGTCCGTTTCGTGTCGTGAGCGACCATCACTCTCTGTGTTGGCTGACAAACCTGAAAGATCCATCGAGTCGGCTTGCTCCATGGAGCCTTCGTTTGCAAGAATTTGACGTTACTATCCTGTACACGTCTGGCAAGAAACACAGTGATGCTCACTGTCTGTCCCGCGCCTCTACTCCCTGCCACATGGACGGCTCCGACGACGATTCCGCTTTCCTCGGTGTTATCACGACGTCCATCTTATTCCGAAAGCAGCGGGCTGACTCTGAACTTTTGTCCCTCATCGAATACCTCGAAGGAACAGTGGCATCTCCTCCTCAGCTCTTCAGGCGCGGACTGTCATCACTTTGCCTGCGCGATGGTGTCCTCTACAAGAAGAACTACGGTTCAACAGAAACTGCTTATCTGCTTGGAGTACCCACAACGCTTCATGCTGAAGTTCTTCGTGCGTGCCACGATGATCTTTCTTCCGACCATCTCTGTTTTTCTAGTACATTGGCAAGGATACACCGAAAGTAGTACTGGCCCAGGCTAGCTGCCGTTGTGCACCGCTACGCCAGTACCTGCCGTGAGTGCCAGCAGCGGAACAGACCACTCATTAAACCAGCTAGGCTTCAGCAGCCTAATCGATCGCCCGAAATTCCCATTTCAACAAGTCGGCATGGACTTATTGGGCCCATTCCCGAAGTCCTCCATGGGTAACAGGTATGTAACGGTTGCCACTGACTACCTCAGCCGCTGCCGTTACAGTGAGACCAAGGCGATTCTCCGTGGTACCGCAGAGGAAGTTGCGCAATTCTTTATTCACAACATTGTACTCCGTCATGGTGCCCCAACAGTCGTCTTAACTGACAGGGGAACCTCGTTCACGTCGGCACTCACGAGCGAGGTACTTCGACTCAGTGGCACGACCCACGGCAAGACAACAGCCTATCATCCTCAAACTAATGGACTGACTGAGCGGCTTAACAAGACAATAGCCGATATGATTTCTATGTACGTAGACAACGATTATGGTAACTGGAACAGCATTCTGCCGTACATCACGTTCGCATACAACACTGCGCTCCAGGAAACTACACGCTTCACTCCATTTCATTTGGTTCATGGA
Organism: Amblyomma maculatum; assembly: GCF_055883805.1. Taxonomy (NCBI): domain Eukaryota; kingdom Metazoa; phylum Arthropoda; class Arachnida; order Ixodida; family Ixodidae; genus Amblyomma; species Amblyomma maculatum. The sequence goes on from NC_139345.1 coordinate 214,773,915, forward strand.
CGCGAACCCTTGATTATGCTGGATGCCATGCTTCTTCCGGATTGTTCTCCCTCCACTGTCGTGGAGGCTGACCAATTTATTCGTGACGCACAAGCTGCACGACAGCGAATTCGGCACCAACAAGTACACAACGCCTAGCGCTACAACCTACGACACCGAGAGGTGACTTACACGCCCAGCGACCAAGTCTGGGTATGGAGCCCAATTCGGTTGCGAGGGCGCCCTGAAAAGCTTCTGCTGCGTTACTTTGGACCTTACGAGGTGCTCCGCCGCCTCAGCGCGATTAACTACGAGGTGCTACCACAAGGCACTGTCCGCTCCTCTCGGCAGCCGAAGTCTGAAATAGTTCACGTTGTCAGAATGAAGCCATATTACAATCGTTAAACCGTTTTAGGGTCCAAACTAGAGCCAGAGACTCTCCCGTATAACTTGCCCCACTTTTCTTTTAGTCCCCTACGCTCGCGGTATCGGGTAGATGCCCCTTGGAAGGGGGGCAATGCCACACCGCTGTCCATCTTTTGACGCCACCAAGTGGCCGAATGTCTTACACGTGGCTGAGCGTCGTCCTCGTCTCTCTCGAGCTTTGCTTGTTTAAAAGGGCCAGCTCGGTTGTTCTGCTTGCTACGTGTGTTGGTGACAACATATTAGCCGGTATTTAAAGAGGACATTATTACGAATAATCTTGTGCCCAAGAAAACCAACACCTGTACGGGCTGTTTAACAGGTCCCGGCAATTAATGTAACCGTTTTCTTCTCAAACATTAGTAATTTTTAGAAGTTCGTGCTTGATGTGGTGGCCCAGACCGAATTGCAATAGTTAAGATTAAAATATTGAGTTGTAGGTGGTGTTTTAGATTAATTTCTATTTAGAATTCTTAGAAGATTTATTATTGTTTAGAAATTTAGATTGAGAAATATTGCGTTTAGATTTGGAGGAAATTCAGAGCGATATCTGCAAAGGCACCAAAAGACTTTGACACTGTTTGAAATATATGCTATTTTTTCAGTCCATAAGATGTTCATCAAGAGGAAGCACAAACGTTTAAAGCTATGGATAATTTATATTGTTGATAACGCCTTCCCTGTCGCTTTCTGTGTGCCGCCTGCTTTTCTTTTTGTGCTTTATCACTCATGAATTTCTACTGGGGGATTATTAAACAAAAGCGGCTCAGAGAAAGTTACTTTCAGGTTGAAAGGTCGAAAGAAAAGGCCTTTAGATTTCATAGAATTGACAATCCGTTTGACCTGGACCATCTGAATAAAGACTGAAGAATAATATTTCGTGCTTTTTTAGATTATCTGTCTATGAGTCGGCAAGAAAAAAACTTGCATCACCGTCATACAAAATATATCTAACGGCGGAAGCAATTTTTACTACATCTATAATATAAGAATTAAAAATAAACGGACCAAGAAGGCTGCTCCTGAAACTCCATATTGTATGGCTTTTAAATCAGACAGGTTACCATCTATAGAGACAGCCCATATTCATGACTTAAATACGACCTAAACAGTATGAGAGAAGAACCACGGATACCGTATCGTTTAAGTTTATGTAGCAATACGTTATGATTTCATGAGATCAAACGCTTTACTGAAGTCTACAAGTATACATATAGTGTTTTCATCTTACAATTATTATAAAGTAAATTAATATTTGCAACAGTAGAGGAGATTCACTGGTCAGCCCTTTACGAAAACGAAAGTATCAGTCATTACTGATACTTTGGGTACAAGCGTCCCCCGGCCTGGCGCTCGGCTTTTCCAGGGGTGTGCGTTTGGGAGAAGCTCCGTAAACCCCGCTGCGCGCCCCTCCTCCGCAGTGGGCCCAAACCCAGTTTGGAACCTCGCAGCCTGCAAAGGTGGTTCTGTTTGTCTTTCAAAGGTACTCCCTTTGACCCTCACCTGAAGTGCTCCACTAGAGCCTCAGCTGCAGCAGTCCTAAAAAAAAGGGCCACATAATGGGCTGTTGCCGCGCAAGGCGGACTTATTGTTGTCCGATGGCGGAACGAATCACTGCCACATCGGCGCAACTATTTGGGCCGTGACCCCTTTTCCCAAGCATTTCACCCCAGAAGAGCCGAGCACCGCCGGGGTGGCGCAGTGGTTACGGCGCGACTACTGTTCCCAAAGAAGCGGGATCGAATCCCGGCCTCGGCGGCCGCTTTTCGATGGAGGCAAAAAGCAAGGCGCCCGTGTGCCGTGGGATGTCAGTGCACGTTAAAGAACCCCAGGTGGTCTAAATTTCCGGAGTCCTCCACTACGGCGTCTCTCATAGCCTGAGTCGCGACGTTAAACCCAACTAACCAAACCAAACCAGTAATCAAAGACTGTTTCTTGAACACGTTCTCAGTTTTCGTAACTAACTTTTTCTAGAGCTTTTGAAAAAAAAACAGCAAAACATTATGGGTCGATAGTTAGATATTTAGTTGTTATCTCCTTGCTTAAAGATAAGTGAAACACTGGAATTTTTTGAAATGAAGAGAGCAAGGCGAGAGGAAGCGGTAAACGGCGGCACATAAATGATGGCACGAGCGCGACGTCTTTGTCTCTCAGGTGAGGTGCATGCGCCACTTGGAAATTGTAGGTGGCACTACGAGGTTAAATAGAGACGAGTACACGCAGAAAAAAGGCACGTGCAACTTTTATTTTCCTTGACAGCAGCTCATTTACTGCGACAAATTCCCGGGAATAACTCTTATTTACAAAAATGTGATAACGTTAAGGACCCTGTGTCGCAGAAAAGACGGCGTTCGGCGTTATGCTGCGTGGTTGTAATGTGAAAATCATCACGAAATAAATAAAAGTCTTCCCCACCCATGGAATTGAACTCGTTCCTGCAGGTCGCCAGGCAAGCACGCAACCACTCAGCCAAAGCAGTGAAACGTTCTCTTGGAATAAAGATAAGGACGTTTTTAAGAAGTACTGCCGATTTGTTGAGAGTTGAGCGATGTTTTCTTTTCGAAATTAGGATTGATGATGAAGTGTCATTTTTTGTTTGATTTACATTAAAAAATGGCTTCGCAGTGTACCACAGAGTGGGAAGCCATCACATCCAACAATAGGCCACTACAACATGACCATGCTCCTGCAAATTGGTGCAAACTATTCTCGTCAAGTAAGGATTTCGTGTAAACTCTTTGGGATAGAAGATTTATGTGAAATATGAGTTTGATAATTGTTATCGTTAGTACTTGCAGAATACGCACAATTTAAAATTTATGGCCATGGAGTAGCGGCGAAGTAACGTGCAGTACTTTTTTTGGTAATGGAGATGCGTTACCTTTTTGTCGGCGACTTAGGGCGGTAACGCTTTCCTTTTTCTTTAGCTTAAAGAGCAACGTATTTAATTACTTTCCTTCGGTAACGCCTACAACACTGCTATCCGTTCGCACTCCCGCCCGCCCGTTCGCTCGCTCGTCCGTCCGTCCCTCCCTCCCTCCCTCCCTCGCTCCCTCCCTCCCTCCCTCCATCCATCCATCTATCCATCCATCCATCCACCGATCCATCCATCCATCCATCCATCCATCCATCCATCCATCCATCCATCCATCCATCCATCCATCCATCCATCCATCCATCCATCCATCCGTCCATCCGTCCATCCGTCCGTCGGCCCGTCCGTCCGTCCGTCCGTCCGTCCATCCATCCATCCATCCATCCATCCATCCATCCATCCATCCATCCATCCATCCATCCATCCATCCATCCATCCATCCATCCATCCATCCATCCATCCGTCCGTCCGTCCGTCCGTCCGTCCGTCCGTCCGTCCGTCCGTCCGTCCGTCCGTCCGTCCATCCATCCATCCATCCATCCATCCATCCATCCATCCATCCATCCATCCATCCATCCATCCATCCATCCATCCATCCATCCATCCATCCTCCGTCCGTCCGTCCACCTGCTACCTTCTGCATGTCTACCGGAATCAGCGAGGAGTTGGTACGCATTCTGTGCACATTTAGTGTTCACATTGCCCACACGTTAGGACCTGAAACCTGTGGCATGTTTTGTTGTTCAAAGTAAAGACATTGTTCCCCCCAAAAAATATATCCCGGCATGGTTTACAGCATTCTCTGCTCCGACTGCGACTATGTCTACATTGGCGAAACTGATAGTTTTTAAAGGCGCCTAAACGGCCATAAAGATGACGTTAGAAAAAAAAAAGATGGCTCCAGTGTTATCGCCGTGAACTCCATATTGAAATAGCACATTATCGACTAGTACAAGGCACACGTTCCTGTAACTCCAAAAAAAAAAAAAAACTCACCTTCATCTGGAACTTTTGACGATACAAACGACCAGTCACACCTTGAAACAAAACAGTGAAAATCTTATAACTGCTTATGCACGCTCCCTGCGCCTCCTTTTCAAGCATACATACTCTTGAAAATGATGATCTGAATCTGAGCTAGTTAGTGCATATTAATGTGGAACTACAGCCTAATATGAAAACAGGCACAAGGAAGACAACACGACGCCTCGTGTCGTGTTGTCTCCCTTGTGCTTGTTTTCATTTTAGGCGGTAGTTCTAAATTGACAATCATCCGTGTCTGCAGACTGCCAGCCTGCCCTAATGAAGTTCCAAGCAAGAACGGCAGCTACGTGAGAAAGCCTTTCTTTTTTTTTTAAACTGCTTGAAGAGTGCGGTCATGCTGTTCTCGACACCACCAAAGGAAATCTTAAAATGCTTTGAAGTTTCCTAAAAAGAGAAAGAAAGAGAGATAAAGAACTCTGTTATCTCTGAGGGATTATACGTGGGTGGTTCGCCTATAGGTCCTAGAACTAGATGTCGAATACGGTCTTCCGCACTTCGCCAATTCTAAAACTAAGCAAGCACGCAGCCGAAGTTCAGAGAATCGCGACCGGCGGGCTTTTGCACCATCCTTTGCGCACATCGTTTTCGTTACTCGAAATCAACGGACGACAGTTCTCGTTCTTCTTACGAATAATGCCAAACTCTGAATCCTCAATGCTGGCGTTATAATGAGATTCACGCGCATATGCTTACTTGGGGGCGCCCCTATCTGCATGGCGAGCCATTAACTTCGCAAAGCAGATTTGCTTGCGAAAGCCGCACATTCCTTCGCCGTCGCGGTGGAGTGGAGTTCCTGTACCATTGGAACGTGTGCCAATATCGCTTTCCAAAGAGGCCAAGAAAGAGAGGCATCGGTGAAAAACAACCACCTCGGACATCGAGGCGGAGCTCCAATTTCCCAGCACTCGATAAATAACGGCGCTGTTCTGCTCCGAGATCGAGTTTCCAGTCTGGCGCTTCGCCAGCAGTTTCCCATTTTCTGCGGTGGGATTAGCACAGTACGGTCGAAGCACTGGCGCTTCGGGTTCGCCAAAAGAAAATGAGGGGACCCAGAAGGCGCAGTGAATCATGAAAGCTGCCTTCACAACGAAGAACCAAAGAATGGCCACAGTACGCGGCTCTGATTTGCATCCGAGAAGGACATCATTCCCCCGGCAACGCCACTCCTGCTTCACCAACTACTACTACACCTTTCAGCATCCAATTTTGTGCCCGTATTCACAGGGATAGCAGGAGCGTGACGTCACTGCAGGTGGCGATGTGATCTCGGAATCATCAGTCTCACGGCACTAGTCACGCGAGCTCGGCACATGACCTCGCCACTGCTAGCGTAGCGCTAGCGACGTGACCCTCCGCTATTACGTAAATGCTGAGAGACGACGATCATAGATTCCCAGAATGGCCAAAAACATATTCAGAAGACAAGACGAAAGCATTCGAAAGAGCTGGCTCAATCACGGCACCAGACGAATTCCTGGAGTCCTGAGATGATATAGGCGGGCAGAGAGGCCCCTTACACCGACCAGCCTCCGCATCCGCCCGCCACTTGCCATAATTAATGAGGCCACTTGAGTGATGCACATTTTCTTTCGTACGGGCGAACCCTCAGAGTAGAAAACCAGAGTGCCCTCTGCAGCACAAACGAATATAGGCGCCCATGAAAACTATTAAAGAGCAGCACCACTGAGCTGTGCTGCGCCCAGAGCTGCACACCCAGTTGTGACGCGAGAGGGCGGACTAGAGTTGGGTTCCTTGCGCAGTTCGTTTCTTCATGAAGGTAATCGGACCCTTCCAAACCTGTAGGTCGGCGTGAATGAGTATTACATGAGGCCTTTTACTAGCAGAAACCAACAAGAGGAAATTGCATATATATATATATATATATATAGGCTAGTTTACTGAAGGCAGTGAATAAACCGGAAATCGACATGAAAAAGTTCTAACGGGGAGACTAAAAATGAAATTGACTTCATACTGTGTTCAACCCTCGCCATTATGCAAGATGTAGAGGTAATCGGGAAAGTACGATGCAGTGACCACAGGTTGGTGATGTCTCGAATTAGTGTAATTCCGAAGAAGGAACACAACAGATTAGTAAGAAAGAGGTCTATAAGCAAATTAGGGGTGAGAGGGAGGGCAGAAGAGTTCAGGATCTCGCTACAGAATAGATGTTCAGCTCTACCTGAGGATGGCGACATTACCCTAGAAGAGATGGACAATACCTTCAGAGATATCATTACTGAGCGCGCTATAGATTAGGCGGTCGGAGAGTTAGAGATGATACCGGTAAGCTGTCTAGGGAGACGAAGATTTGATTAAGAAACGCGAGAGTATGAAGGCTTTCAATCAACAGACCAGATAGAATTGGCAGAGATATCAAAGCTAATCAATAAGCGCGAAGTGGCCGATATAAGGAAGTATAACATGGAGAAAATTGAGCATGCTGTAAAATGCGGGGGAAGCCTTAAAGCGGTGAAGGAGAAATTGGGCATAGGCAAAAATCACATGTATGCGCTACGGCAAAAGGTGGGCAACGTCCCCACGAATATGGACAAGATAGTCAAAGTAACCCAGGAGTTCTATAGAGATCTCTACAGCAGCCAAAGTAATGAGGACCGTAATGAGATTGGCGGTACGGAGAAACAGTCAGACGTTCCACTAGTGACCAAGGACGAGGCTAAGAAAGCAATAGAAACTATGAAAAGAGGGAAAGCAGCTGGTTTGGTTTGGTTTGGTTTGCGCGGTTTAACGTCCCAAAGCGACTCAGGCTATGAGAGACGCCGTAGTGGAGGACTCCGGAAATTTCGACCACCTGGGGTTCTTTAACGTGCACTGACATCGCACAGCACACGGGCACCTTGCTTTTCGCCTCCATCGAAAAGCGGCCACCGAGGTCGGGATTCGATCCCGCATCCTTGGGAACAATAGTCGAGCGCCGTAACCACTGCGCCACCCCGGCGGGGCGGAAAGCAGCTGGATAGGTTCAGATAACTATAGATTTGTTCGAAGACGAGGGGGATATCGTGCTATAAAAACGGCCCACCCTGTATCCGCAGTGTCTGTTGTCATCGACAGTACCGGAACCAAGAAAGAAGGCAAACATTATCCTCATTCATCAGAAAGGGGACGTTAAGGACCTTAAAAATTACAGACCAATAAGCTTAATATCTGTTACGTATAAGGTACTTACTATGATAATCGCTAATAGAATCAGGACAACCTTAGACTGCAATCAAGCAAAGCATTAAGCAAGTTTTTGAAAACGGTACTCTACTATCGATCATATCCATACCATCAACCAGGTGATAGAAAAATGCTCGGAATATAACCAGCCCTTATACATAGCATTCATTGATTAGGAAAAAGCTTTTGACTCAGTAGAAACCTCAGCGGTGATGCAGGCATTGTGAAATCACGGGGTAGACGAGCCGTACGTGAGAGTCCTGGAAGATATATATACTGGCTGTACAGCAACCGTAGTTCTGCATAAAGAAAGTAACAAAATTCCCATAAAGAAACGTTTTAGATAAGGAGACACTATCTCCCCAGTACTATTCACAGCTTGCTTAGAGGAAGTATTCAGAGACTTGGAATGGGGACTGTTAGAGATAAGGGTAGACAGATAAACCCTCAGTAATCTGCGATTTCCTGATGACATTGCCTTGCTAAGTAACTCAGGAGATGAACTGCACAGAATGATTGGTGACCTAGACAGGAAAAGTAGAAAGGTAGGCTTGAGAATTAATATGCAGAAGACTATGGTAATTTTCAACAGCCTCGGGGAGGAACAGCAGTTTATGTTAGGTAACGAAGCACTGGAAGTAGTAGGCGAATATGTCTATTTAGGACAGGTAGTAACCGCAGATACGGACCATGAAAAAGGAACAAGAAGAAGAACAAAATTGGGATGGAGCGCATTTGGCAAGCACTCGCAGATTAAGACTAGCAGCTTACCGGTATCGCTCAAGAGGAAAGTATACAACAGTTGCATCTTACCTGTACTCACCAATGGGACTGAAACGTGCAGGCTAACCAAGAGGGTTCTACTTCAGTTGAGGAGAACGCAGAGGGCTATGGAACGAAAAATGTTAGGGGTATGATTAAGAGATAGGAAGCGTGCAGAGTGAGTCAGAGAAATAACTCTAGTTACTGACATTCTAGTGAAAATCAAGAAGAAGAAATGGGCGTGGGCAGGACGTGTAGTTGGAAGAGAAGATAACCGATGGTCGCTTAGGGTAACAAACTGGATTCCAAGGGAAGGAAAGCGTAGCAGGGGGCGGCAGAAAGTTAGGTGGGAGGATGAGGTAAAGAAGTTCGCAGGGGTCAAGTGGATGCTGCTAGCACAGAACCGGGTTAGTTTGAGAAATATGGGAGAGGCCTTCGCCTTGCAGGGGTATATTCAGGCTGATGAAGATGATGACTGAAGACAGCAGCTTGTTACGACACACGTGACCATTCGTTTGCATGGTATTCCCTTCGTCAGTGCAGCTTTACAATAATCCAGTTTTGTGGTCATCGGCTCTAAGAAAAACACGAGGAGGTGTGACCTCGCCACCGCAGCTCAGTGGAAAGAGTACGCGCCTCACAGCTTGAGTGAGCTGCGGAAGTGAGGTCACACCTCCTTGTGTATTTGTTAGAGCTGGTGATCCCGAAACTCGATTATTGTGAAGCTACCCGGACGAAGCGAATACCATTCCCGAAACTGGCGGCGAAATATTCATTGAAAACAAACATTCGCGTTAGTCGTAACGTTCTACTCTCTCACTCTCTCTATATATATGTATATATACATATATCAGCAAAAAGATCGGAGCTGCAGAAACTAACAGTGGAGGCTTTACCGAACAAGCTTTCTACATAATTGAGAGACTAAGCGTTGCCGTATTACATGTTAACAACCATACAGTCTTTTTCAGACTGCCCAATTCTGGTCTAGACTGTTGCGAGGACTCGGACCAGGACTGCCTTTTCATGGTGGTAGGCAGATTTTATGCAGGCAAATGAACAAAGGTAATGGTGGTCATTTTGAGAGACCAGTAAAGGTAATCAATTAGCCAGACCGAGCAAAGGCATTATATGCGCAATATACTGCGCAAACACAGGTTTGGTCCATAAATACTAAAAACAACTGCCCCAACACTGTCTACTGTGAGAACTTCGAAGACATCACTCGACGGAAGCTTTTCTCTCGCTTCCACAGCCGTCAGCGCCTCGAAATGAATGCAACGGTGGGAAAGGACGACAAGTGATGAGAGAGAGAGAGAGAGAAAACTTTATTTGTCAGCGATTGGTATTTCCCTCGGTCTACATTCAGCTGCTCCAGGTGGCCGGCAGTCCAAGTCTGTCAGCGACCTATTGCGCTCTTGCCGAGGCCCGGGACTGGACGTCTGGGTCCCGGCTGGCGAGAACAGCTTCCCAGTGTTCCAGCGAGGGAGATGGTACTAGATCTGCCGGGGGCGGATCCTCCGCGCAGTCCCAGATTATATGGTCTAAGGTGATGAAGCCACTACGCGAAGGGGGGCAAGGAAAAGTTAAGAGTTTGGACGTAGATAAAGTATGGAAAGTCCGATAGCTTTCGCGCTCAAATGAATTTGGCGGAGACAATGACGTGCAATCTGCAGCGCGAGAGTGTGTGGATACGCGAGGTGATCGGCTGCGGTAATAGTTACGACGTTCTGTAATTGCTGCTCGTATGCGAAATTCCTTGGCGCGAACCTTCTCCGCTGCGATTACTTTTTTTTCGCCCGAGCTCAGCAAATGCAAGCCACACCATCCCATCTTATCAAGCGGTCGTAAAGACTGCTTTTTTCAGACCGCCCTCAGTTTCTTTGTAAAGAAAACAGGAAACAAAACGATTGATTGATTGATCTCTGTGTTTGATGTTGTGAAAGTAATTCTTTCGCGCTAAGAAGGATTAAGTAAAAGGTACAGGTGGTTATGCTGAACTCTGAATTACCCGCGCAAGGACACGTGGAGTGGGGTGTAAAGCTCTAGTGGGACGGTCAGGAGCCAGGCACAAGGTTCAAAATCCTTGCTGAGGTCTGCAGTCCGTGTGAGTGTTTTAGCACTCACGGTGCAAAGAATAAAGGCATTCCAGACTCGAAGATCCGAGCATGTATAGATGCAGTGGTGCAAGTCGTGAGACACACGCACTCTTAGAACCGCGCAGGAAGCCGCATTTGCCGGTTTCAGCGACATTCCAGAAATAATAGTCGAAGTAGTTTGGACAAGCCCGCTGATGCCGCCAAGGGTGAAGCGGCATCCGTGCACTCTATGCATGTCTGTAGCGTTTGTTAGATATGCAGATAACGCATGGAAGAGTACATGTCCCGCTTGGTCATGAACTCTGTCAGCCTGTCAATCATCGTGCGCGAATCCATCGACTTATCGAAGTACGTCACCACAGCTGCGACGTCTCACAAATACGTAAAATACGTATTTGTTAAGGCCTCGGCTTAACAAACACATACGGAGGGCACAGGGAAGCGCAATTTGTATCTCAGAAGACGAAGCTACAGCCCCCTACAATAGCACGGACTCTCTTTTGGAGACATGGCTGTCGTTATAACGTAACGGAAATTGAATGGACGATAGAAATACCGGACGGGATCCCATCAACGTTTGCAGTAGCACCATCTTCCAAAAACATGCATTCTGGCGTTCATTAGGTCAGGCGTAGGGCCAGGGCGGAAGTTTTAACCAAGGCCCTCCAGAAAAGGAAGAATGTCGACCATGTAGATGCGGCAATGTATTTAAACGGAAAAGAGGCGGTGGTGACGGTGACCGTTCCCAGCGAAATGAGAAGATCCTTACCTCGTTACGGAACTGCACCGTGTCTGACACCGAGGAGGTCATTGTTGATCTTGCGATTTCCGAGGGCAACAGGTCCGGTCGTTTTCTAGTAATTCTCACCAATTCACAAGACGCTTGCCGTGAGTTCGCCAAAAGTAGGATAGGCAAAAAAGAGGTCCCCCTCGTGAAGACTGGCAGGGAAAGCTATGAAAAACACTACATACTTTGGGCTTCGGGGCATGACAGCATTGCTGGGAACCTCCAAGCCAATCTCATAGCTCGATGTTACACAACCCAAGCGGGGTAAGAGGCCGAATGAATCGAGGCGGGGACCTCGCGCAGACATTTTGGCGCACTTCCGGGGGACAAGAAGCCGGTATCACTTGCCCCACAAGATGCTAAAGAGAGAAGGTCGGTCTTATAACGGCAGGTATAGAACAAGTTCATGTTCATGTCTTTCTCTAGACAATATACAGGTGACCACCCGGGACATATGTTCCTGGCGCGGAGAGAAAGTCACATTTTACCACACTACATGGGCCTGTAAAAAATAGATAAGTGCCTATAATTCGCACCGTCACGCCGAAACATTAGCAGACTGCGCTATCCAGCTGGGAATCATAAGACCAGCTTTGGCTTACTGAACGAGCCAGTCAGGCAGCAAGGGCAGCGGGAGTCCTGGAATGAGGACCCAACCACGGGAGCTGTACAAAAAGTTCCGAAGAATATGAAGTTTCTCTCTCTCTTTTTATCCCTCGCAAACGCCTCGGACCACTTTCATTAAGACATTTGGCGTCTACTGTCAGCCCACCGGGAGTGACTGTTGTAATAAATAAAGCCATCAGAGCCCCGGAATGCGCGGCCGGTTTACAACAGGCAGACGAGCAGGGAACTTCAAAGCGGTTGCGCTGTCCGAGGCGAAGGCAAAATGCAAGCGGCGCTAAAGTACTATTCCTAAGTATACGCAACCGTTCGAACTGTTTAACCCATAAGTTTTTGCCATGCGACATATCGTTTTCTCTGCAAAAGACGACAGCGTTGAAAATATGGTGGTAGGATAAGGACATTTGTTGTAGCAGGTATCTTAGTGGAGTTTTAAGCAAATTTTCATGCTGAGAAAGCTTTTAACTTAGCATTCAATCATCTTCATAGCTCCTTAATATAAAAAGAACGAATTAAAAACAGTTTTCGAGGGATTACTTCGAGCCACCAAGACGTCCCTTTCACAGCGGGCATTGTCAGCAGCACGTAAAGTAAAACACTTGAAATTCAATCCGAAGGGTTGGAGTGGAAGAGCACTTTGATACCTCAAATCATCAACCAGAACACGCCCAATGTAGGGCAAATGCCTCTTCTATACCGCTAGTTAACCCTCCCCTGTGAAAATTGCATACATTTGACATTCGCCAACACCCTTACCTCATCCACCCACCGAAAGTTCTGTCTCCCATTGCGATGCTTGCGACACTTGCCTCCGACTCCACTCGCTCGCCCTTAGCGACCATCGGGCATCTTCAAGAGCATTCGCATTAGATGCCCTGCTCATGTCATTGTTTTCTTCGATTTTTTATATAGTATCAATAACTTGCGTTTTCTCCGTGACCCACTTTGCACGCCAGCTGTTTTTAACGTTACACCTGTCATCTCCGTTTCCATAGTTCTCTGCGGTCTCATTGATTTAAACAGAACCGTTTTTGTCAGATTCCCCTCTTATGCCCCATAGGTGGCGGTTTAAACATACACCTGTTTAAACATTCTTCTGGAGGGAGGCTGCCATTCGAAATCCGAGGGTACAAGCTCAATGCGCTTGTTCCCAGTCTTTTTTAGTGACACCTACGCTGGGCTAGCTGCGGCACGTTTCGCGTATGCCGCACTTTGACCTTCAGCTGACTGGACACCAGAGCATGCCTCCTCTCCTGACAACAAGGTGGAACACGAGCTAGCCCGAGGTCTCTACTTTCGGACTGGCTCAGGGCCTCTCGTTAAAGCGAGCGCTGAAGTCATGATTAAATTTCGCGATCTGACTCAGCATTACATACTCGAGCGTAGGAGGATGCCTCTACCAGATGCATCACTTAACAACAGACAAACAATCGCTTGGAGAGGACTCCAGACGTATACTTTCCCGAACTCAGTTCTAGTTAACGCCTGTAAATAACACATACGATCAGGTCAGTTTGATTACTGTGGAGCAAGTGGGTCCCTCATGTACATAATATGAAAATGCCCTTCTCACCTGGGAGTGTCGTAAATGTAGATAACGAAAGAACCTGGCAGACCCTTGGAACCCGAGACTCAGCAGGCAGCAATCCAACTGGCCGAGGAGGCCGCCGAGGAACAACGCATCCGCGCCAGCATCCGAGGAGGAGAGTTAAACGCACCTCAGGCACACTGCTGCGGGCTGGAGGAACTGTGCATCATTTTTGTTGGAAATGACAGTTTATTCCTCCTCCTCAGCCGACCTTCAGCCACGTGCCGTGAGCGCGATCCTTCTTCGCATGTGTGGTGCACGGAGCCGGAGGCGCTCCTTTCTTCTTAGCTGCTGCTTCGCTTCTTGTACATTGCACACCTGCACCTTCTTCCTCACCTACCTAGCAAACTTTATTCTTCCCGGTGCGCATCGCCGGTCTCCGCGGATGCATGAATGTAAACAACTTTGATTGTAGCCTATTTAAGATGCTCGTGTGCCGATCGCTTGTGTGCCGTGGTCAATCCTTGGTCCAGAATGCCGATCTGCACTGCTGCCATTGTGGCTCGGCTTATGTGCGCTTCCTCGTCCTCGCTGCGCAGCAAGTTCTCTTTCTGTGTCACACCCGGGTTGTCTAGGATGAAGCGCCGCGTGTGACGTCAACATTTAGTTATGCGTTTCACTGCGCATGTGCGGTGCTTATCAGCTGCTGTGCAGCAGCGAGGGATATAAGCCGTACGTCAACTGTTCGCATCCTTGCTATACGCTCACCAACATAACCAAATCTACTCATCCTGTTGGCATCGGTCGCTGCGAAGAAGCGGCACGTGGGAAGAAAAATGAAGCTGTCAGAGAAGAACGAACGATGAAAACTCCCGAAGAGCGAGAAGAAAGACTTGCAAAAACATATCTACTGAGCTCGCCCTTCTCGCTCAAAAAGAGTATATATATTAAATAATTTTGAAGAAAAGAAGTTCGTCTTAGGCATATTTTTAGATTGCTCGAAAGCTTTCTATAGTATCAACCACAAACCTTTACTCAATAAACTAGACAGGCATGGCATACGAGGCATAGCCTATTCTTTAATATTGTTACGTGATGACATGACAAGCGATGGAATACGGGGACACAACAGAAACATAACGACGTGAGGACATGACGATGAAATATGCTTTTTTTTGGCCAGCGGGCCTAGCGTGAGCGCTCCGCCCCGCGCCACTGCCCGCTTCGTCATCTTCGTAGCATTACCCGGGGCCACCGAGTGATCGTCCCGATCGATCGCTAGAAATCCAATGCATGGCGTGACGATGAACACAGACACAGAATTGGGACATGAAACGCTGGACACCAGAATGAATGCGAAGATGGGAAGAATGCTTGCACCAGAGCACCAAGTCCAATCTTCAGCGTTTGCCGAAGGCCAAGGCTCATGGAGACGCCGAACGGCTTGGGCGGTGGTGTTGTCTTCGCTCGAGTGGTCGTGAGGTCGCTTCGTCGTGGGGTTGGTAGGGTCGGCTTTGGGCTCTTCCTGGTCGTCGTGTGTTGTGGTCAGGGCTGGGGACGAGGCTGGGGACAGCGGCTGGTCGGGTGTGAACAAAAAGGGCTGGGGCAGAGCTCGGCGGCGATCTCCTCGGGCTTTCGGCAGATGGACCCGGAGTACGGTTGGCTTCGGCGGTGCAAGGTGAGGATGGGGATGACCCAGCACCTCCAAATGTTACGTGATGGCATGACAAGCGATGGTACACGGCGACACCACAGAAACAGAACGACGTGATGACATGACGATGAAATATGCTTTTTTGGCCAGCGGGCCTGGCGCGAGCGCTCCGCCCCACGCCACTGCCCGCTTCGTCATATCCGTAGCAATATCTTCCTACATAGCCAATAGGACACACTATGTTGAAATAAACGATTCCTCCTCTACAGTCAAGCCAGTCATCTCGGGTGTTCCACAAGGCAGTCTTTTAGGCCCCCTTCTTTTTATTCTTTACATTATTGATATTGTTTCCATAAATTCATCTGCAAAACACATTATTTATGCTTATGATACAAACCTGTTTTTCTCTGGTCACTCAGGCATAGAGCTTTCCAGTTGGGCTAAGAGAACCTTGGAAAACAATTTGGAGGACGCTTAAGCTTCGCCTTTAAGAATGGAACGCGATAGCGTTATTGCGCCCCGTTCGCAGCGTCAACTCATTTGCTTGTCGCGCTTTTGGGTGACACAAAGACGTAGTTAACATGATACACCACTCGTTAACTTGTCCAAAGCATGACTGTTTGGTAATTACTTGTTCTGAAGCGTGCGAGTAGTAGAAACGTTTCACTACAGTTCGCGCGCACAAGAGAAACCGTAGTGCGCCCGGCTCTGGTAGACGCAACCGTTTTCATTACGTGTCTCTCATGTTCCGACGCTTCATGCCCTAGCGGTGACGTCGTCGCTTCCCCTAGCGGCTTCTGCGGGAGAACCTTTCGGCTCCAGTTCGCGCGTACAAGCGTTCGTTCGCTTACATGCGGCTGAGGCGTGCACTGAGAAGGAAGGCTCTGTTTCGAATTCCTACATAGAGCAACTTGCTATACTCATTTTTATTTATTAATCCTTCCGGGGCGTAGAAGCGCTTCCAGCCACCTTGCTGAAACGCGCGGGCCTCAAGTTGCAGTCATTGTTCGTCGGCAACATCGTTGCCGATCCGAGCCGGCGCGATGAAGATCTCGGAGGCCATGCTCTGTCTATCTTATTCCGTGCACCACACGCATGATGGCGCTACGTGCACGCCAAGCGAAGAGGAAGTACAGCGGAAAAGTAATTTGCTACTCGCTTAACTGCGTGTTCTGTAATTCTGTAATTTACATGCTCATAATTATTATTATACGCCACAATACACTTCTCTAAGGGACATTTCTGAGACAACACCGCAATCAATAGACGCGCCTTTGTCCATTTCAAACCATCTAGCTTGCGTGGCGGATTGGTTAGGGTGCTTGTCTCGCACCCCGGTGGCCCACATTCGATTCCTCACGTCGGCGATGTTTCCTACTCGTTTTTATTATTAATGCTTCTGGGATTTTTCGCTCACGGCCAACGCCGGACGACGTGGGACGGCGGCCGCCGATGACGACACCGACTTTTCTGCGACACGGGGCCCTTAACGCTGTCGCGTTAAAGTTGAACACTGGGCGTGTCAAAACAGTCTAAAACTCAATGTCAGTAAAACAAAAGACGTTCTCTGCCATCCCAGTAATAAAGCATTCGAGCTGCCTTCTCTTGTACTCAGTGGCACGAAAATAGAAATTGCTCACTCTGTGAAAACGTTAGGCGCGTACTTCTTAGAGCACATGACATAGGACGTTCACAGAGAATATTTAGTCAAAAAACTATCACGCACAATAGGTTCTCTACGCCGACAAGTATTTCCACTTACCATTAACATTATGCTTTACAATTCATTCTTTTCATTTATGCTGAACTACTCCTTGCTAGTATGGGCAAAAACAACAGCAGAAAACATTACAAAGTTACTCCTTCAAAAACGTGCAATAAGAAATATTACGAAAGCTTCTTGCCTCGAACATACAGGACCAATATTTAAGCAGCTAAAAATAGTTAAAGTAACATCTTTGTATAGCTACAGGCTATTGCGATTATACAATAAAGGCATCAGTAAAAAAGGACAACACACTAAAAGTCATAGCAGCGCTTCAAGACAACATAAACACATACAACACCCGTAACCCGGAGCATTGGCACGTTACAGCGTGCCGTACGAACTATGGCATACAGATGCTTCGCTTCAGGCTTCCTACCATATTAAATCGATACTTTCCTAATAGTGGTCAAGATTTCTCTCTTCCTCCCATTCAATTAATCCGCGAAATGTTTCTATAAATACATATTTCATATTAGGTGTTCTGTCTTGCGGCGTGTCTGTGTTATTTTCATGTATATTTCCCGATTTACCTAGTGCATTTTTGTAGTCTAATTATTTGTCCATTTATTGTTTATTCTCTGTCTGGGCGTTACTTCTCTGCTGTGAAATGCCGTCATATACAGGGGCAGCCGCCCCGTCAAGCTGCTCTTCGAAGCAGCTTTTTAGCGGCTGCTCCTTTCCTTTCCTTGTAGTAAAGAAAAAATAAAGTATTATTATTATTATTATTATTATTATTATTATTACTATTATTATAAAATTGCGATTGCGTCCGGGAATTACTGATCTTTGTTTCTGGTTCTTGATAAGATAGTTCTTTTCTTTTGCGTCAGCGATGTAAATAAACCCAGTCTTTTTCGTCCTCCAACTCTGTACCCCTTCAATCGTCAGCATCACTCTCCAGGATGTAACGGGTGTCGTCTTGGCCAAGGAACTGTCACTTGCGGCCCCAGAACCCTATATCTAACAGGATTTAGTTTTTGCTTTTGGCCACACTAAACATGTAGTTTTTGGTAATGATCCATCAGGAGGCAGCCCCACATTTTATATAGACCACTGTCACCGTGAAATAAAAAAATTATGGGCGATTTGCATAGTTAATCAAATGCGAAGTAGGGGCGTAACACACTGTTCCTCTATGTTTATTGTCTTGAGCTGTTTCCTGAAGACGCTCGGAACGTTTCCTCATTCTTTGTGCTTATAGAATCTTGCACCGTTTAGCTGCAATATCAGAATCAGTAGACGCGCATTCTCGCTGCCTTTATAACCGTTGTACTTCAGCACGTCGAGCACGGCGAACCTGGGCCAGACGGCCCGGCTTTATCTATTGCGACGCGAAGCAAACGAACGGCACAGCTGCGTCCTCAGCTTTTCTTACACCATCTTCAGAAATGAACTAAAACAGGCACAATGTACCTCTTTACAATGCACTGCTATACGGCTGATAGGTCTTGAGTGGGGTCATATGGGGAGAGAAAGTGAGAAAAGAGAGGGAAACGTACTTTAAGGCGAGTACCAGTTATGGCGCGGAGGTAAGCACAGGCAGCTTCACGACGTGGTGAGTGGCTAGGAGCCGAGTTCCAGGAAGCACCGCGCGTACACGTCTGCTGTCCGTGAAGGCTGAGAAGTGAATGATGCAAGGGGAGAGATGCCTAAGTTGAAGACGCGCGAGCGACCCACAACTGATCACTCCTAAGTAACACACCTTTGTGCAACGCCGCCCAGTGACGGCCGCCACGTCCGCAACTGACACGTTCCTCTCTCACTGGGTGCATCTATGCGGCCGCTCCGCCCTCAGTGTTAAGTCGCGTGACGTGGGCGTCGCCACTTTCCCTTCCTTCTCATGATGTTCACGGAGAGATGGATGGAGAGAAAGAGAGAGCGGTTTCTGCAGCAGCTGTGCTCCTGTCCCGCCTCCCCAATGCTAAGCCGCGCGACGCGCGGATCGCCACCTTCTCTTTCTCCACTTCAAGTTCACGAAGAGGGAGAGAGAGTGAGCGGCTTCGGACAGACATTGGCGAAATCCATGATTGCGGCTAGTAGTGCTACTCACTAAAAATGATGGGTTCAAGTCCTGACAATGAGGTGCTGACGAGAACCAATTCAGGGCCTGGTAATCAGTGGTCAAGCTGCCTGTATTTTTAACCACTATACTGCACTGCCGTAGACGCCACTAGGTAGGAGAAACGCAATTTTGTTGTTGCTGTACGTACATATTATAGATTACAACGTTGCTCAGCACAACTTAGTAAAAGTGCTCACCCTATTGCAAAAACCAGTGCCGCTGAGTCCCAGCACCCCAGTACCATACCTGATTATAGGTCCAGTATGACGCTGGAGAATGGGCATACTTTGACGCGGCGTTCTGGCACGCGCCGCACTGGTAGTACTGGTCGCCTGGAGAAAGAGCAACGCCTCGGATAAAATGTGAAATCTAAAAGTAACGAAGCACCTAAACTACATTAAAAAGCTAAAAAATCAAATCAAAACTAGGCAAAAAAAAAAAAAAACTGCAGCACTAGGCCGCTTCGAGCTCGGTACCGTTTACTCCGTAGCGTTCTACGCTAACCACTCGGCCACGCTGAGTTCTTTTTTCTTTATTGCCGGTCAATAAAGCACATACAGACATATAAATCACTAGCCTACCTTTGACTTAAGCAATGTCTTAAAAGTTTATCATTATTAAAACTTTTTCATTGTGATCACTGCGTCAATCACACTCATCCATTGAGGCTGCTCAGGCTGACTGCGGAGAACATCTCTGAGACATGTTACACTTCCAATGAAGTTGTCCCTGACCGATCGTACACTTTCTTCGGTGTTTCTAAATGCTATCCGCGGTTTCCAAATGATGTGGAGGCCCAGCACCATAACCATGTCGTATGGGACCTCCCCACTTTGTACGGGTAGAAACCGGAAGCCGTAGGATTAACGGGTTCTTTTTTTTAAGTTCTTTGTAATATATCGCAGCGAAAAACGGGATCCCAGCAGTCTATAATAATATGATCGATGATTTCTTATTTTTTACATATATTGCAGTTGAGGGTCCAGGGTACAAATATACCTTTATCATTATGCCTCGTTTTTAGGGGAAGGGTACCAGAGTGAAGATTGAAGAAAAACGATTTTACGGTTGGGTTTACTGGCATGTTCCTAATTTTTTTTTTTAGGGCATCTTCTCATGGGTCTCCACAATGTATGGATCGGTATAGAGGCACGGGTACAAACAGTTTGAGCAAGTCCTGATAAATTTTTTTCCTGAATACAGCACTAAGATACTCAACCGAAAAATGGGCATGCAAAATTTGTAACGCAAAAACAACTTCTCTTAAATATCCAGTGACAGCGCGATTTCTGGCCGGATAACTAGGCACAACAAAGTCCGGTATGACGTTACCTAAGCGCATCTACATCATTTTACGCAACAAAGGGCCTGTTTGATCGCAATCGTGATAGAACTTGTCTTAGAAACAAGTTTGAAAGACGAAGGCCACCCCTTTTCATGGGAAGAAAGAAATTAGTGCGGCTAGTTCACTCCCAATTTGAGCTCCAAATAAAAACTGCAAATATTTTATACAGTTTCTGCAAATTCAAGCTTGTCATGCATAATAATTGCTGCAAATATCAATTTTTGGTAATCAAAAACAAATTGCAGACACTTGCACGTGGGAACACTGAGAAGTCGCGCCGTTTCCACAAATCCGCGAACACTGAGAGGTCGCGCCCTTTCCACAAAGGCCTCGGCCACGCCGAGAACATGGGACCTTTGAAACACTTTTGCATGTTATGTCATGATCGCATTCATAAGGTTGGGACTTCATGTTTCGAAGTGTAGAGGCCATTGCTGCCGCTCTAACAATTACAACTTCTTGACCATTGGAGCTTGCTGCCTGCTCTCACGACTCGCAACTAATGTTCTGGATGCCTGTGCGCACTATTTTGTGCACTGGAATAATTTTAACATGTCGAGTTTGGCATCGGTGGCAAATTTACCAGCTCCGACTCTTCGGTGGTGCTCTGCTACCGTGGCAGTAATTTTCGCTGAACACGGAGCTATAGCACAAACCTTCAAGGAAAAACGTCGACAGAGCTTCAGTACCGGCAAGCGCAGCAGCGAGGAAACTATTTTGCTGGTAACTAAATCTTATTTGTATGTAAACATTTCGGGAAGCGATGCGATGACCGAGGGCTCTGCTAATTTATACACAGAACAAGAAGGAGCTCAAAAGCTTGAGAAACACGCAAAATATCATGCATTACAAGCGCTGTATGTTGTTGTTTTTTCCCTCATGGGCCCATCGCTCGGTAAACTACTCTCTTCCTTGTTTTATTTTTTTCTTTCTCCTGTTTATACTGGGCCGCGGTGCAGGCTACGCTCGCTAATGCGTAGGCCCTGTTTGGAGCCCGCATTGAACATTTTGGCAGTAATCATTTTGTTAGAATGCCCTCAAGATCAGCTGTGAAGTTTGATACGCATGGTAGCGCACATTGTTCAATTCCAGTATTAGTTGTAGGAAATTATTAGTGTGTCATGAGATATCAGAAGCGCGGCGATCGTGGTCTCTTTCGAAACACTCGAAACGACCTATCGAAACATGAAAACTCTAGAAAAAAGATACGGCTTTTGTTATCTTAAATGTGCGCAACGACTTCGCAGCAAAAAGCGCTTACTTGAATCATATTTTTCATATGCGCCCCGATGGTCGATTGCGAGTACGCTGTTGCCATGTTGGGCCCTGAGGGATGTTAACCGAGACCACTGCGACCTCAACGCACATTCAGCGCTTCTCCCAGTGCATCGCGGATGCCAGCGACACACCCAGCGTCAAAAAGCTAATCCCAGTGTTTTTCTCCCATCGTACCAGTGGAACAATGTTACTGCTCCAGTAAACATCACAGACCTCCAGCGTCCCCAGCAGATCCAGCAGAAACCAGCGCGAGAAACTTACTGGTATCGCATTGCAAGACGCTGGGAGACGCTGGTTTTTGCAATAGGGCAGTGTATAAAAACAAGGGGAGGCAGCAACCAGTGACACACCTTCCAGCTGGCCACAAGAAAAGAGGAGCA
Source organism: Amblyomma maculatum (assembly GCF_055883805.1). Lineage (NCBI taxonomy): Eukaryota > Metazoa > Arthropoda > Arachnida > Ixodida > Ixodidae > Amblyomma > Amblyomma maculatum. Next base: position 214,795,706 of record NC_139345.1, read on the forward strand.
CTGCGCAGACAGACATGTTCACCCTCATGAAGCAGCATGGAAAAACAGGAGCCACAACAACAGCCGAGGTAGAACCGAAGTTACTGGAGGACAGACACAACAGTGACCTTTATCGGCTTCAGATTATTACCCTGCCGTATCATCCGGGGTGAATTCAGAGATCGTAGACTTGCCACATAGTTTCAGGTGTACAAAACGGTGTTATCGTGTGTTTTTGACACTTCACCTTTCCTGCTTCCAGAGAACAATTTCTGACGTGGAGAAAGCCAGACATCTTCAGTATTACCACTCGCACAACTTCCTATAGGGTTAATGTATAAAAAAATTGCTTTCCAAATTGTTCAAAAATGGGTTCTTTACGGATAGTGGCAGTGCCCGAGGTCATTAATGTAAACTTTGTCCAAGTTGACAATTTTGAGATAGTTGACAAATACGAAATTATATGGAAATAAATAAGTTTACAGGGTTAAGTAAGGATAATTCCGAAACATAACAGCAGTAGAGATATCATTATCATCAGCCTGACTATACCCACTGCAGGGCGAAGGCCTCTTCCATATTTCTCCACTTAACCCGGTTCTGTGCTAGCTGCATCCACTTGACCCCTGCGAACTTCCTAACCTCATCCGCCCACCTAACTTTCTGCCGCCCCCTGCTACGCTTTCCTTCCCTTGGAATCCAGTTTGTTACCCTAAGCGACCATCGGTTATCCTCTCTTCGCACTACATGTCCTGCCCATGTCCCGCCCATGTCCATTTCTTCTACTTAATTTCCGCTAGAATGTCGGTAACTTGAGTTATTTCTCTGATCCACTCTGCACACTTCCTATCTCTTAATGGTATCCCTACCAATTTTCCTTCCATAGCCCTCTGAGTTGTCCTCAACTTAAGTAGAACCCTCTTGGTTAGCCTCCACGTTTCAGTATCCCTAACAATTTTCCTTCCATATCCCTCTGAGTTGTCCTCAACTTAAGTAGAACCCTCTTGGTTAGCCTCCACGTTTCAGCCCCATAGGTGAGTACAGGTAAGATGCAACTGTTATATACTTTTCTCTTGAGCTATACCGGTAAGCTGCTAGTCATAATCTGCTAGTGCTTGCCAAATGCGCTCCATCCCAATCTTATTCTTCTTGTTGTTCCCTTTTCATGGTCCGGATCTGCGGTTACTACCTGTCCTAAGTAGACATATTCGCCTACTACTTCCAGTACTTCGCTACCTAATGTAAACTGCTGTTCCTTCCCGAGGCTGTTGAACATTACCTTAGTCTTCTGCATATTGATTTTCAAGCCTACCTTTCTACTTTTCCTGTCTAGGTCATCAATCATTATTTGCATTTCATCCCCCGAGTTGCTTAGCAAGGATATGTCATCATCAAATCGCAGATTACTGAGGTATTCTCCATCTACCCTTATCCCTAACTGCTTCCATTCCAAGTCTCTGAATACTTCCTCTAAGCAAGCTGTGAATAGTACTGGGGAGATTGTGTCTCCTTGCCTAACTCCTTTCTCAAAACAAAAACGCAAAACAAAAACAAAAACACTTTTCAGAATGCAATGACAATTAAGGAAGCAGATTTTCTTGGTCACTTTCAAGTGGCGCTACAAAGCATCGCAAATATAGGTAGAATGCTACAATAAAGTAATCTGCGTTTTAGTTTGTGACAGAGATAAGGCGGAAGGGTGGTATAGAGCAGCGCCTTCCCAGTTTAATGTGTGCGGATGATATTGTACTTCAGCAAACTTGGTTGGTTTGGTTTGTAAGGTTTAACATCCCAAAGTGACTCAGGCTATGAGAGACGCCGTAGCGGTGGACTCCGGAAATTTAGACCACCTGGGGTGCTTTAACGTGCACTGACATCGAACAGCACAGGGACGCCACCCCGTTTCGCCTCTATCGAAACGCAGCCGCCGAGGCCGGCGTTCGATCCCGCTTCCTTGGGAACAGTAGTCGAGTGCCGTATAACCACTGCGCCACCCCAGCGGGTTACTTCAGCAAACTGACAGGAATACGTGACAGGAGACGGAGACATTCTAGGTTTGAGTTTTAGCGCAATTACGTCGGATCTGATGCTTGTCAATGGTTGAACCGATCAAGGCAAAAAAGTATTATTAGTTGCAGATTATAAATATCTCGGGGTATGGGTAAGCGAAGGACTGGCCTACAAGGAGGAGCATGAAAAGTATGTGATCGCAAACGTTTAAAAAGATGCTAGGATAATGAAGTATAGAGCATTGTGGGAATACAACAGGTATGAGGAGCTGAGGGGTATTCCCAATGAATTCGAGGTGCCAGAGCTTAATTTTCGGGAATGTGGTTATCGGCCTAAAAGGCGGAGCTATAGTCGATATTAGGAATAAATCAGACAGCTGTTGGACAATTAGCACTATAGGTGCCGACGGCAAAACCACATACAAGGCGGTACGGTGTGATAAGGGGTGGGCATCTTTTGAAGCGCCTGAAGCTTAAAGTAAAGTTGCCACGGGGAAGTATTTATTGAGACTTCTTCTTCTTCCTTGTTATAATGGCACATACCCACAGTGGGGGATTGGCCAGAATTTGTTGTAAGTGACATAATATAATTTATAATGTCGATTTGACTGTATGATAGATAACCTAATAAATAGGAGTTAGTGTTGCTGAAATAATTTGAAATTTTGAGGCGATGGTAATAGAAAGCAATGACAAAAGGAATAAAATTGTAAGATATTAAAGACAATAATAAAAAAAGTACAATTCAGACAGATCAGCGCTAACACATAAATCTTCTAGTAGCAATATTATAATTATGAAGTAAGTCACACACCGGTTTTAGGGCATACCCTTTGACGGTTGCACCAAAGGAGAGGAGGACAGGAACTGTAAATAGCAATCCTAGGCGAGCAAGAGGTATTTCAAAATAATTTCTTCTCTGAGTAGCATACCTGCGGCAGGAGAGGATGTTGGGTTCAATTGTTTCCACGTCATTACATGACGCACTAAGATTCGACGGCGTGAATCCAGAGGGACATAATTAAAGATTGAGGGAAGGAATTCTACAACGCATGAGCATCATGGAGACCTCACATTGCCTCAAGGTACAACATCGGACATTCCAATGGAAATTTAAATGGTTAAAATCCGTATTCGCAAGGAGTGGCTCATGGCTCAAGGAGTTTAACGTTTGAAACCGTTCTAAACGGGACATATTTAGCAAAATAATATTGGGTACAACATCGGCAACAGGCCCATTGAGAGCCGAATTTGCTAAATAACCCGCCATTGTATTAGAAGCGATGCCGCAGTTTCCCGGAACCCAATGAAAACGTACTTCCTGTAAATGTATCGGAAGGAAAAACATCAGGGTTTGCTTCAAGAGACGCATTTTTGGGCTTTCTAATGCTGCTAAGACTGACAGGCAGTCAGAGAGTATGATTACGTGAGTAACATTACCGGAAACATTTTGAAGGGCCAAACCAATTGCAAGCAATTCAGCATTAACTATTGGTGTGTAATCAGGGATCCGTACAGAAAAACTCCAATCAAGTTCTTGGGAGTAAATGCCTATTGCTGCTTTTTCATTCCGTTGAGAGGCATCTGTGAGAATAGCTACGTGTCGTGGATACTGTGATAGATAATCTTCATGGTGCCCATTTATTACAGTGGAAGTCAAGTTTTTGCATTAGATGGCAACGACTGGTCAAAGCACAGTGTGGAAGAAGCTTGAACATTGCCAACACGTCTTACTGACATAAGCGAAACTGCAATTTTGGACAGCAAGGACTGAGTAAATACAAATTGTGGTTGCTTATATTGCGGCCAATGATAGTCTAGAAACTGAGCTTGGTGTGTAATAAAAATGGGAGAAGCCACTCCAGACAGAGATTCCAGTGCTCGTAAAAAGGTTCGCACATTGAGCAGCTCAAATCGAGAGTTCAAGTCACGTACACGGGCCTAAAAATGAGGATTGCATTTGAAACTGATTTTGGCAACCCCAAACATAGTGGTAAAGCGCGCCTCTCCAGTAGCAACAAAGGATGTAGTTTGTATTTAGGACTGCCCGAGAAAAGAACACAGCCGAACTCCAGAATTGGTCTCAAATAAGTTTTATAGAGAAACAAAAGAGTATCTCTACGCATACCGAATTTGTTATGGCTAATTCGAATCAGGCGACCAAGGGCTCGCTCACCTTTCAGGCAATTACTTTTTATATGAGGCCGCCAGTCTAATTGGGAGTGGTAAAATACACCCAAGTACTTTAAGGATTCAACCTGTGGGATTTTTGAACCGCAATACGCAAGGGTGATATAAAGAGGGTGTGCCGGTGGGAAAACGAACTGAGGACTTCTTCACGTTAAGAAATAAATTTACTTTACCGAGCCAAACTTCAAGCGCATTCAAGTAGGCTTGCAATAGCTGGTATGAAGAATGAACATCTCGTGCAGAAGAGAAAAAGGCAATATCATCCGCATACACGTACACTTTTAAATTTGGATGAACAGGAATATCGCTCATTAATATATTAAATAGCAATGGAGATAGCACCGATCCCTGAGGCACGCCTCTAATTTGGTAATAAGTTTTAGAAGTTAGAGAACCTCTCGTGCAGAAAAATTTCCTATTGCTTAGGAATTCTTTTAGCCACGCAAAAATGTAAAAAGGTGGCCTAATTTCGTTTATCCTATTCAACAGTATAGAGTGTTCTACACTATCATATGCTTTGGCAATATCCAAAGGGACCAATGCCAACACTTCTTTCTTCTTCATTGCTAACCTAATTCTACTCTCCAAATCTGTATGAGCCGTCCAAATGGAGCACCCTTGACTAAACCCAATTTGTGCATCACTAGATGCATTCAGGGTCATCACATGGTTTGTGAGGCGCAGGTGAGCTATGCGTTCAATAAGTTTCACTAGATTTGAAGTTAGAGAAATCAGCCGAATATTATCCAAATCAAAGCCTTTTTTCGGATCTTTGAGGATTAGTATAATTTTTACAACTTTCCAGTCTTCAGATAACCAAGCAGTTTCCAGAGAAAAATTTACAATACTCAACACTTCCGAGTTGTGGTCTTGCACTAAAGCTTTCAGCATAGCGACTGTAATACCGTCACACCCAGGAGCTGCAGGTTTTAGAGCAGCCGCTATACAATGCAATTCCGATGGCTCAACTGCAATGAAATCAGCACGTGGCGTAGGTCGAAGTAACGGAACCACCGTTTTCGCTTGCAAGCGAATAGCAAGACCGTTCGCAATTTGTTCAAGTTTATCTTTTGCGTCATTGGGTGATAACACCTCTGACTCCGTTACATGGGGTGAAGGAGAACTTTGGGTGCGTTCCATGAACCTATACAATGCCTTCCGATTAATTGGATTAGAGAGATAAATATTCATATTATTATTATACTCATCCTTTGCTATACGAATAGTTTTTTTTTAATGAAGCCGCATAAAATTTATAATTTATCAAATTTTGAGGACACTGGTTATGGGAAAGGCTATTCCATGCAGCTTTTCTACGACGGAATGCTTTTTCACATTCTTCGTTCCACCATCGGCACGACATTTTGTTAGGGAAAGACGATTTCACAGTGAACACTGAACGCTCAGTGGCAACTAACAGTGAAGAGAGTGCTTGTTGAGCACGTTCAGAATGCTGAGATGATGCTATGGATGAAAAGGAGGAATTCACAACCTTTTTAAAGAGTTCATGGTTGACAATTTTTTTGTTCAGAAGTAGTTACTCTTAGGGGAGCAGATTCTATATTAAATGTAACTGGGAAGTGGTCGCTAGATTTACCGCAATCCACCGTAGCCCATCATGAGACCCTTAATCCACTTGCTGCTAACGTTAAATCAATTACTGACCTAGAAGCTGCTCGCATGTAGGTTATGCCTGGACTATTACAGCAATGCACGTCATTTACAGACATCCAGTTCCAAAGCCGCTGCCCACATATATCTGATCGGTAACCCCAAATAACATGGTATGAATTAAAATCGCCAGCAATAATCAGTCTGTTGGTTGAACTCAATAGATCACTTAAACAATCTGTTGTACGGACACCTGTTGGGAAATAGACATTTGCAATAGTGAGAGGAGCACACTGTGAAATTACGATATCAACTGCAAGCAGTTCGCAGTCTTGTCGTAAAATTTTGTGTGACACCTTCGCCCGATGAAATGTTTTTGACGAAATTAATGTTAGCAAGATGCCACCCCGGCCGCTAGTGCGATCTGATCTAAAAGTTCTAAAATATTTTAGAGAAAATGGCCGATTTGGCAAAAGCCAAGTTTCTTGTATTAAATTATATCTGGGTTCAAATTTGAGATAAGATTCTGTAAATCGTGAAACGAAGATGCAATTGAACGACAATTCCACTGTAGTCGATTTAACACCGCCATGCGTATTGTCGAATCCGGGAGGCTGTAACAGCCTCCTTTAAGATATCAGTGTTATGCTGAAGATTAGGGGAACCGTTTTTACTTTTAGTGTTAGAATGGGCGGATTTTGAGGGAGAGGAAGAAGCGCGGCGCTTCTGGGATGAACATGTCATCTCTACATCCAATGGGTAAACGATGGACACGTGGGTATCCACAGGATCCTGACCCTGTACTTTCATTAAAAAAAAAGGAGTAGGCGTCATCTGGGTAGAATCTCCCTAGCAACCATAGGAGCATGGCATTCAGCTATACCCGAGTTGCCAACTTGCAAAGCTGCAATTTCGGTTGAACCAATCTTTGTAGCTATGACCTGTGACACAGCTTCTGTAAACGTGCTTAACATACGCTCGAAGAAACCCTCAAGTGATTTATCTACAGCTGAGACAACCGACTTTTTCATGCCTGTTTCCACATCCGAAGCTAGTGTTTTTGCACAAGCTGCATACGAATTCCTCTTATGGTCGAGCTGTGCATTGCCATCTGCTCTAGAACACTTTTTATGCTGGATAATGTTGAGAACAGTTTGCTCATCTGCGCCTTTTGGGCATGTATTATCATCAGCAGGGGGATCTGCGTGACAGAGTGCGCAAATTACCACAGCAGAGGTGCACATGTCAGATGAATGGTTGTCTCCGCACAGTCTGCAGCGTGTTGCGGATTTGCACGCCTTGCTGCTGTGTCTGAATCGCCAGCAGTTTGTGAACTGCAAAGGGCGAGGCTGCAGGGGATCTACACGGTACACAATGGGCCATACCTTAATCTCTGTTGGACAGTTAGCCCCGGCAAACGTCGCTATCATCGATTCTGTCAGCACCCTAGAGCCACCAGGTCCCTGCTGCAACGGAATAGTGATAAGATGCCAATGCCAGCCTCATTACATTTCTCGATCATTTCTTGCGGAGAAGCCGATGAATCCACGCCGCCTGTAATAACTTTTGCACATGCCAGCTGTTAAGGTATAAAAGGCTTTACTGGCAGTGATGCAAACGAAGTGCATCGAAGCAAGTCCGACACACAGTGTATACTCGAGGACTTAGAGGATACCTCTCCTGCCAAACGGACGCCCCTCAGACATTTCTAGGTAGTGGGTGTGACAGCCTTTAGCTGCTCCTGGATTATTTTTGGATTTTTCGACATCAGGAATCCATCCCCAATTGGTACAAATGCCACCGGTATTATACTTATTTCACTTCTTCCGAAAAATTCTAAGTCCAAGCTTTGGGCCGGCAGACATTATAGGCCTAATTGTACATGAACCCTAGTGTCGGTTTAAAACAACTGCTGGCGAATCCCCCGACGTGAAATGGCCGCACCGGAGAGAACGGTCAGGCTCGCAGACAGGACAGGATCCAGCAGTCAGGAGAAGACAGCAGACTTGCGCGATGATGGGCGGAACACGGCGCAGATATTTCAAGGACGGTGTAGCATCCACACTGTCAGCGTTCTCTTCGAGAACAACACCACTTCGTTGTCCATGCGCTCCCCGGTAGCAATATTGTATGAGGAAACCTGAGAAAAATGGACAGTAAAAGGTGGACAGCTAGGCTATTTAAATACCTGTACCTAAAAAGCGTTGATTCAAAATAAAAGAAAAGTACTAGGGTACTAACCAGCAGCTGTTAGTACCCCTGCTGGTTAGTACTAACCAGCGACCGCGAAGAAGTAAAGAGCGTCAAACGGCAGGTAAAAACACTGTAGGTAAAAATTCGGTAGATTTTATGGAAAGGGTGAATATCTTTTGGAAGCTAGATCTTAGAACACGAAGCTATTTGAAATTTAGTCAAGATGACGACACATGTGGTAAATCGGCAGAACCAATTGAACATCTTATAACCGTATGATGGTATCTATCCGGACGTCCATACAGAAGCCGTCAGCCTGCCTGAGGCCCTGTGGTTTAGAGACACCAATAGTCGAATAAAAAACTCTGCGGTGCAAGTTAGAAAAAGCGATTGGAAGATTTGTGGCTTAAAAACCGTAAGATGACATAAGATTAGAAGCGTGGAAATAGAATTTAAGTACCCGAAATGACGAAATAGTTTAGAAATTCATAACAACACAGAAATTACAAAGAAAGAAAACCATGCGTAGTAACGCTAGTCGCTTTTTGGAGTGTCCCAGTTTGCATGATTAAAGGGCTCTATCATATTGTTACGGTACTCAGTTACGGAGACGATGACAAAGTGCTGGGCTAGTGCAGAAAGACGTCGCTGCAGGTAGGATCTGGTTGCCCTGTCAGTGTGTCCCTGACGTCGAACTATTCTAGCTAATGCTGGTGATGCCGGCCCCATTCACAGAAGCCCTTATCGAGTCTCCCTTGCTGAGCGCCACGTGACACAGAACGAGGTCGACAAGATGCTGACAACCAATATTATTGAGCCTTCATGGGGTCCCTAGACATCCCCTGTCGTTTTAGTCAAACGGAAATATCAGACTTGGAGATTCTGTGTCGATTACCGCCACCTCAATCAGATCACTAAAAAAGACGTTTATCCGCTCCCGAGAATTGATGACGCCCTCGACTGCTTGCATGGTGCAAGCTATTTTTCCTCGATCGACATGCGTTCCGGCTACTGGCAAATAGCTGTCGACGAACGGGATTCATTTAATTTCGTTTCATTTATTAATACTGTCAGCCACCATAAGGGGCTGTAACAGGAGTGGAAAATACAAATCGAAAAATGAGCAATATAGAACACGATGAAAATCAATAGTCAATCAAAAATTGTCTCTGAATGCACACACAAACAAAACAAAAATGAATTACACAGAAATCGGAACAACAGCCATCTTACACAACAGCAATAGAACCTCATCACCCTGTGGTAGTGCCATAGATGAAATTTTCTAAATGGCGTACAAATTCAGATAATGATGATGATCGAACAGCACAATCTGGAAGAGAGTTCCAGTCCTTACAAGTTCGCGGGAAATAACTAAACTTGAAGCAATTATTTTTTATAGCCGGCAATGGAATGAACCTATTATGACGATGCCTTGATGTCGCATTAGTTTAGATCTCAAAGTAGTCTGATTTATTATTTTTAGATAATTATTGATAATGAGGTAAAGAGTTTTTAGTCTTTCATACCTGGTTCTGCTTTCTACCATTGGTAGTTGGGCTTGTTGGCAGAGGTCTGTTGAAGAGAAAGCTGCATTTGTCACCCCTGACGTACTATACCCCTTCAAGGTCATGCCATTCGGGCTCTATAACGCTCCTGCTACCTTCGAGTGCATGATGGATTCCCTTCCCCGTGGCTTCAAGTGGACAACGTGCTTATGCTATTTAGATGACGTTGTCGTTTTCTCTCCCACGTTAACAAGTCACCTTCAACGGCTTTCTACAAACTGGCTGTCTTCTTTCGCGCTGGTCTTCAACTCAATGCAAAAAAATGCAGCTTCGGCCGCCGCCAGATCAAAACCCTGGGACATGTGATTGACGCAAATGGTGTGCAGCCCGACCCTGATAAAGGTCGTGCAGTCCGCGAGTTCCCTACACTACGCAATACAAGTGATGTGCGAAGTTTTCTTGGGCTCTGCTCCTACTTCCGTCGCTTCATTCGGAACTTCGCTGACCTAGCACGTCCCCTTACCTCCCTTCCTGCAGAAAAACGTGAATTTCTCGTGGAGCCGTGAGCAAGCTCAGCCCTTCACAACGCTCATTTCCGCCCTCACCGCTCCTCCTGCCCTGGCGCACTTCGACCCGTCTGCACCTACAGAACTGCGCACCGACACTAGCGGACATGTTATTGGCGTCATGCTTGCCCAGTACCAGCACGGCCACTCTCGTGTGGTTGCCTATGCCAGCCGCCTCCTATGTTAGTCAGGGCGCAATTGTTCCATTACGAAGCGCGAATGCCTTGCACTTGTTTGGGCGTTGACCTAATTCCGGCCTTATTTGTTTGGGCGGCCCTTCAGCGTAGTGACGGACCATCATGCCTTGTGTTGGCTGTCCTCACTTAAGGACCGTACCGGCCGCTTAGGTCGCTGGGCCTTGCGATTACAAGTATACATGCTTACAAGTCAGGCCGCCTACATCAAGACGCCGACTGTTTGTTCCGCCACCCCGCTGACCCTCCTGAACTTCCTGACAATACTGCTGATGACTGCGTTTTGTCCATCTCGAACTTTCTCCACATCGGCGTCGAACAGAGTCTTGATCCTTCCCTGCGCCCCATTATTGATCACCTGCGCAACGACAGTGCCGATCCGTCCATCAGTATGTTTGTGCTGCCTAATGACACATTATACCGACGCAATATGTGCCCAGATCGTATAGACCTTCTGCATGTTGTCCCGACATATCTGCGCTCTGCTGGTCTTGCGCATTTTCATGATTGTCCAACAGCAGGGCACCTGGGAGTGTCACGCACATACTACTATGTTCGACGGCGATTCTACTGACCTGGCCTTTACCGCTCTGTTCGTCGATACATCGCCGCCGGTGAGCTGTGCAAGCACATGAAAACACCCTCCCTTCGCCCTAGTGGGCCCCTGCAACCACTCGTAGGTCCGACTGAGCCCTTTTCTCGAGTTGGTCTCCACCTGTTGGGCCATTTTCCACATCGACTTCAGAGAACAAATGGATTGCCGCGGCGACCGATTACGCCACCCGGTATGCCATAACCAGAGCTATCCCCACCAGCTGTGCCTCCGACGTCGCAGGCTTTATTTTGCAGGGCGTAATCTTGTTTCATGGCGCTCCTCGTCAACTGCTCACTGATCGCGGTCGCTGCTTCCTGTCTAAAGTTGTTCATGACCTTCTCCGCTCATGCGCTACGCGCCACAACTTCACAACGGCCTACAATCCACAAATGAACGGTCTTACTGAGCACCTTAATCGTACACTGACCGACATAATGTCAATGTATGTTTCTGACCATCACCGTGACTGGCACGTCTCTTTACCCTTCATAAAATTCGCCTATAACTCCTCAAGGCATGATACCGCCGGATACTCTCCCTTTTATCTACTCTTCGGCCGCGACCCTCTACTTCCCTTCGACACCTTACTGCCTCTTGACGATTCATCCTGCAGTTACGCGTCTGATGCCATCGCCCGCTCTGATGCCACCCGTCATATTGCTCGAGACCGGCTTGGTGCGTCTCAGCGTTCTCAAAAGTACCGTTACAATCTCCACCACCATGACGCCTACTACGTACCTCCTGGCTCCCCCGTACTCCTCTGGCTGCCAATCCGACGAGTAGGCATGTGCGAAAACCTTCTGCGCCGCTACGTGGGTCCTTACCGCGTCTTGTGGCAACTTATCGACGTTACGTACGAGATTATGCCTGTGAACCGCAAGTCACCTACAAACCGTCATCCAGAAGCCGTGCATGTCGCGCGTCTCAAACCTTACATATCGCGCTCACCTGTGTAGTCTACGCACCGAGACTGTGCTTCTTCCGCGGGAGGTATTGTTTCGGTGCACGGAGACGATGACCAAGTGATGGGCGAGTGGAGAAAGACGACGCTGCAGCTAGGACCTGGTTGTCCTGTGAGGGTGTTCCTGACGTCGAACTGTTGCGGCTACGACGTAACATCGCCTCGTAACAATATAACTGGTCTTTGCTGCATAGAGAGGTGAAAAGGCAAAACTTTGTGATTTATTTCTTAGTTTCAGAGCATTGCAACCTTCTTTTAGGCAGCACGGAGCCCTTCATTTGCTTGTTTTTTTGTCGAGCCCTTTGGTGAGCTGCTCGTTCAGTGATTGCAGCGTTAGCATGAATAATTGAAAACGTGCACAAAACCTGCCATTGAAACGAGCAGACCGGCATTGTTCAAACCGTAACTGTGAACGTCATGAAGGCAGCCGTGCGTGTCGAGCAGGGCTTGGACCACTGGCTTTGCTTGGTTATCGTAGAGGAAGAAACAACTCGTCATTCGCACAAAAAAGTGCGCCTGCAGGGTCAGCGCTCGGAGGAACGTTCCCAGAATCGGAAGATACTGCCTTTTGCTAGAAGAAATGCTTTCGGACACTTGTACACGTTTTTCTCTATTTCAGAGACGCGATTTCCTGTTTCTGAAAACAGGCAAGCTGGCACGAGGAACCTGCAGTTGTAGCGAACTTCGCGCTTTTCCTGCGTCCAGAAGAGAAAGTCGCCCAGAACTTGTCTCTCCAAATGGACGAAAAACAAGGGTTTCCATAGCGAGGCTTTGTCGCTGGCTGGCGAGTTGTATAGCCTGGATCGAGGAAAGACGAAGCAGACCATCGCGGTAAAACCTTAGAGACCCGAAACTCGAAATCTGTGTCACTTGACAAGGCACGCTGGTAGCTCGTAGAGAAAAGAAAAACGAAGACCAGGTATGAGAATAGAGGCATAAAAAATGTGTCCTTCGGAGTTCCCGCTTATTCGAAAGGCGCGGAATTATATGGTGCCGAGACAAATTCTTGACATTTTCTGCATTCTTAAGCTCTTTTCTTTTTTTGTTTTGTTTTCGGGGTAAGAAAAATAGTTGCCTCTGCTTGCGAAGCTTTTTCGTAGCTTCCCGCAAATTTGTGCTCCTGCATTGCATTCAAGATCCGACATCCATTTCTCCAGCGTGCATCGCGGCAGTGACGCTGAAGCAAAACATTCAAATACAGGTTCTCAAGGGCGGCTGCTCTCTTCTATTTCCTTTTGCGTCAGCAAATAATAGGTAGTTTCTTTCGGTCGTCAAGAGTGCTTGCTGTGAGCACTGCTCCTTCGGAGCCTGCAGTGGAAGAAATAAAAATGTATTTCTTGTTACGCCCCTACTCGAGTTGGTTGGAAGAATACGCGTCCGAAAAATAAAGTGTTGCTCCTACGAACGTTTTAACACGATAGCGTGAAAGACCCCGTTTTCCAGAAAATGTCGACTTTTATGCAATAAATCACGAGCATGCCTACGGGCTGGTGACGTGGCCGGGATTTGATTGGCCTACACGGGAGCAAGAACTGCTATGTCGGATATCCGTCTTTAGTAAACGGAAGTGGACGAGGAAAATCCCTAATGAGGATACTAAGACTTCATAATGTGTTCTAACCCTGGAATTGTGCAGGATGTAGAGATGAGCGGAAAGTTCGATGCAGTTACCGGGAGGTGATAAGATGATAAGGCCCCGATTTAATATGAATTTGAAGGAGGAAAGGAGCAAATTAGTCAGGAAGAAGTCCATTAACGAATTAGCGGTAAGGGGGAAAGTAGAGGAATTGTGGCTCTCTTCAAGCTCTCACTGCAGAATAGATATTCAGCGCTTACCGAGGGAGCCAATCTTATAACCTAGAAGCAATGAACAATAATTTCAGTGGTATCATTACTGAGGGCGCTGTAGAAGTAGGCAGTAGAATTGTTAGAGAGGATAGCGGTAAACTATCTAAGGAAATGTAAGATTCGAATATTAAACGCCAAAGTACGTCAATAAAACATGGTTCTGGGGCTAGTTGGCGAATCATACTTGTTAAGAAGACAGCACAAAGATAGGGCAACCACAGAAGCGGACGACACAAAGAAAGCTTTTATCAACTGGTTTTATTTTGTCAGCTAGTCACATTTGTATCAGCAGTCACATCACGTGTCGCACGCTCTTTTGTGTCGTGTCCTCTTCTGTGGTTGTCCTTTTTTGCGCTGTCGTTTTACCAGATTATGAAAGCCAGACAGACGGGATAGAACTGGAAGATGTATAAAAGCTAATCAAGAAGCCCAACGTGGCCGACATAAGGAAATACAACATGATGAAAATTGAGAATGCTCTAAAGAACGGTCGTAGGCTAAAAGCGGTAAAGAGGAAATTAAGGAGAGGCAGAAATCAGATGCATGGACTGAGGGACAAGGCGGGCAATCTCATTACTAACATGGACAAGATATTCAAGATAGCCGAGGAGTTCTATACGGACCAATACAGTAGCCAAGTACTCAGGACAAAAATAAGATTGGCTGCTGTGGAGAGCAATGAGACATTTCGCCAGTAACGAAGGAAGAGGTTCAGAAAGCCTTAGAAGCTATCAGAAGGAGGAAATCCGCTGGGGAGAATCGGGTAGCTGCAGGTTTGATGACGGATGGAGCGGATACCTTGCTAGAAAAACTGGCCATCTTCTATACGAAATGCGTGATGACATCGAAAGTATCGTACTCATTGAATGGCCGCTAAGCAATTCAGAAATTACAGAACAATCAGCTTACTATAAGTTATGCACAAGGTATTGACCAAGGTAATCGCTAATATAATCAGGCAAACTTAGACTTTAATCAACCAAATGATCAAGCAGGGTTTTGGAAACGGTACGCTTCCATAAATCATATCCACACTATCAACCAGGTGACAGAAAAGGGCTTGGAATATAACCAGCCTCTATACATAGGATTCATTGACAAAGCGAAAGCATTTGACTCGGTCGAATCCTGCGCGGTCATGTAGGCATCGCGAGATCAGGCGTAGGTTAGCCATATGTGAAAGCACTGGAAGATATCTATATGGCTGCACAGCAAATAATGGTCTGCATAAAGAAAGTGATATAATTTCTATTAGGAAATGTTTTAGGCAAGACGACACGATCTCCACAGTGCTATTTACAGCTTGCTTAGAGGATGTATTAAAAATCATGGAATGGGAGCAGCTAGGCATCACTTTCGATGGAGAATATCTTAGTAATCTGCAATTCGCTGAGAACATTGCCTTGATAAGTAATTTAGGGGACCAAATGCAACTAATGATGAATGATTTAGACGGGAGAAGCATAACGTTAGATCTAGAGATTAATATGCAGAACACTAACGTAATGCTGAACAGCCTGCGAAAGGGACATCAGTTTAAGATAGCTAGCGAAGCGTTGGAAGTACTAGGCAAATATATCTACTTAGGACAGGTAGTGACCCTAGAACCGGGCCACGAAAGGAAAATAATCGGGAGAATAAGATTGGGATGCAGCACATTTGGAAGGTACACTCAAACATTATGACTAGCAGCTTACCGGTATCATTCAAGAGAACAGTGTATAACAGTTGCATCCTACTGTAAGCAAGTATACCGGGCGGCCTTTTCCTTCTGTGTGTTAACTTTTCTAATGGCGATTCCTCTTACTTTACGGCAAAGAGGGCGAGGTCCTTCGTTGTGTGAGAGTTCCTGTGCGGGAGGGGCCCGACGCAGTGTTGCCGATTCCGAGGAAGCGACCCTGGCTCGGACGCGGGACGGTTCCCACCCCGGCGTTTTTCGGAAGAGGACATTTGCACGTGTGCGTCCCTCCTCTATGCTTCTGCGTTTTCGGGGAGTGTTTGTATTTCTTTCAACTTTTAAGTGCGAGACTGTCAACTTTGACGAAAACCAGAGCACCCTCTTTGTGCGGAGAGAGGAGTGCGGAAAACGGGCGAAGCGGGCAGAGTCTGTGTCCGAGCGTGTACGCGAGCGGTTCGTTGTGCGAAATCGTGCCTAGTATTTTACCCTTGTACATTGTGTGTACTTACATATTAAACTTCATTAAATGGAACTTGCAGTCCGTCCTTCTATCCTCTTGTACATTCTTTTTCTTCCGCGTTAGCAACAGTAAAAGCTAACACTACTAATACTGACTTATGGTGCGGAATCATGGAGGTTATCGAAAAGGGTTCTACCTAAGTTGAGGAAAACGCAGAGGGCTATGGAATAGAAAATGTAGGTGTAACATTAAGAGATATGAAGCGTCAAGAGTGGCTCAGAGAAATAACTCAAGTTACCGACATTCTGGCCAAATTTAAGAATAAATGGGCATGGATAGGATATGTAGTGCGTAGAGAGGATAACCGAAGGTCTCTAGAAGTAACCAACTTGATTCTAGGGGGAGGAAAGTGTATCAGGGAGAGCCAGAAATATATGTGGGTCGAGGAGATTAAAATTTTTGCAGATGTAAAGCGGATGCAGCTAGTACAGAACCGGGTTAATTGGAGGAATATGAGGGAAGCCTTCGCGCTGTGGTGGGTATAGTCCGGCTGATGATGATGACCTAGACCAAGCCAGGCTTTCGTAATGCTTGCTTAAATTGAGGTCGTGGGGTCTTCACCCATTTATGTGGGAGCCAATGACTACATAGTAATGGGTATATGAGAAATAACAAATGCGAAAGCAAAGTGAACTGCGAATACGCGAAAAACGAACGAGAATCCTCTATAGGAACAGCAAACGGGGGCCATCAGCTGTCGCTTCATGAGCTTAAAGGTTTAGCTTAGTTATCCTACAAAGTTTTAGATGCACTCAGTCGATAGGACCAGAAGGGGCCAATAAATGGCTTAAGTAGGCCAGCAGTTCAGCACGTGAGTCAGTTCTACATAAATAGTTAACGAACGCAAGGAAAATAAGAAACAAAACAACGCGAGTGACTGATGCCGTTTACGCGAGTTGGTATTAGATAATTTCGACGGAGATCATTTACACTGCAGTCTGGATCTCCGCATCTAATTGGAAAGGACGACGCTATTCACAATGAGAGTGGGACAAAAAAGTGTGCTTAACGTGGTGAGTGTAGGCTGGCTGGGAAATAATGCTTCGGACCACGAAGCCACCCGCGATTTTCACGCCGAAATCAAGTCCGCTTTTAATCCTCAAATACCGTTCGTGATAGAGTGGCACACGCACGTAGTCAGAATAGCGGGAGTTGTGCAGCTCCGCGGTGAACGCAGGTAGTTAGGTAGGTAGGTAGGTAGGTAGGTAGGTGTAACTTTAATGGCATGCCGGCAAACGACAGTTTAATGCGTCGTGACGCTGGCCAAGCATTGACCCGGGGTTATGCCCTACTCTGCATTACCCCATTTCCGCCCGTTTGTGGTGGGTCGTGAGGCTTGCGCTTTTCGAGCGCACCCAGGGCCTGCTGGACGGCCCATAGTTGACTGTTCTTGTCTGTAATTTGCACAGCACTTCGATGTTCGGGCGGGTAAGTCCTGGAAGTAGCTTCGATCGGCAACCTGGCACAGTCCCATATGATGTGCCATTGGTTCGCCAGACCCCCTTCACACACACTGCACACATCACTCGAGTGAAGGGCGTGTACGTAGCGCTGCCGGGGCGAGGAGTTAACCGGTCTGTATTTACTTTAGAATGACGGCTTCCTCTCGATTGAGTGCCGGTGAGAAGGTGGCTCTGTCGGACGAGCTAGGCGCTAATACTTAGTAACTTTCTCGTAGCTTGTCACTCGACCCTTGTTTTCCAACCATCACTCGGAATGGCCACTCTCGGTGGCGCTGAAGGTAAGCGCTCGCGCCGCCGAATGGGCCATCTTTAACGCGACAGAGTTAAGGGAGGACTTAGGTCTAATAAGACTTTGTAGCGAAAGCTACGCGACGCCAGTGGAAGCGAATTTTGAGGAGCCGGGCGGAGGCCACTTCTGCGCATGCACCGTTCCTAAGGCAACCTGTTGCGCCGTTCCACAGGTGTTCCGCCAACGCGCTCGCTACAGACAGGAGGAGGAGGGTAGTAGCACCTCAGCAGATCCTTCCGCACTGTAGTTTGCGCACTGCGCGTGCGGGCAGCACCAGGAGAAGGGTAGTGTCCGCACTGCGCGTGCGGGCGCCATCACGGAGTGGAGCAGGAAAGCGTCCGCCGGCCCCGCATGCACAGGGCCGAGAGGTTGAGAGAGGTTGATGTCGTTGCTGACTATTGGTGGGATTAGCCTTGGGCGTTCTGCCAGCAATTGCTCCACCGTTGCCCAGGGCATTAAAGTGAACTCTGCCTTGAACACCGGTTAGCTTTGATGCGTTCAACGGAATGCTGGTTGTGTTCGATGCAACGCTCGGTCGTTCGCAATCGCTCGGTCGCGGGCCCCCAAAGCTTTCGCTGGACATTCAATTCAGCAGCGTTGAACCCCTCTAATTTGCTTCTTTACTTTCAGGCTCTATACATTAAGAATTTGCATTCTTGATATATTGATTTGTGGTCATTTTAAATAAGTAATCTCTTTTCTGGTATGTCACACAGTTTGAATATATTTCAAATTTTTACCGCTTTTTTATATTGCAGAGACCACTCGGACCATCAGCAACTGTAACTAAACCACCATATTACAATTGGTGGTGGTTGAGGTATCGCTGTACGAGCGAGGCCAAGCTGGAACTTCGAACCCGCAAGTTACAAGCGCCAGGAACCTCTACTATAACAACGACGGATCAAATGCCCTATGCCTTTCAACGAGTGTGCATGACCCACTTGATCCCCCCCTCTTCACAGCGGCAACGATGATCAGGACGTCGGAGAGTGTATCGCATCCTACGAGCGCGTGAGTATCCATAACAAATGGAATGGCGTGCTGAAACTAAACAAGGTTATTTTTTTAACCCAAATTGACAAGCTGCGGTACACAAACCACGAAGAGAACCTGCATAACTAGACCACTTTGAAAACATGCTTTACGGATTATTTTGGTCGTCCAGCGGTACGCAAGCTTCGCGCCAAGTATCACTTAATAGCAAGCACAAAATGTTAATGTTACTAATTGGTTCACAAGTAAGGAAAGGCGCAGTACCTGTCACACCTGTTCTATGGGCACCTGAACCGCGCCGTAAGAGAATGAAGGAGGGTAGGAGTGAAAGTGGAGGGAAAGATTCCAACATGTTTCCAAAATTATATAGTTTAACCACTTAGGAGCGTGCTTCAACAAAAATATTATTTAATTTGCTTTTTATGCGAATATATCCCTTTTGTAATCTTGAAAACTATCAAAAATTTGAGTAAACGAGATAAAGCGAGAACAGATGGGATTTATTCAGCTCTTTTTCTCTTTCTAAAGAGGATGAATGACCGCGGAAGTAGATAATTTAGTAGGCACCCAGTCGAAAAAAACTACAGAACTGGACAAAATATCCTGTAGTTCTGTCGTAACCACCAGATTTTTCCGCAGTTCTGTAGTTTTTCGGTAGTATATTTCTGTTCTCTGTAGTTCTTTAGCACTTTCCTGTTGTAACTACAAAAATTTCTGATGTTACTACAAAAATTCTGTTGTCACAACAGGTTTCCCGTCAAAAACCGCACAGAAATTCTGTCGTAACATCAGAACATTTTCTGTACTTTCTTCCGACTGGGCATGCAGACTTTAAATGTACCATTTTAAAAAATTTGCTTTTTTTCGCAATTTCCGGCCCCGAAAGATTCCCCTTAAAGCGCCCATGCCCTGTACGAAACTGCGGGTTGCTAATGAGGTTTATGGCGTAACCGTAATTAGAGATCCTGCGTGGCTGCTTACAACACCCCATAATGATCACAAAAGGGACGACGTTACTACACAGTTGCCAATGATCTACAGGGAAATCGCACGGAATTGAAATGAAATAAGTATCCTAAAACTGCGATTATCAGCTTACAACATCAAAAGACAGTCATGATTACTTATAAGAATGTAGGGAATGAAAATTGCATTTAAAAGATTTGCGGTGAAATGGAGAGCGCATCCGGAACTTTTCGGTGATGCATACCATACTGTACATCTCGGTCGTATCTAGGTTTTATCATCTACATATGTGACATTTCAGACAGCTCCTCTGGTCGAAAAGGCGTCGTCATTACCCAGAATTGAGAAAATGCGAACTGTGGTATCACAACTGTGACGCGAACATTCTTTGTGCAGCGCTGAGATTGGCGTCATTACAGTTTTGCTTCCCCCTCGGTCTGCTAGTGGAGTTGTTGGCTAGTCTGCGATAGGAGTTTGAACCGAAAATATATGGCTCTTTGCATGTTGTCCATTATATGTGCATGTGTTCATCCGGAAGGGAGGAAGCGTGCCTTTCGTTTTCCCAAAAAGTAAGGGAGACTAAAAACGTTTAACGCTTTCCCAAGTTCTGTATCATTTTCAGGTTCTCCTATTTCATTACACATGATTGTGCAAAGCAACGGCCATGTAGCAATATTTGGTTTTCCTGAGTGCTTCAGCGAACGTTAACATTCAAGAGATGGCCACGACGGCCCTGTCCACCTTTTCGTGTGTTTCTGGTGGGCTCCGGTTCGCCATCTTTTAGAGGGACAGCTTCAGTTCCTAGAATTACGCTTGCACATTGGTGAACAATGTGTTGGTCCTTCAAACCGAGGTCGAAGCAAGTGCTGCTCCTTTATAGCAGCGCAAATTCGAAGTTAGTCAAGAGAGGCATCATTTCGCTGTGCATCACGTCGGCCCTGGATAAGTCATGCGTCCATATGACTGAAGAAAGTTTTCACTCTCAGCTTCAGCGTTTGCGAGCTGCTGGATATTCTTCGCATATCATTTCGAGCGTGTGTGAGAAATTGCTACAGAAAAGGAAGACTGGCAGCAAAGGTGAAGAAGAGGAGCAGTCAAAGAAGACCCAAGTGATTCCATATATTCATAAGGTGTCGCACAATGTCATGAGAATAGCGAAGAAAGGTGCGTAAACATCGTCTTCTCCGCCCCCTGCAAACTCGCCAAGCTGTGCGAGATGATGAAAGACGATAGGGAGCTTCCTTGCGTCATCAAAGATGAAAAGTTCACAGAATGTGTTACTGGACTAGTGTTCCCCTCAGATGTGGTAATGTTTACATAGACCAAGCCGGCAGATGATTCAATGAAACAGCAAGAGAGCACAAGTTGAATGTGGAGAAACATGATAGAGGGTTCTTGGCCGAGCACTGTGCTGACTGCAAGAAAGAAAACGGGAATGCGTGCCTTAATTTGAGGAGACGAAGTTTCTGGCAAGGTCGAAAGACAAATGGGAGCGCCTAGTAATTGAAACCATCTACATCGGCACTACAAGCTTTTGCGTTAGCAAGCCTTCTATTTCCTTGTCGCATAAATAATTTACGTTTTTGGAAGGTCATGCATAGGTTCTGCTTTGGCCTTTCGTAATAATCTGCGTTTTTTTCTTTTCTTTTTTTTTCTTTTTGGTCTTTCCTTTCAAATACAGTCGAATTTCATAGCCTCGCGTCTTTTTTTGTGTTGTTGTCGTTGTCGAAAATTGCTTTTATTCTCACTTTGTGCCTTTTTTCACTGTAATTATTGTTTCTCACGCGGCTTGTATGAGCTGCTTGTGTGACCTCGTTTTTTACACTTTTTTTCTTTGACGCAGCCTGGAGATGGTGTTCTGTTTTGAAAACTTTTTTTGCTTTCAGGGTCTTGTCTTGCGTTACTGATTTGTATTCATGCCTAACAGCATTCCCATTTTGGTGGTTTTTTCTGATCATCCGTTAGACTTGATGACTTTATGGTTTTGGTATACTTAGTGGGCCGGCCCTGAATAAGTTTATTTTCTTTGCAGTAAAATTTTGCACTTTCGTGTTGATTTAGTGTGCGCCACTTGTTCGCGTGCTGTTTTTTTAGGTGTTTAGATAGTAGCGGAGATCTCGGTTTTCTTCACGAAATAAAATTGTCAGTCTGTGTTTGTGTGCGTCCCGCCTTTCCTTCGTCCTTGTCTCGTTAGCGCAGCTTTTTATTGCATCGAATTTAGCTCCAGCATCATACTATACTGCAATGAATTTGGAAATGGGCTCAATATGCGCGTCTTTATAGGCTGCCGAGTTAGGTCGCAATATCCCCCCCCCCCCCCCCACACACACACACATGCGTGAGCGCAAAGAGCAGTACTATCATACATCTACCTCAAAGCACAAGGCAATATGGCCTATCATCAACTCGATCATAAAAGCGTCGCTCCAAAAGTTAACAATGAGCACGCATATCTGGCTGAAGCCCACGTTAAAGCTTTACTACGCCCGTTCGTGTATAGCTTGGTCGGCGTGTATTTCATATGGCCTTGAACGTGCATAGCGGCGCGCAGGCTTGAAGATTGCGCACCGCTCACGCCGCCCGCTTCTTGTTCTTCGGATGTGTGGCGTGCGGAGCCGACGGCCACTCGATTCTTCTTCTTCTGCTGCTTGATTTCTTCTACATTGCACACCGACTTCTTCTTTATCACACAACTGGCAAATATTATTCGTGCTGGTACATATCTCCACAATTATACAACGTTACCTGGCACAATGCCACACAGTCTTCCAGTCCGCTGCCTACTCTTTCCTGCCACGTAATATATTACCACTCACCCTTTCTCCATGGACACCATCGTCTCTAAAGGTGAATATGTCTATTCCTGGCATGGATTCGAAGAGCCGCATGCCACAGGCAGCACTTCAGCAAGCGGCTCTCGCCTATTTAGTCAAGGAACATACGCAGTAAACCCACATATTCATCTACGGTTAAACTGCTCAAGACACTTGTTCCTGTGGCCTTTACCCTCCACGAACCATCTTCTGTCTTACCGGCTGCAGCGGAAGACATCATCTACGACAGCAGAGCTTCATGGCAATAAAGAAGCTCTTTCCTATAACCTGCGCCAAAGTCCAGGACGATGGGTTATATTCACTGATTCCAGAGAATCTTGCAAATCCTGAATAACCAGCTGAAGAAAACCAATCATCATCCTGTTTTCCTTGACATCGGGTATCTACATCGTTTGGCTATTGTCTCAGGCCACTGCATAACATTTCAGTGGATACCAGCGCACTGTGGCATTAAAGCCAATGAACAATCATATGAGGCGGCTCGTAAAGGCCACCAAGATAAAAGATACATTCGGACCTTCTTCACGAAATCTGATGCATCCCAACTAGCTAAAAAATTTGCTTCCGAAACAAAGTATTGACTTTGTAGCTTGCCGACAAATCACTGTCGATTTCTTCACTCAATTGACCCACATCTAACACCAAAACTCCCTGCGAAATTTCCTCGCCAACTAGAAACTCTTAACCACCGATTTCGCCTGAACTGTGCACATACATATGGCTTTCGCTACCGTTTCGGTGAAATGAACAGTCCGCATTGTGACAACTGTGGCACATATCGTACTTGAGTGCCCTGCGTACGGTGACGAGTGGGCGTACTATGAACATAGCATGGAGAAGCTCACCGCAGTGCTTGTTTTAGGTCCCTTAGCCTGCCCTAGGCAACAGAGACACGCAATGAACTTTTTATTTAGGTATTTGAAAGACATTAGACTCCTTGACAAGCTCTAAATTCACCGTGCATGTTACCCCTCCGGCAATTTTCAAGCTGGGAATTCTATAAGCACATTTGTCGGATTATGCATTTCATTTTTTACCATTACTCCACGAAGCACAATACAACGTATTTATTGGCCGAATTTTATCTCCCCCTTCATTTCTATTATTTTCCTCACCGTCATTATTCAATATTTCATTCCCTAATTTCCCTTCCTGCACAAAGTAGC
Source organism: Amblyomma maculatum (assembly GCF_055883805.1). Lineage (NCBI taxonomy): Eukaryota > Metazoa > Arthropoda > Arachnida > Ixodida > Ixodidae > Amblyomma > Amblyomma maculatum. The sequence goes on from NC_139345.1 coordinate 214,819,272, forward strand.
ATGCCAGCGAAATCTCAACGTCAGCGAAATTTCCTGTTTTCTATTGAAGGGTCTCTCTCTCTACTCTTTCCTGCCACCGCTGCCCATCTGGCTCACCCCGAGGGACCTCCCCTTCAGAATTCCCTCGACACCTTCGCGTTGTCTAGTAGAATTGCAAGGACCGCGCTTTGAAGGCTAAAGTCGCAATTACCGGGTTAGCAATGGCTATAAGTGTCCGTCGCTACCTCCTGGAGTGCCTCTTCTGAACGATGCCGCTGAATGGCTAATACAAGTACGCCTACACCCCGCCCCTCCTCTCACCCTTCAAAGCACCCTCGACACCTTCGTGCCGTCTGTACCCCGCTGGGGTGTCCTTGAGATTCTCAGCCATTTAGTCGCGCGATTACGCTTTGTCCACCCTCAATTTTCTTATTCAAATAGGCAGCCATTTTTCACCCATCTCATGCGACACATATCTGCCGACTACGATACATAATTCACGCTTGTATTCAAAGAAATTACCGCACAAGAAATAGTTGACAGACAGGTACACGGAGGAAAGGCAGGGATGTCAACCATAACGGAGTTCCGGTAGAATGTTCTGCACTGTGGAAGAGGAATGAAAGGATCAAAAAGGAACAAAAGAGACAATATCCCGGGCGGCTGAAAAGACTATCCCGTCATATCCTCACGTAGAAGCGCGGGTGTTATCTGAATTTTATTTCGCGCACTGACTTTCGGCTGCTTCCAGGGCGCGCTAGTAGGCAGGCGGAGTGTGGACGGGCCCTACAGCGTGAAGCCGCTCGAAGCGTTCTACAAAACTTGAAGTTTTTTTTTATATACATCACCTCATATAGGTTAAAATGTATTTGTGAAGACATTTCCCGTGCAACATTATCCGTAATTAAGAACAGGCGTCGCACTGCATTCCCGAAGGCGTAACTCAGCCGGCCCACACAGGCGCGCTCTCCGTTATCACTCGACGAGATCTGCACGCACGGCGCGAACACAGAAATGATTCAAGGAGCGGGTCACGTTCGAGGCGGCTCGCGCGGCGTTCTCGTGGAAATTGAATCCCTGCAACGCTGCCCGAAAATTGTCCACACCTGCGCTTGACCTTTTTTTTCTAAGCCTTGGGTAGTGCGAACGGCCTTTTTTTTTTTCTTTCTCGGGTGCCTTCTTCTTTCGCTTTCATCCGCCGATTTCTTAGGATGTGCATCATTATCCCAGGGAGATTACAATATTTGAACCCTTAGAGACGGAAACATATATGTTCGAAAATTCCTGGTTATTTGTGTTCAGTGTGCACAACGAATGGTTCTGAGCATTTGGTGTGAGTATGTGTCCCTCCAACAAAGCCATCGATTTAATATAAACTTCTAAAACCGCGTTTTTTAAACTCGCGAGTCGGCTCGTCAGTCTGTGCAACTAACAACGAGAGCAGCTTCATAAAAGCGAAACATTGACTTCGCCCAGCCGAGTAGCGTATGCAGCAATAGAGCAGTCTACTTTTACCGGACGGGAAGTGTGTGTTCCCACGATGTCGTTGCTGCAACCGGTGACATCCGTGTAGTCACGGTGAGTGACAGACCACCGGAGGCTGCCATTCGCTGCAGCCATCCCGTCATGGGCACGCACAATTCCGGTTTTTTATATATTTATTCTACGATCCATAAACTGGCCCAAGCATGAGGGGCAATACAATACAGATGTGACAATGGAGCACAAAGTACAAGGTCATGAAAACAATAGAGGATGTAAGAGCTTTAGGAGGCGGGAAAGAAGTATTAATGTGGGATTTCATTTTACAAAATAATAGAGTAAGGGATATGTTTTGCCTGTGTCGTGCTTTGCGTGTATTTAGGGGCTTTACGTTATGAGGCGGCTGATGTCCGACTTTTTCGTTTATAATGCTATGTAAAAACTGGAGACGACTAACATGTTCATTAGTTGCCTATTTTGTTCGTAAGCATCGGTAAAGACTGGAATCTTCTCTTTTATATTTTTAAAAGATAAACCTGATGGCCTTCCCATGCACGCGCTCTAAATTCGCTATCCTTTTTAGTCATTATAAGTGGTCTGCATGTGCCCTTAGGAGGTGGGAAGGGCAGTTCCTTCTCAAGTACGGTTCCCATTTTCCACTGTCGCAGCTTCCTATCGAATGAGGCATTCTTCACGTCTTTCGCGCCCGCTGAAATGTTTTCACCTTGCTGTTCGTGAGCTCCGCGTCCGTTGTGGCAGACAACGTAGACGAAAGGAATCCATTGAGCAAAGATCGCATGAGAAGTACTTGAGAAGTACCACTGCATGTTGTTGCACTTCCCGATGGTTGTCGTACCGAAGAGCCTCTGCAAGCTCTTTTTAGAGTATTTTCATGACACACGCCTTGCAGGCCACAGCGATAGCAAGAAAACATATGCAAAGTTAGGTCGCATCTTTACTTGGCCCCGTATGAGAAAGGACGTCGTGACATACGTCCGTACTTGTCTTACATGCCAGACAGCGAAGGCAAGGGGAGGTGAACCACCGGGCTTCTTGCAACCTGTGCAGAGCCGTTACCCGTTGAAAATTGTTGCCTGCTGCGTGATGGGCCCTTATCCTAGATCTGTGAAAGGAAATCGCTACTTGCTAGTGGTCACTGATCATTTTTCTAAATGGGTTGAATTATACCCGCTGCGTAAACTGGACTCAAAGGTAATCTGGGATAAACTCCTAGACGCATTCACTCGGTTCGCCTTCCCGGCGCAGCTAATCACTGATAATGGGACTTATTTTACGGGCAGGATATTTGCTGACACCGGCAAAGCTCTTGGCGTACAGCACAAAATGACTACGCCCTACCATCCTCAGGCCAATATCACAGAGCGGGTCAAGTGAAACCTGAAGAACATGCTCGGGGTTTACACGGAGCGTCACAAAGACTGGGATTTGCGTGTGCGGGAGATGGCGTTCACCACAATAACCACCTTAAACCGGTCGTCTGGTTTTACGCCGGCGGCCATACTTCTTGGTCGTGAGCTTCGATTTCCCATTGAACATGCCCTTACCCATGACTCTGAATTACAGGCTCCCAGTTATTCCAGGTTCACCCAGGATCTCTCCAGTCGTCTCGCTGGAACCCAAAAGGAGGCTAGGGAGAACTTAGACCTCGCCCGCCGGGAGCACTGCGGCCAGTACAACAAGGGCAGGCGTCCTTTGCAGTTCGAGGATGGGGATAAAGTGCTCCGCCGCTCGCACCCGCTAAGTGATGCCACAAAAGGGGATTGCCGCCTCTCTCGTTCCTCGGTGGACTGGTCTTTTTATAGTAACAAAGCGTCTTTCGTGGCTCGCTTACATGCTTCGCCATGTGCAGGGTGGCCGGGAGATCGGTTCAGTCACCGTCGCCGACCTCAGAAAGTACTACGAGCGGTCAGAAAGTACGTAAAGGCACTCGGTCTACCAGATGTGAGCCACCTGGGCCATCGTCTGATGAATGTCACCAACCCAGCGGACGCCTTCAAGCGGACAACTCGTCAGCAGCAGCATTGTTTTTGTACTACTCCCAGTGCCTTCTTTCTTTCGTTCTTTGACTCTCGGGAGGCGTCGCCTCTTGAGAGGGGGGGTAGCGTGGGGCTCCGCAGCCCCTTTAAGTGTTTTAAACCATGCGCGCGGTTTCCTGTTTGTATTGTTTTGCTGCAGCTGGACAGGCCGCCATTGGAAACTGACCCTGGCAACATTTAATGCTAGAACCCTAGCTAGTGAAGCTAGTTTAGCAGTGCTGTTAGGGGAACTAGAGGGTATGAAATGGGATGTCATAGGGCTTAGTGAGGTTAGGAGGCCAACTGAGGCTTATACTGCACTGAAAGATGGGCATGTACTGTGTTATCGAGGTTTACCAGAGAGGCGACAACTAAGAGTAGGTTTCCTTGTCAATAAGTATATACAGTCGTGCCTCGTAAATATGGACACTTTGGTTTCCGACCAAAACTGTCCATAAAGCGAGTCATACATAATAACGAGTCATGAATAAAAACAAAAAGCATAATATTGAGAAAAAAGAATTGTTATTAATGACTGGTTTTGTACATAAAGGTGTGCACTGGACTCAGTATTTCACATAACACCGGCAATTTTGAGTGCATTACCCTTGTCATAGTTGTCTTCGAAAATTGTAGTGCAGTCTGAAGCGACTCGCGTACCATGACACACTACCTTCCGTGTTGGTGGGCTTTGTGTAGGTCCAACTTTCGAGCACGAACTCCTCACTGGCCGATGGGTCAGCATCCGATTCTCTACTCACCGCCACTTCCAAAATGGCCTCGTCACTGAGCAAAGTGGCCGCTAAGTAGCTGCTTGAGATTCTCCTGAGGCGAAGAAACAGCTGAGCTGTCGTGGAATTGACTGAGATGGCTTTCGCCGCTTGTATTCACAGATTTCTTCGCGCCTACGTTCAGCTCGGTTCTTTTGCGTTAACTCCAGCCATGCCCAAAGCCAGACTCAAGTTGAGGGTTATAGGCTACTGATGCTTTGCACTTTTTTGCTTAGTTAACCTTTCTGCCTTTCCGTTCTTCTGATTCTTTCTTCTTCTTGCCTTGTACTGTTTCCGTAAGGAAGCAAGGGAGTCAAGTTGGCAAGCTGCTATGCAGGACTATCGAACATCCCATCTGCTTGGCGCCGTTTCTATGTGTTCCTATAAAACAAACACTGCAAGCTGAAGAACAGTTTAGAACGACGGCTAGCCGACTACGAAGAGCTCAAACCTTGTGAAGGCCGCCTCATTAACTCGAAGTGAAGCCGACATGCGGACCGCCGCCTCGGGTGCAAAATGTGGCAGTTCGGCAGCGCAACAGGGACGAAAACCAGGAGCATGAGAGTGAAGCGCGTCCAGGACGGGACGCCCGAACACGGTTGCGTGTTCATACGTTGCCTTTCTTTTGTCGCTCTACTTTGCGAGTGTGTCTTAACTCTCACGGAAAAGCGTTAACGGCTTCATGGAACACACATTGTGCTTTGGGAAAGAAAACATCAGTTCCCACCGCCACTGTAGGCACTTGTCTTTCTTTATGTCATTTCTTTCTTACGCTTTTACCGGCCTCTCTGTTCACGTTCAGCAGAATTTATTGCAACCACATGTTGCTGTTTTCCCGACTGCGGCGGCACTTCCGCTGCACCCAGAAATCTCCTGGTCCCCGCTTTCGGGGTCTTTCTTACGCTGACCCTCGGTTTGCTGTGTACGTTCCTCTCCGCTCTTGCGCTCCCCCCCCCCCCCCCCCCCCTCCCCTAAAACGGCGACATACCCGCTTTGGTTCTTTCCAACCCCACAGGACTCGTTCAGGCATCCCGCCGTAAAGGCTGTCGCTTAGGTTCGCGGGTGGCGCGCCCTTCTTTACTTTCCATTTGGACTCCTCTGATTTTTTTCAAGCACTGTCCATATTAACGAGACAAAAATATATGGGCCCAAGTGGGCCCCTGTCCATTGTCCAGACAGCGAGTTTCCATATTAACGAGGCATAAATGCATTGAAAAGGTTTCGTCCCCAGAAAAACTGTCCATAATTCGGGTGGTCCACATTAACGGGGGTCATATTAACGGGGCACGACTGTAGCGGGTAATATAGATGAATTCTATAGTATTAATAAGAGGATGGCAGGCATCGTAGTTAGGCTTAATTAGCGGTATAAACTGAAGGTTCTACAGGCCTATGCACCTACATGTAGTTATGATGACCAGGCAGTTGAAATCTTCTATGAAGATGTAGAATCGGCAATGCGAAAAGTAAAGACGCAGTACACTGTACTAATGGGCGACTTCAGTGCCAAGGTAGGGAAAGAGCAGGCAGGAGACAAGGCAGTAGGCGACTATGGCATTGGTTCTAGGAATAGCAGGGGGAGTTGCTAGTTGAGTTTGCAGAGCCCAATAACTTACGAATCATGAATACCTTCTTCAGCAAACGGAAGAACCGGAAATGGACATGAAAAAGTGCAAACGGGAAGACTAAAAATGAAATCGACTTCATAATGTGTTCAACCCCCGCCATTATGCAAGATGTAGCATAATCGGGAAAGTGCGATGCAGAGACCACAGGATGGTGAAGTCCCGATTTAGCCTAAATCTCACGAAGGAACGCAACAGATTAGTAAGAAAGATACCCATCAACAAATTAGCGGTGAGGGGGAGGGCAGAAGAGTTCAGGATCTCGTTACAGAATAGGTATTCAGCTCTAACCTAGAATGGCGACATTACCCTGGAAGCAAGGAACAATAATTTCAGAGATAACATTACTGAGTGCGCGGTAGAAGCAGGCGGTAGGATAGTTAGAGAGGATACCGGTAAGCTGTCTAAGGAGACGAAAAATTTGATTAAGAAACGCCAGAGTATGAAAGCTTCCAATCCAACAGACCAGATTGAATTGGCCGAGATATCAAAGCTAATCAATAAGCGCAAGGGGGCCGATATAAGGAAGTATATATAACATGGAGAAAATTCAGCATGCTGTAAAGAACGGGGAAGCCTTAAAGCGGTAAAGAAGAAATTGGGCATAGGCAAAAACCAGACGTATGCGATAAGGGACAAGGAAGGTAACGTCATCACGAATATGGACAAGATAGTCAAAGTAGCCGAGGAGTTCTATACAGATCTCCACAGTACCCAATGTAGTCAGGACCATAAGGAGATTGACGGTAGGGAAAAACAGTGAGACGTTCCACCAGTGACGAAGGACAAGGTCAAGAAAGCACTAGAAACTATGAAAAAAAGGAAATCAGCTGGAGAGGATCAGATAACCACAGATTTGCTGAAGGACGGGTTGGATATCGTGCTAGAAAAACTGACCACCCTGTATACGCAGTGCCTGGTGTCATCGACGGTACCGGAACCATGGAAGAATGCAAACATTAACCTCATTCATAATAAAGGGGACTCTAAGGACCTTAAAAATTACAGACAAATCAGCTTACTGTCTGTTACGTATAAGATATTTACTAAGGTAATCGCTAATAGAATCAGGACAACCTTAGACTGCAATCAAGCAAAGGATCAAGCAGGGTTTCGGAAACGGTACTCTACTATCGATCATATCCATACCACCAATCAGGTGATATAAAAATGCTCGGAATATAACCAGCCCTTATATATAGCATTCATTGATTACGAAAAAGCATTTGACTCAGTTGAAACTTCGGCGGTGATGCAGGCATTGCGAAATCAGGGGGTAGACGAGCCGTACGTGAAAGTGCTGGAAGATACATATAGTGGCTGCACAGCAACCATAGTTCTGCATAAAGAAAGTAACAAAATTCCGATAAAGAAAGGTGTTAGGCAAGGAGACACAATCTCCCCAGTACTATTCACAGCTTGCTTAGAGGAAGTATTCAGAGACTTGGTATGGAGCAGTTAGGGATAAGGGTCGGTGGAGAATACCTCAGTAATCTGCGATTTGCTGATGACATTGCCTTGCTAAGCAAATCGGGAGATGAACTACAAATAATGATTGATGACCTAGACAGGAACAGTAGAAAAGTAGGCTTGAAAATCAATATGCAGAAGACTAAGGTAATGTTCAACAGCCTCGGGAAGGAACAGCAGTTTACATTAGGTAGCGAAGTACTCGAAGTAGTAGGCGAATACGTCTACTTAGGACAAGTAGTAACCGCAGATCCGGACCATGAAAAGGAAATAACAAGAAGAATAAGATTGGGATGGAGCGCATTTGGCAAGCACTCGCAGAATATGACTAGTGGCTTAGCGGTATCGCTCAAGAGGAAAGTACACAACAGTTGCATCTTGCCTGTACTCACCTATGGGGCTGAAACGTGGAGGCTAACCAAGAGCGTTCTACTTAAGTTGAGGACAACCCAGAGGACTATGGAACGATCAATGGTATGGGTAACATTAAGAGACAGGAAGCGTGCACAGTGGGTCAGAGAAATAACTCAAGTTACCGACATTCTAGTGAAAATTAAGAAGAAACGGAAATGGGCAGGACATGTAGTGCGAAGAGAGGATAACCGATGGTCGCTGAGGGTAACAAACTGGATTCCAAGGGAAGGAAAGCGTACCAGGGGGCGGCAGAAAGTTAGGTTGGCGGATGAGATTAAGAAGTTCGCAGGGGTCAAGTGGATGCATGGAACCGTGGAACATAGTGGAGCACGGAACAGGGTTAAGTGGAGAAATATGGGAGAGGCTTTCGCCCAGCAGTGGGTATAGTCAGGCTGATGATAACGATGATGATGATTGTGTTTGCGCGGGCAGCGCGAATGCGCATGAGTGAGCAGATAATCTTGAGGGTGGGATGTTAGCGGCGAAAGACGAGGGTGTAGATAAGCGCGTCGAAAGCAAGGCGCGTGGTCTTTTGCCCCGGCGAGGAAGCCAGCGCGGGGCAGGCAGCGACGTCATGGGTGGCCAGCGGGGTGTGCACGGACGACAGAAGGAAGACCGGCGACACGAAGATGGAAGGAGCGCCTGCAGAGAAACGGCCTAGGTGTATTCGCGTGAATTGCTGTCACGCGAGGAGCAATGGTTCTTGTGCCGCCGTTAGCGCTTTGACCCTATTGCTCGCCCTATTTGCTCCTCAGTGTTTTTGTCTCGCCGCGGTAAAGCCCTGACATTTTCCCCGCTGACAACTTTGGCTACTGTAGAGACCTGTATAGAACTCCTCGGCTACTTTGACTATCTTGTCCATATTCGTGATGACGTTACAGGCCTTGTCCCTTATCGCATACATGTGGTTTTTGCCTATACCCAATTTCTTCTTTACCGCTTTAAGGCTTCCCCCGTTCTTTACAGCATGCTCAATTTTCTCCATGTTATACTTCCTTATATCGGCCACCTTGCGCTTATTGATTAGCTTTGATATATCGGCGAATTCAATCTGGTCTGTTGGATTGGAAGCTTTCATACTCTGGCGTTTCTTAATCAAATCTTTCCTCTCCTTAGACAGCTTACCGGTATCCTCTTTAACTATCCTACCGCCAACTTCTACCACACATTCAGTAATGATATCTCTGAAATTATTGTTCATTGCTTATAGGGTAATGTCGCCATTCTCGTTTAGAGCTGAATATCTATTCTGTAGCGAGATCCTGAACTCTTCTGCCTCCCCCTCACCGCTAATTCGTTCATGGGTTTCTTTCTTACTAATTTGTTGCGTTCCTTCTTCAGATTTAGGCTAATTTGGGACCTCACCATCCTGTGGGCATAGCATCGCATTTTCCCGATTACCTCTATATCTTGCATAATGGCGGGGGTTGAACACATTATGAAGTCAATTTCATTTTTAGTCTCCCCGTTAGGTCTTTTCCATGTCCATTTCCGGTTCTTCCGTTTGCTGAAGAAGGTATTCATGATTCGTCAGTTATTGCGCTCTGCAAACTCAACTAGCAACTCCCCCTGCTATTCCTAGAACCAATGCCATAGTCACCTACTGCCTTGTCTCCTGCCTGCTTTTTCCCTACCTTGATATTGAAGTCGTCCATTAGTACTGTATACTGCGTCTTTACTTTCGCTTTGCCGATTCTACATCTTTGTAGAAGCTTTCAACTGCCTGTCATCATAACTACATGTAGGTGCATAGGCCTGTAGAACCTTCAGTTTATACCGCTAATTAAGCCTAACTACGATGCCTGCAACCCTCTCATTATTACTATAGAATTCATCTATATTGCCCGCTATATACTTATTGATGACAAAATGACGACTCGGATACTGTTTATTCTCCGAATACCATCCCTGAACACTTCATACTGTGGCTGTCGCGGGGAATCAGCGAAAGTCTAGTCGGTGAACAGGCTGGTTTGTGATCACCTCAACCCCCAACGCACGCCCGCACGCACACACAAACGCATGCGCACACACACACAATTTTATACCGACATCTTGTATGTGGGGCGCCGTAACTGAAGGACCGGAACATTTCGACTCATTCGCACAGGGGTTCGTTTTGCCTGAATCGCAGCGCGGCCGGAATTGAGCCGGAGAGTCAGCTGTCGAGTTGCCTGACAACTGAACCATCAAAGCATAGACGTTGATGAAGACGACCGGCCCTAAAGCGCAAGACTGGCAGTTCTACGCGCGAGAACGTGTAAAGGTGATGAAGGGTCAACGACGTCACAGTGGCAGAGGTTGGATGTTCACCGCCCTGGATTTTTGGAGCAGCAGTAGCTTGATGTGCGATTTGTGGAAACCGTCATTAGCAAGAATGCAGCAATGGCGTATAGTGGTATGAAAAACCACCCAGTGCGGGTTGAAATCTCGCTGCCGGCTATGGAGGCTTCGATTTCTTTCACAGCGTGTGACATGAGACCAACCCCGTACGCCGCGCCCAGAAAACATGGCTGGAGACCATTTGGTCATGAGGGGCGAAGATGCTCACGAGTCAGGCATGCCTCAGTGAACGAGCGTCAGGTGAGCAGAGCTGCACTGCAATCCCCTTTGAAACGCCCGAAGGAGAACTGTCCTTACCTTGAGACGTCAATTTCCACCGCGCTTGCTACCCGTCAGTGCACTCTCGGCAAGAGGTAGAGATGGCATTGCCCTGTTGATGCTGCCACATTCTTCCAAGATAGACATTGTAGCAGTGTTTTTGGCGGACTAGTCGATGCTGCAACCGTTTTTCTTTAAACCTGCGCGAATAAAAAAGGAGCAGAAATGCAAATTAAGTTCAGAGGACATGCACAGATCGCTCGCTTAATAATTTTTTAAGCGCTTATATGCAATCAACCGCACGTAGGAAATAAAAATAGACAGGCAGAGTAATTCATCGGCGGCGAAACATCGCAACGCGTGCCCTTGTCACTTCCCTGTTTCTTTAGGCTCTGTTGGACCCAACTGAAGTCTGCAGCAACTGCCCCACTGTTAAAGCTGTTCTTGTTTCCTAATAACAACCTATAAAAGTCGCACCAAATTATAGACCATTTTACGACCCTTCGAGAAACCGGTTTGACTGGGCTGTTAAGGAGGAAGTTGACAACACTTTCCTGTGCTACGATAGCAGCCCAGCTCCCCAATATGGCCGCATCCTTCAGCCCTTTGTACAATCTGTATAGGCTCAAGAATTTTCAAGCCTCTGGCTTTGTGTGTGTGTGTTCAAATATACGAACAAATGATTTCATTTACTGTTCAGCGGAGTAACACTTACGCCGTGTATCATGATCCGATTCAGCAACCACTGTTATTTTTTGTTTTTGCTTTCTTGTTTTTTTAAGCTGAACCCTAGTACAGCAGTTTCACGTGCGAGATTTGCGGTTGGTCGTTGACACGCTGGTCTAATTTAGGGGGGAGCGAAGTTCGCACCGCCTCAATTTCCAAACCCACTGCGGCGCCATAGTGTTTTATCTTAGTTAATCAGTAATGCGTGGCTTCATCTTCAGGCATCGTGGCCTTATCGACCTGTAAATACGTATCGCTAATGCTCTAACATCTCCGGTCGGTAGCACTAGATGCTTTAATAAGCGTGGCTGACGCAGGCTTGAGAAGCGAGAAGTGCAGCTGAATATGGAAGCACATGCCGTGGTATGCGAGACTAGAACAGGCAGAACAAATTAAAAAAAGTTAATCTAAAAACCAGGCCCAATGTACCGGTAAACAAATAGACCACCGGCGTAAAATTATACTCTGACGCACGTTACAATATTGCCGCGAGATATAAAAAATGGAGACGAGAAACTAGGAAAAAAAAAAAGGTGAAAGTGGAAAGCGTGGGTATTGCTATATATACGACTGCAGTTTATTTATTTATTTATTTATTTATTTATTTATTTATTTATTTATTTATTTATTTATTTATTTATTTATTTATTTATTTATTTATTTATGCACAGTAGCTACCCACCCCGGTAGCTACTTTGCAGTGGCCTTGTGGTAGAGCATCCGCCTCGTATTCGGGAGGTACCAGTTTCGATCCCTGGTGCCGCCGGGTACTCAGCGTTTTTTCAATAGTTACATGCTACCCTCCGCCCTGGTGCTCGGCTCTTATAGGGTGAAATGCTTGGGGGTCATGGCCCAAATAGTTGCGCCTATGGGCCAGTGATTCGTTCCGCCATCGGACAACCATAAGTCCGCCTCGCGCGGCAGAAGCCCTTATGTGGCCCTTTTTCTTTACTTGCCAAGTTAGACAGCCGGAAATCCGGACTTGGCCCAAGACTGCAGTGATTCTCTGAGAAGTGGACTTAATCAGTGACAGTAAACCTTCACGTCTTTCGACACGCTGGTTTAGAGCGTTTCGCACTTGAAACTTCACGGCTTTTCTGAGTTTTAACGTGCGCAGGACACGACTCGTTTTCAGTTTTGAATCCCATGAAACACGGTAACTCGAACCACCTTTGCAGGCTGAAGTGTTCGAAACTACTTTGCCCCAGAAGAAGCGCAGCGGGGTTTGCGGAACCTCTTCCAAGCGCACACCCAGTGAGAGCCGGGCGCCAGGCCGGGCGACGCTTGTATCCATTTTTACCGGTGGGTGTCCGGCGGCTGTTTTTGAATAATGCCCCCCCCACCCCCCCCCCCCCCCCCCCCCTGCGGCATTATTGTAGGCGGAAAACGACTTAAATAAAAACAAACATATAGTATACAGCATTGTACAGTAGTATGTTTTTGCGCTAACTGCTGCTTTATCTGCTCCCTTCTGCGCATGCTCGGCTTTTCTTTGTATATGCTCGTTTTAACTTTGGCATGAATAAACAGTTGGTAGTTGGCACTCGTCAATCGTCTCATTTGTCCTTACTTGTCCATTGTTCTTTATTTCTGCGCTAAAATCTTGACCTAATGGATCACCAACTAGCCCTGCAGCATCTCTCGTCAACAGATTGGATTCGCTTTGCGCAAAATACCTTGGCGTGTATCGCAAGTTATCATCCCCATTTTATAAGTTTTATCCTTCCTTCAAGCTTCACCCAAAAATAATTTTAGTTGTTTGTTTCGATTTTTCTTTGTTCCGGTACCTAGAATGTACCGCTTAGTGTGCCGATGGAGGGCGCTGAGGTTGCACCGAAAGCAGCTGCTGCCTCAACAAGGCGCTGCTGACCGTAAATAATAACAGTTAATTAAAGGTAAAAATTGGATAAATTCGATGGAAAAGAAACAGATTGTGGAACTATACCGAAAGTGGGAAAGGCAGATCAGGAATGGAAGCGTTCATTGATAACTCAAGAGGCAGTGCCCTACTTTTTCAAGCTAGATCCGGGTGCATTAGAACACGCAGCTATAAAAAGAAATTTAACAATTGTGGGGCCCCACAGCCCCTTTTAGTGTTTCAAACCGCGCGCGCTTTTTTCTGTTTGTGTTGGTGTCCGCCCGGGCAGCGCGAGTACGCATGAGCGAGCTGCCTGGAGCGGGGGCGGCATGTTATCGGCGCGAGACCGAGGGTAGATAAGCGCATCGGAAGCATGGCTCGGGGCTTCTTTTTCGCCGGGCCGCCGGCCAGCGAAGGGCGGCGAGGCAGCGTCCCAAGCTGGCGGGATGTACACGGATGACGGAGCGGGGTCCTGCCAGACGAATACGAAAGCGATGCCTACAAGAAAGCCTTAGGAGTCTCAGCGTGAGTGCTGCCACGCGAGTAGCAATGCTTTTGTACCGTAATCAACGCTTTGTACTCGCCCTATCCGCGCCGCAGTGTGTTTTGTGTTGTCGCGGTGAAGCCCTGACCAACGTTCCGTTTTATTCTGCATAGTCCATTGTCGCGAACTTCGACGGCATGTTTCCAGCGCAGTTTTGACCAATGCTGTTTCTTTTTTATTTTATACTTTTCTGCTGATTCGGAATAAACCGGTGTTTTTAAGAAAAATTTGGTTTTTCACTCGTCGGGTGAGACCATCGCTCGCGGACCGGTATTCTAGAAGGCGGAGCCTTCACAATGGAGATGACGCATGTGCTGTATGTGCTAACTCCTGTGAAACAATTGACCATAATATACTCGAATGTAATGGTATCCCTCCGGAAGTCGATGCAGGCGCAGTCACTGTTCCTGAAGCTCTGGGGTTTAGAGATACCAGTGGCCGGGTGAATAAACCTGCGGTGAAAGCTATCAAAAAACGACTGGAAGATTGTTGGCTTAAAGCAGAAAAGTGACATAATGTTAGTAATGTAGAAACAAAAATTCAATAAATAGAATGATGGTATAGTTTACCAATCGTAAACAATAATTAAGAGATAGGGGAAAAAATGGGCATGATAGCAACTTCTACCACCCCGTTTCAAAGGGGATGCTCCTATATTCCATCCATCCATCTAATCTGACAGAATCAGTTAGCCATCTTATACTCGAATGTGATGGCATACATAGGGAAGTCGACACAGTCACTCTTCATGATGCCCTGGGGTTTAGACATAACAGTGACCAGGTGAATGAACCTGCGATGGAAGCTAACAAGAAAGGACGAGCTGCAGGCGACCGTCATATTCCTAGTTTTATTTGCCCCTGAAACTTGAAAAGTGATTGTCGTATTAGGTGACTTAAGGATGTGATTTCCATTAGATATGGCACGAGAGACGAGGACAACGGTAATGATATACGCGTGTGCCTCACCAGAGCAGACGCCAGGCGTGAAACTAACTGCACAGCATACAATCTGCTATGAATGAAATTTATAACGTTGCTGCACACTTAGCCCCACTCTGGCCCCACTAAACGAGTCGCAGTACCGTTTACCCGTTTCCTGCCTACACGCTGTTCTATACGATCGCAAACATTGCAGCACGCAAGCGAAAACGCCACCGCAGTCCGCGTTGAACCCGTAGCGCCTGATCGCTAGGCGCAGTCACAAATCTTCGTCACCCGATATCGTCCGCAAACACGTTTTCAGCGCTTTGCTTGCCCTTGTCGCTCTATGGCGATAGTCAGCGGCGTGCCGATGTCAGGCTACAGTGCCACCCCGTCGTCGAGATCGGAGCTGTCGGGCACACGTCGGCCTTCACGTCGTCGCGGGGCTCCGCTGACCTCGCCGACCAATAACCGCCGCCGTTTTCTCTTCAGCTCGCCCGCTGTCGCGGCGCGCGTCTGCTCCCGTGGCGTTGATTTTGATCTCAGCTTGAAGCTTTTTGCGGCCGCTTGTTATGCAGTTATACACATGAATTTGAGAAACGAATGCTTAAGGACAATATTCTGCACTTGGCGAGTGTGCGCGATGTTTACCCGGCAATGAACCGATGGCAACGGCTGCACCTGGCTGTGTACAAAGAAATATCGCACTTTACGTCGCGTGAATAGTAACCTCTGCTGTCACTAAATTCGGAACCGCTGCGATCTCCTCCGTTTTCGAGCTATTGGCGACCGCCTACGTGGTTTAGACAATTGTCAAATAGCCTGGAAGGCCTTCGAAAATCCTTGGGATAGCGTCAGGCCGGAGCGCTGGGCTCCCCCGTTGTAGTGGTACCGCGTCGCTGTTCACACGAATGATGTCTGCAATGTGAAAGTGCTTTTCACAAACAGGCGCATATTTAGAATTGACTGTGACGCCCCCAGTCTCTCCCCGCGGTATTTCACGCTTCCATTTTTCCGACAGCTCCTTGTCAGCAGGGAAGCGAAACAACTAGACCTTCTCGGTCGCACCTTTGCAGCCGGAACAGCATCCTGGTACGCAGCAAGTGTACGGCATTGTTCCACGCACATGAGTTACATGATGTCAACGCACAGCATAACACGAGACGTCAAAATTCGTACCAGCGGCGATGCTTCCTGATCGGTTGCGACACTGCCTCAACGGTGTCCTTCAGTGCCCAGTGGCGGCGCGCCAATACTCAAGAGCACTGTAGCGTTGTGGAGGAGTTTCGTGACCAGAAAAAAGTATTGAGGGACTCTGCTATTACGCTGGCCACCCGGTGAGAAATGGGCCTCGGATAAAAAGTAAAAACTAAAAATAACGAAGCCCCACAAATACATTAAAAGGTAAAAAAAAATGTGTTGAAAAAAAAAAAATCGCCACCACAAGCTGGATTCGAACTCACCACTGCTTGCTCCGTAACATTCGGCGCTAACCACTCGGTTACGCCGAGCTTTTCTTTTTTTTTCTTTATTGCCTGACTTTTGCAAGACAACACAAACACACACAAGACATTGATATAATAAGCATGCCAGGTGCTGGCTTCGTCGTTCTAAAATTTCTTTAGATCCATCAAAGGTTCTACCTTTGGCAACCACTCAGGATTATCATCGACAAACTTCACTAACCCGATAAACCAATGGAAAAAAAATTCGCGGAAAAAAATTCGTGCAGGACGCGCATCAGGATTAGGGTGATATCCTGGCATGCGTGAACGCCATATACTGTGGAGGCCATTAGCATGATGGAATCATATGGAACTCCCTCCTCATTTTGCGTGGGTAAGTACCGTATTCCGTAAGGATTAATAGGTTTCTTTATATAATATTTCTTTATGGCTCTTTGAAGTATGTCCCAAAATTAAACCCTTTCCCAACAGTGAAGAAATACGTGATCTATCGTTTCTGGCTGTTTACAATTTAAGCAAAGTGCGCCCCACGGAAGAAATAACCATTTCTCTTGCAAAAACACTTTTACTGGCCAAGTTCCAGTGTGCAACTTAAAAAAGAAAGTTTTAGCCGCAGCCAGCACTTTCATTCTCTTTACCTCTACAGGACATTCCTGCCAGAGCCTCCCCTGTATGTGTTGCGCATGAAATTCTGCTTTGTATAATGGACCATATAAATGTTGGTTTTGTTATTCGTGAGGGCTTGGCCCTGGCGTACCGAAATTGCACTACGAGATTAGTCGTAAAAAAAAAAAAAAAAAAAAGCTCGGCCATGCCGAGTCTTAGGAAGCCGGGAAATATTTCTGCATATTATGTCACGGCCGCATTTATACTGGAACATGTTTCCAGCTGTAAAGGCCATTGCTACCGGTCTAAAAATTACAACTTCTTGACTATCGGAGCATGCTGCCTGCTCTCACGACTTGCAACTTATGTTGTGGATGTCTATGTGCACTGGACCCATTTTAATATGTGGAATTTCACAGCGGTGGCAAATTTAGGGGCGCCGGCTCTTCGGTTATGCTCTGCTACTGTGGACTTAATTTTCGCTGAACACAGAGCTGTAGCACGAATCTTGATGGAAAAAAGTGCGACGAAGCTTCAAAACTGGCAAGCGCAGCAGCGAGGACACTATTTTGCTGGTACCTAAATCTTATTTGTATGTAAACTTTTCGGGAAGTGTTGCAGTGACCGAGGGCTTGGTTTGTTTGCCATCATCATCATCATCATCATCATCATCATCATCATCACCACCACCATCATCATCATCATCATCATCATCATCAGCCTGGTTATGCCCACTGCAGGGCGAAGGCCTCTCCCATATTTCTCCAATTAACCCGGTTCTGTGCTAGCTGCCTCCACTTGACCCCTGCGAACTTCGTTACCTCATCCGCCCACCTAACTTTCTGCCGCCCACTGCTACGCTTTCCTGCCCTTGGCATCCAGTTTGTTACCCTAAGCGACCATCGGTTATCCTCTCTTCGCACTACATGTCCTGCCCATGTCCATTTCTTCTTCTTAATTTCCACTAGAATGTCGGTAACTTGAGTTATTTCTCTGACCCACTCTGCACGCTTCGTATCTCTTAATGTTACCCCTACCGTTTTTAGGTCCATAGCCCTCTGAGTTGTCCTCAACTTGCAGTGCAAAAAGGTGCGCAAAAGCTTGGTAAACGCGTAAAACATTGTGCATTACATGCGCTCTATGTGTTTTTTTCTTCAATTATGGCCCATCGCTCGGTAAATTACTCTCTTTATTGTTTTATTTATTTCGGCTGTGGCCGTCACTTATTGTAGCCGATGGTCGATTGCGAGTACGCTGTTGCCATGTTGGCCCCTGAGGGATGCTCGACGCTGCTGGCCGCGCCTGCTAGCTAGCAATCACGGAGTCTCCATTTACGTCATAGTGTGCGTCACTCTACCCGACTACGTAGTCGGAGGAAACAGTTTGAGTTCTACAGGCGGGAACAAGAAAAAGCCTCAACTTCTTATCGCTATATCTCAGCAATTATTCGATTTTTTGCTTTTTGCTGCTGGATATGCGGCGACAGTGTCACCAAATGTAGTTTATTAGATTTTCATAGCATCTTTGGGTGTCTTTAGTGTTCCTTTAAACAATGGTGAATTTCAGGGAGAGATTTGGCCAAGCTGGCCGGGCTGACATCATTAACATCCAAGATAACATCACATATGATGTATTAATAATCAGGTACTAAACCATGTATTGTTTTTACTTTTTTTTTTGTTAGAAGCCATAACTAACCTAAAAGCTCGAAAGCAACTACATCTCGGGATTTATTTTGCGATATAAGCCGGAAGATTATCAGCAGTTTTTAAATGAAGTGTTCAAATTAGCAGGTAGAGGTCAAAACGTTTCTCCTCAGCGAAAAAGAGAAATCTAGAGGGGACTGTCATTTCCATGCAGATTGCCTCTGCAGGAGTAATACAGTATAGAATACGTTTGGCGAAATATTAAATAAAGAGAGGCTATATCATCCTCATTGATATTCTTGTCAAAGACAGCAAATCACGCATGGCTTATAGCCCGCACACGGTTTACGAGCTTTTCGTAGGAATAGGAAGTTATCAGTGTTATGACGGATCCACCGCTGAATTGCAATAACGCATAATAGCATGTTACTTCAACCAGCCAGTGCTACCAAAACAAGTATTATCTTTCAAAGCTTTAAAAAAAAAGTCGCGAAGCCTATAGACGTGGATGGCTTAGAAGTCAGGCCGACTGAGCATGACATTGATCTGGTTTCATCAGCGCTGGAACACATAACTCGGTCGTTCCACCTCCTATATGTGGCGCAGTGGTGGCACGATATATAATAGTATGACATTGACAGTTGACAGCCGTGTGGTGCGGAAGCGTGTTCCATTGCTCCTTCGATTGCACGTGGCTACCGGAAACAGACGGACTGGCGACAGCGGGAGCTTCCGAAAGCGTCAAATAGATGAGTTCTTTCTTTTATTAACTTTATTTCGCTATCACCTAGTTAGCTTAGGTGCAGCCTAAAGAATAGATTTTAGCTCTTGGTCCTAGCGGCCTGGTTTTTCGTGCCGGCAGCTAGGTTTTCTCGGCGTTCATTCGTTAACTGTTTTGTTTAGATAATTATTCTTTTTTCTAGGCTATCGGCATTCAGTTTAAAGCGTGTTTTCTAGTTGTTTTTGAGTCTTTCCTTTACTGTTTGTATATTCTGAGAATTCATAGTAGAAATAGTTCAGTTGATGCATGCTTAAGATGTGCGATAAAAAACAGGTAAAGTATACTCAGTGTGAGGCGCAGGTTAATCTCAAAGAAACGCGTTTTGAATCGGTAGAGGAAGCGGAAGGCAGTGATTTTTTGTGCCGGTGTTGCGTGCTGAGTGCGCGTCTAGATAGATTTGATCAAGAAAGGGGCAGTTTAGTGTCTCGTGTGGATGATTTAGAAAAGGAAGTACGGTTGCTAAGGGCGGAAAATCAGAAACTGCTTGGACAGCTTCCTGAAAAAAAAAAGGCCGACTTTATCCTTGGAACCAACGAGGACGAACATTCCAATGCGGGCCACGTGGCTGGGTCCAGCACTGGCATGGAAGGCATAAGCAACGTAGGTCAGGCGGATCCGAACCGTCAGAGTTATTTAGAAGCAGCTACTAAGAAGTCGGGAAAAAAGAAGTAAGAAAGAATGAAAATCCCAGAGAGGACACAGATAACCGAAAGCAGGAGCCAACAGTTGGGAGGAGAGAGAGAATGACAGGTGCCTATCACCGGGGATTCTAGCATGAGCAGGTGCAAGCGAGATATCATGGAACGTGTAAAGGGTGATAAGCGAGTTTTAGTTCGAACTTTCCCAGGGATGACAATGAGCGCAGTGATGAAAGAGAGTAAGAATAGGCTCTTGAAAAATTCCCAGAACGCATTATTGTGATAGTAGCCGCGGGGCTGAACGATGTCCTAAATGGTGACCTGCTAAGGGAGCTGGTGATATCAAGGCGATAACACAGCAACACAATAACACAACACTGTACCGGAGGTGCTAGGAACGAACGGAAACATTGTGAAGGACGTGGTGAAGTTAATGAGGACGTAAGAAAGTTAAGCCTTGAGATGCGTTTTGAAGTGGCTGAGGTAAACAGGGAGGTGCATAGAGCAGTTTTTGGCAGGGCTTTTCAGTGAGATGGCATTCATTTTAACAGAAGGGTGGGAGCAGAGATTGGTTGGCGAATGGCAGGTAGGGCTGTAGCTTTTTTAGGGGGTCCGCGAGGACTCCGTGCACAGAGGTAGTTAGAAGTGAAGCAGAAGAAAGCGTAATAACGGAGGCTGAACCCCCCAAAAAATCTGGCAAGGAAGAGGTCGAGAAAGAAAAGTAGAAAAAAGAGATTTAGCACCAGGATCAGCTACATAAACATGCAGGGAGGTAGAAAAAGAGCGAAATGGCTAGAGATAGAGCAGCAGTTGAAGGATGACAAAATAGGTGTATACGCTCTATGCGACAGTCATTTCAGGGATCTTGAAGATTTGCCGTTTATAGAAGGCTACGTCTAGGAAGGGTGCAACAGAACGAGAACGGAAAAAAAGGGCGGAGGGGTAGGTATGTTGATACACCAAGGAACAAATTCGCAAATGATAAAATCATCTTGCAAAGAACATATCTGGGTTTCAGGAACCATTGCCGGCATAAGGACATGGCTAGTGGTAGTTTATTTAGGAACAGGACACCAATGCAGGCAAGAAAACGAGGTTCATTTTGAATGTCTCTGTGACGATATAAGCCAAGGCAGGTTGGAGCCGGGGTCAATGTTGTTCTCCTGGGGGACATGAACGGCCACATCGACGATCTGGATGGATACACGGATTGTAACGAGAAGATAATGCTAGAATTCTGTGAGCGACATGACATAGTTACTGTAAATAGAGAAAGAAAGTGCGAGGGACAAATTACGTGGGAATTCCGCAACAGGCAGACGACCGTTGAGTACTGTCTAATGACGCAGGGAATTTATAGCAAGGTCACAAAAATGGAAATAGACGAAGAAGGGGAGGGTAGTCTGTAATGGCATCATAAACGTATTAGTCTGCAGATGGGGCCCTTGATGAAAAGAGAAATGGAACTTTGTGAGACAAAAAGTAAACGCAAAATTAAACGACGACCAAATAGCGCAGAAAGCAAGACACATAGAGGAAGCAATAGAGAAAAGCCCCAAGGAAGACTGCGATTATAAAAAGGTAGAACTACTCATAAGGAGAAAAATTAGGGAGGTTAAAGTAGCAAACCGCTGGAATTGAAAGAGGAAGCCACTGAGCTGGTGGAATAAGGAAATCGGGGAAGCCATTGAACAACGACGCGCAGCTTCAAGTGAACACCGAGAGGTAAAGAAAGCACGGGTATCTCAGGGGGAAATAGGCCAAAAATGGGAACCATACCGACACGATAATCGTGGTGTACCGGCCCTCGTCCAAAGTAAAATAAAGCAGTCCACCGATCGCTGGATGGCTGACATACACGAGGCCACTAGAGGCGGACCAAGAAAATTCTGTAACCCTGTAAGCTGGCTAGGTAAAAAGAATCAAAGAAAGCAGGACCAGATTCATGATAACCAGCGAAATGGTTTAAAGTGTGACAACGCAGTGAACTACTTTACAACAGTTGCAGCCGAGTCATTTAAGAGTGACGATGGGGTAATCTCCATAAATCACGAAGCAACACAAGATAGCAGAATACAAATCAGCGTAGAACTGCCCATTCTAGACTAGAAAAGGGCGTAATTTTTTTTTAATTTAAAGCACATCTACAGGAACTGAGTGGGCTTGGAAGCGCATCGAAAATGATGTTCAGGAGCCATTTTTGCTTCGTTCTTCAGGTGCTGGTGGGACTGATGCAAGTACATCTACCCGTCTTCTGCTTGCCTGGAATGCATACCGTCATCGACGATACCAACAACGAACTATTGACACGTGCTGATGTGACAAGAGTCAGCGGGATCATCGAGCCGGCAGTCAGGATCTCTGCGCATACCCCGATGTCTGAGACGGCAGAGCACGTGCTCCACCTAGCCTTTAAAAGTAGCCATGCATCTGCGTTCATCTTCAGTGGGCTTGGCAGCAGCGCATCGGAAACGATGTTCAGGAGCCATTTTTGCTTCTTTATTCTTATATGCCTACTAAACGCTTCCGAAGCGATAACCGCTGCTTAATGCTGCTGCCTTGCCCACTATGCATTGCGTTTTTTATCGGATATATTTTCATTCTCAAAGAATCCATTATTATGCGGTGACATTGAATCTAATCCCGGTCCAACACGGGAAGGAATGTTGCTTCAACTTGTGGCAGGGCAAACCAATATGACTTCCTCTATTAACATGTTACTGGAAAAACAGAATACCGTCGAGAATAAAATGAGCGGTTTAACTGTTCGGATTACCAACCTGGAAGAAAAACTATCCTGCCTGGCAACAATAAACAAAGTGGTCAGTGATCTAAAAGCAACAGTAGCTCAGCTTGAAAAAGATAATTCATACATGCTAAAAAAATGGATGATTTAGAAAACAGAAGCAGGAGAAATAACTTGATTGTTTATGGTTTGGAGGAAGGCGACGAAGAAAATCCTACCAGTCTTCAGAACGTGATCAGGAAAGAACTCTTTGAAGAAAAATTGGAAGTTGAAATCAATAGCGTAGAGAGGTGTCACAGGCTGGGGAAAAGAAGAAAGATCAAAGCCGCCCCATAATTATGGAGTTTCATGACTACAGAGAAAAACTTGCGGTGTTACAGGCATGTTCGAAGCAGAAAGAAACGAAATTCTCTGTGGCGGAAGACTTCTCCGGCCGAGTTCGGGAAATTAAAAAAAAAGCTGTGGCAAAGCTGCTCCCTGTAGAAGGGTAACGGCGCTAAAGCCAAACTGATATTTGATAAGCTGGTTGTTGACTGTTCTATGTTCCGGTGGAACGAAGTGAAGAATGACCGCTATCGTATATCAAAAAAGAGGGAATGACGGAGACATATTACGAACAAAAAGTTAACACTGATAAACGTCAATTCTCGAAGTATTGCCAGCAAAGCTACCCAACTTGAGGGCCTGCTTTTCACGCATGATGTAGAAATTGCTGCACTCACTGAAACATGGTTGGGAAAACATATTTTTGACAGCGAATTCGTGTAACAAAATTACAACGTTTTTCGCAAAGACCGAGATGGAAGGGGCCGCGGAGTGGCCATACTGTTCAAATCTTCATTGCAAATCTTTAGAATGCCAGATATTGACGATGTAGAAGGCAACTTTTGTAAGAATAAAGTTCGTTACATTTTAGGAGCCGTGTACAGGCCACCTAATTGCTCGGTGGAACTCCTACTCAATGTAAAAACATATACTGAGCGCCATATTAAACTGAATGATAGGCTAATCTTGACTGGCGATTTTAATTTACCAAACATAGACTGGACTGCCTTTTCGTATTCTAATAACATCATTGAGCAAATTATGCTTGATATTTCCATTGACTTTGACCTGCTTTAGGTAGGTAAAGATTGCACTAGAGCTCACAATGGTTCACATTCAATTCGTGATCTATTTTTTGTAAACGGTACTATCAAAGGAAACGACCGGCATTTCTGATCACAAAGCTGTTGTACTAACATTGATGAATTCTAACTTTGATCGCCGAAATACTGCCAGTTTCTTTCCTAATTTTTCTCGTGCACATGATGAATCTATTCTTGACATGCTTGACTTTCATTATGACCGCTTTATAAATTTTAATGGAAATGTCAATGACTTATGGCTAGTTTTCAAAAGTGTCGTCTTTCAGAGTATTGAACGCTTCGTTCCAAAAATTGCCAAAAAGTCTCCAAAATGTAACCCGTGGATTACACGAGAGACATTACACTCACAACGAAAACTAAAAAGAATGAAAAAAAGAGTAAGAGTAGGAAACTGTTCCGAAACGATCAATGATAAAGAAACAGAAAAACTAAAACAGCTGATTGCCCATGACAAGGAAAAGTACTTTTCTCCTCAGCTATCTACCTTCATTAAAACATCCCCTGAGAAATTCTGGAGGCAGATAACTCCAGCTTCACGATCTCATGATACTTTTAAAGTAAATGGTATGTGTGAGCGTGATGATGCTTTGGTGTACACGGCTTTCAATGATTACTTCAAATAGGTGTTTACGCAGGATGACGGCTCTCTTCCTTGCTATTCCGTGAATTTGCCTTCAATTCCTGATGTTGTGATTTTCGAGGCAGGTTTTCTCAATTTATTTTCGAAGCTTGATGTAAAAAATTCTCCCGGACCAGATGACATTCCCAACGCATTCCAGAAGCGTTATGCAGAATGGTGTGCCAAATAATTATGCATCTTTTTTAACAAGTCAATAAATGGAGGCTCATTAACGGATGACTGGAGAACGGCAAGAATTAAACCAATTCATAAACTGGAGACAAAACATTTGTTCAGAATTACCGTCCGATATCGTTAACATCTACAGCATGCAAGGTTTTAGAACACATCATTTATAAACATATCGCAGATTTTGTTTGAACAAAATGAGTTTCTAACTAATGCACAGCATGGCTTCAGACGAGGATTTTCCACTGCCACTCAGCTAGTACAAACTATACATGATTTTGCGAAGGCAATAAATGAAGGAAAGCAGACTGACGCTATATTAATGGACTTTAAAAAAGCATGTGATAAAGTTTCGCTGAACAAGCTTCTTTACAAATTAGGCAATGTACTAAAAAATGACAAATTACTCGCTTGGATAGCAGCCTACTTAAGCAACCGTCATCAGTTTGTAGTAGTAAATAATTGCTCTTCCTCGCCAGTTCCTGTTGATTCCGGCGTTCCCCAAGGATCTGTTCTTGCGCCACTCCTCTTCTCGACCTTTATTAATGATATTGTGGATAACATCTCAGTTTCTGTTAGATTGTATGCTGATAATTGTGTGTTATATGAAAAGATTACTGCTCCTGAGGACCAAGTCCGGTTAAATATCGATTTCGCTAGGGTAATAACATGTTGTGACAAATGGAAAATGAGCGTTAATTATGATAAAACAGAAGAAAGGTAGGCTTGAAAATCAATATGCAGAAGACTAAGGTAATGTTCAACAGCCTCGGGAAGGAACAGCAGTTTACATTAGGTAGCGAAATACTGGAAGTAGTAGACGAATATGTCTACTTAGGACAGGTAGTAACCGCAGATCCGGACCATGAAAAGGAAATAACAAGAAGAATAAGATTGGGATGGAGCGCATTTGGCAAGCACTCGCAGATTATGACTAGCAGCTTACCGGTATCGCTCAAAAGGAAAGTATACAACCGTTGCATCTTGCTTGTACTCACCTATGGGGCTGAAACGTGGAGGCTAACCAAGAGCGTTCTACTTAAAGGTCCACAGAAACGGCCCCCAAGAAGACACTGATAAACGCGTTCAATGTGTAGAACGAATTATTTTGAGCATTAAACCAAAGTATAACTCCTTAGAACAAAGCCAGTGATTTATTATTAATTTTTAAAAACAGCGTTTTTTGAACTTCGCGGGCACAGAGGATGTCGTTTGGCGGTGTCGCATGGAACTATTTCCCAGGACCGTGACGTCACGGGCATATTGACTGGCAAGCAAGCCAGAAGCTGCCATTCGCTGCGGCCACTGCAGCCATGACGTCACGGACACACTTCCGGTAGCTGCGAAAGTCGTCTGCTCGTGCGCTGCTCGAACTCTGTGCGGGCTGTTACAGCTCGCCGCCCTTATCGGTTAGGTGGCCATTGCCCATTAAGTGCAACCGAAGCGACGCAGGGATCGGCAAAACGAAGCTTCATTTACAAATATCTTATTTATATAACGTGGTTTCAGGAGTATCGGAGTGTCGTCCGACGAGGCGTCAACAGCACGGTCAAGCACCGCACGATGGCAGCACCTCCTTGACCGCCGTAAACGCCGCCGCTGTGGCCCCTCCTCCCGCATACCGTTCGCGACCGACACGGCGGATCGTTAGCACCGATGTCCGAAATAAAGCGTGCTAAAATTTGTTGGCGTCTGGAATATTGAGCCGAATATCAAGTATGAAGCCCTCGTGAGGATCGCTGACCAGCAGCAAATTGCTGGTAAGAACGATAGCCGTGATACAAGCTAGTTTCTGCTCAAGCCAGCTGCCGCTGGTGCATTTCGGCTGATCCGATCTGCTCGTACTAGCTCTGCAATTAATGCGTCGGCAGAGTTAATCCTATAATTATTTTACTATGGCAGGATAGGAATCACTATAAGGCAGTTTCATAAGTAGACGATTTACGACAGCGTTGATCATGTTCCAAAGCGTCGACCGCCGCGGCTTCGAAGCGAAACAATAGGCCTAGCGACGACTAGGGACGGTCACGCACGGCGCCGGCGTTCGCCGCGCTCGCACGTTCCACCCCCGCGGTAATTGTGTAACGTACCTCAGCCTGCTCGCGGCATCCCGTGCTGCAAGCGTTGCAAACTCGTGTACTTTCATAGCTAAGGCCGCGTATTTTTTGGCGTTCTGCTCAGCAACAAGCCGTTCAAACGATACTGTAGGCACGACAAGGCTTCAGTACGCAGTCGCTGCGCTGTCGGCCGTAATCGAAGACGTCGGGCGGCACCATATTCTATACATCGATCTTTAAACGTGATACAGTGGGCAAATGAATAACTTTGTGAAGCAGACCCGCTCGTACGTTTCGCGCACTCGGGCGCCGACGAGTAGCTTCCGTCAACAGACGCCGTCATAACCTCAGTTAACGACGCAAACCGAGGTCGTCAAGCTCGGTTTGCGGTAACCGCGGTTAGTGGTGCAACCATGGTTTGGTCCGCCGTGTAACATAGGATAACCACGGGTTCGCGGTTACACTAACCGTCGCTGCGCGAACTGGCGAACTCCTCAGGCGTGTGCAAGCGAGGACGGGTTGGCGCGAGTACGCCACCAGCGAGCGGGCGCGCGGCAACCGGAAGTTCGTCGAAGTGACGTATGTCTGGGCGGAGCTTTGAACTTGCTTGTATTCTTTGTTTTTTTATGGCTCCCTTCGGCGTACGAGTGTAGAGGGAAAATTGGAAGGGTCATTTTTAATCGCCGATATCTCTGGTGTTGCAGAAGCTAGATCGAAAATTTTTGCGGGAGAATGATGGGTGGTTCAATAACTATCAGTGTTATGGCGTTGTTTATCCTTCTTTGTGACCCCTTTCAGTGGACCTTTAAGTTGAGGACAACCCAGAGGGCTATGGAACGAAAAATGGTAGGAGTAACATTAAGAGATAGGAAGCGTGCAGAGTGGGTCAGAGAAACAACTCAAGTTACCGACATTCTAGTAGAAATTAAGAAGAAGAAATGGACATGGGCAGGACATGTAGTGCGAAGAGAGGATAACCGATGGTCACTGAGGGTAACAAACTGGATTCCAAGGGAAGGAAAGCGTAGCAGGGGGCGGCAGAAAGTTAGGTGGGCGGATGAGATTAAGAAGTTCGCAGGGGTCAAGTGGATGCAGCTAGCACAGAACCGGGTTAAGTGGAGAAATATGGGAGAGGCCTTCGCCCTTCAGTGGGTATAATCAGGCTGATGATGATGATGATGAGTGTTCATGCGTATAACTATGAAAAAGAAGGCGCTCGTGTTTAACTATACTGCTAAAAACAATGTTTTTTCTCAGGTGTATACATACAAGTACTTTGGCCTGCGGATCTGCAGTAACCTCTCCTGGACAGAGCATGTTGGCAACGTTGCAGCCAATGCCCTGCGCAAACTATTTTTCCTTCGACGAGCTCTGAAGCTCAGCAACCCCCCCCCCCCCCCCCCACCCCCCCAGTGTACGTTCACTTTCATATAACACTATTATTCGCCCTATGCTAAAATATGCCGTCATAATATGGGATCCTTTCACTAAATGTAACATTGCTAACTTGGACAGAGTCCGAAAGAAAGCAGTACGGTTTATTTACAATTCATATAACCGCACATCTATCACAGCTCTTCTTAATCAAAGTGGTTTGCTTCCAGTCTCTCACAGAAACCGTATCTGTCGCCTAAAGTTCTTTTTTCAGTTAATCAAAGGCATGTAAATATTGACACATCAAACATTATATTGTTCTCCTCGGGGTACAACACAAGACGACGGCATGATTTTACAGTAACACTATTACACGCACGAATTAACACCTAAAATTATTCTTTTTTTCCCAGAACCATTACAGACTGGAATAATTTAACTAATGATGCAGTAACGCAAACTTCACTAAAAAAGAGTTGAAAACCACCTTTAACTTTTTTATATCGTTGTACAGCTACATTCCTGTGTTTCGTTTCTACTTTTGCTATTGTGTTGTTCATATTTAAGATCATTGTGTTGTTTCAAGCATTAATGTACTTCCATATTGTGTGCCCACCCTGCGAAGATCTTGTAAAAGATCGCAGTATGAATAAATAAAAAAAGCAAAAACAATAAATAAAAAGAATTCCCATCAAGCTGTATAATGAACTTGGTCCAAGAAGTAAGGAAACGTGGTTAAAAGCTTTGGAAACAGTCATAACGAATAAGCAAATTCCGTACAGCTGGCGGCAGAGTAAAATGAATTTTATTTATAAAGAAACAGGAGAAAGGATGCACATAAAATCGTACAAGCCGATTACCATAACACCTGTTACATACAGGTTGACCAGGCAGGCGGTGAAATTAAAGGTGCAAACATGGGTCCAAAGTAACAAGATACTCGGAGAACTTCAGAACGGCTTTAGAAATGGTAGGCGCTTAGATGATAGCCTGTTCGTGCTTACCCAATGCATCGAAATATCTAGAGTGGAAAATAGACCTTTGTATTTGGCCTTCCTGGAGATAAACGGGGCTTACGACAACATAAACAGGGAACTCCTGTGGAACATATTAAAAGACGAAGGTATCGGTCATGAGATAGCAGAGTTCTTACAGGAAGTATACCGGGATAACGAAGTAGAAATTACATGGGAAGGGATAAGAAGTACGGAAGCTGTCAACGTATGCAAATGATTAAGACAACAGATGTTTGGTTTGGGCTAGTTGGTAGCAGTTTCTTGAAGACATAGCGCAAAAAAGACGGGGACAACTAACACAGATGTAGACAGGACAGGCGCTAACTGACAACTTTATTTTCGAGGAAAACCGCAGCACAATTTATGTCAAAACTCACGTGACAATCAAGACGCCTTATACTACGACCAGATACAGTTTAACAAAAGGCGTCCGACAATCTTGACTCGGAAAACCATAAAAGAAACAAGGGGGGCCGGAAAGCATTATCAACAGAATATATAAAACTTGTTTTGGGCCCTTTTAGGCGCGCTCGTTGCTGTGGTTGGCTCTTTGGCACCATCCCTTGGCCACGATGTTGTTAGCGCCCCCTCTTTTGTAATAAGTTCACAATGAGTTTTTTATGTAATCTGTTGATAATGCTTTCCGGCCCACCTCAGCGCCTGTCCTGTCTACATCAGTGTTAGTTGCCCGCGTCTTTTTTGCTTATGTCTTCAAGATTAAGACAAGGCTGTCCTCTATCACAGCTGCTGTTCATGCTTTATATGATAAATATGGAACGGAGGATACAAGACAGTAACCTAGGTTTCAACCTGTCATATATATTAGGCGGAACGGCGGTAAATAAGCGCCTCCCCGGTTTGATGTATGCAGACGATATTGTGCTGCTAGCTGAGAGTCTGGAAGAAATGCAAACTCTAGTTAAGTATTGA
Organism: Amblyomma maculatum; assembly: GCF_055883805.1. NCBI lineage: Eukaryota > Metazoa > Arthropoda > Arachnida > Ixodida > Ixodidae > Amblyomma > Amblyomma maculatum. The sequence continues at coordinate 214,848,916 of NC_139345.1, forward strand.
GGAGACGAAGGGCACGCTATAGGCTTCGTTTTTAGCGCAGTTAGGTCGGGTCTGATTATTTTCAACGGCTCAACTGATCAGGGTATTAAAATACAAGGCCATGAAATATTCAGAGTGGCAGAATATAAATATCTTGGCGTGTAGGTAAACGAAGGATTGGCATACATTGAAAAGCATGAGCAATCACTTAATGCAAAAGGGCGAAAAAATGAAGGGATAATGAAGCATAGGGCATTGTGGGGATACAACAGGTATGAGGTTTTGATGGGTATTTGGAAAGGAATTATGGTTCCCGGGCTTACTTTAAAAAATTCAATTTCGTGCCTAAAATCAGAGGTAAAGTCGTCATTAGAAATAAATAAGAGAGCCGTCGGACGATTAGCACTAGGGGCCCACGGCAAAACTACAAATGAGGCGGTACAGGGAGATATGGTCTGGACATATTTTGAAGTACGTGATGCTCAGAGTAAAATATTATATGAGGAACGCCCGAGGAAATTGGACAGTAACAGATGGGCAGCTAAAGTATTTAAATACCTATACCTAGAAAGCGTTGACTCACAATTAAGGAAAAGAACTAGGAAACTAACTAGTAAGTACGCTGGTCACAAGGACGAAGTAATAAAGAGCGTTAAGCAACAGGTGAAAAATACAGAAGGTAAAAATTGGATAAATTCGATGGAAAAGAAACAGAGTGTAGAACTCTACCGAAAGTGGAAAAGGCAGATCAGGAAGAAACATTTCTTTGATAACTCAAGAGGCAGTGCCCTACTTTTTGAAGCTAGATTAGGGTGCCTTAGAACACGCAGCTACAGAAGAAATTTAACTCTGAAGATGGCACATGTGCAGTATGTGGTAAATTCACTGAAACAATTAACCCTATTATATTAGAATGTAAAGGTATCTATCCGGAAGTCGATTCAGGCGCAATTCCTCTTTCTGAAACTCTGGGGTGTGGAGATACCAGTGGCCGGGTGATTGAACCTGCGGTGGAAGTTAGCAAAAAAACGATTGGAAGATTGGTGGCTTAAAAGCAGGAAAGTGACGTAATGTTAGTAATGTAGAAAAAAATCAATAAATAGAATGATGGTATAGTAACCAATCTAAAATAGGAGAAAAATCAACCTGATAGCAACTGCCACCACCCCGTTTCAAAGGGGACGCTCATATATATTCCATCCATCCATTCATGGCGGACGAGCAGCTTACGGCGATGCTGCGGTATACTTTAGTTTGTGGCACCTGTTGTGTGGGACAAGTTTTATCGAGTTTATTTTATTATAAAATAGTCTTGCTATAATAAAGCAGTGACGGAAGACGAACCTTTATCAAAGCGTTCAGTCGCTGTCTCGTCGGCGAAACCGACTAGGCCTAGCGACAAGTAGGGCAGGCAGAGAGCAGCGCAGTTCGTCGCCTGGCGCGCCCGAGGGAGGTGCCGTTGCCGAAGGCTCCGCCACTGTGCCGGCATGCGACTATTGCACGAGTATATCAGCAGTCCTGATAACATTTCTCTTTTCTGGTGCAAAGCCAAGGAATGACATCCTCTCCCTAACTGCTGCGCCGCCACCAACTCCAGTCTAGGCTACGGCGGCCGACAACAATGCCGTCCGCCGACCACTGCCGCGCCGTCGGCAGCCTTAGCAAATTTAGGGAATGAATATTGCTATCAAGCATAATTTTGCCTACAGTGAGCCGTCGTGCTGTTCGTGCGTTAGAACTGTCAGAACGCTTAAGAGAACTCCTTGATGGGCTAGTTGGCGCACATTATATTAAATTTAAAGGCGGCAAAGCCACACGCAAGAAAATAAAAACGGGACAGAGCGCCCCCGATTTTAGAACGCTGCCATGCTGGCATACGTACGTGTGCAATAGAACATCCGAAATGGGATCACCAGCAGAATCGTCTCAATTATGTCAGGAAACTGTTAAATGACGTCACAAATACTTGATTGTGGTTTTTTAGTGAACCTAAGTCCTAGTCAATGCGCTAGCGATGGGACTGGAAAGCAAGAACGAGCATCTTCACAAGCATTAAAGAAGAATGAAAATATTTTCTACGCCTCCCTTGAATCTAATACTTGACTATGATGGTCTTCAAACACAAAGAAACCGCGTGACAAGGTTTGCACAACTTTGTAATTTGGTGCCTCTTCCTCTTTATCCTCGTCCTTCGTCACTGATGGTACGTCTAATTGCTTTTCCCTGCTGTCAATCAACTTCATGTCCTGACTACTTCGGCTACTGTATAGAACTCCTCAGCTACTTTCACTATCCGTCCATATTCGTGATGAAATTTCCTGCCTTGCCCCTTAGCGATAAAATCTCAATTTTAACTACGCCTAAAAGGTCTACACCGCTTTAAGGCTGATCCGTCCTTAGAGCATGTTCAATTTTCCTATATATGTTATACTTACTCATGTCGGCCACTTTAAGCGTATTTATAAGCTTTGATATCTCTACCAGTTCTATCCTGTTTTGGGTTGGAAGTTTTCATACTTAAGTGTTTCTTAAACACATATTAGTGATGACGTTGCCCGCCTTGTCCCTTATCGCATACATCTGGTTTTTGCCTATGCCCAATTTCTTCTTTACCGCTTTAAGGCTTCCCCCGTTCTTTACAGCATGCTCAATTTTCTCCATGTTATACTTCCTTATATCGGCCACCTTGCGCTTATTGATTAGCTTTGATATCTCGGCCAATTCGATCTGGTCTGTTGGATTGGAAGCTTTCATACTCTGCCGTTTCTTAATCAAATCTTTCGTCTCCTTAGACAGCTTACCGGTATCCTCTCTAACTATCCTACCGCCTACTTCTATCGCGCACTCAGTAATGATATCTCTGAAATTATTGTTCCTTGCCTCTAGGGTAATGTCGCCATCCTCAGTTAGAGCTGAATACCTATTCTGTAGCGAGATCCTGAACTCTTCTGCCCTCCCCCTCACCGCTAATTCGTTGATGGGTTTCTTTCTTACTAATCTATTGCGTTCCTTCTTCAGATTTAGGTTAATTCGGGACCTCACCATCCTGTGGTCACTACATCGAACTTTCCCGATTACCTCTACATCCTGCGCAATGGCGGGAGTTGAACACATTATGAAGTCGATTTCATTTTTAGTCTCTCCGTTAGGACTTTTCCATGTCCATTTTCGGTTCTTCCGTTTGCTGAAGAAGGTATTAATGATTCGGAAGTTATTGCGCTCTGCAAACTCAACTAGTAACTCCCCCCTGCTATTCCTAGAACCAATGCCATAGTCACCTACTGCCTTGTCTCCTGCCTGTTTTTTCCCTACCTTGGCATTGAAGTCGCCCATTAGTACAGTATACTGCGTCTTTACTTTTCGCATTGCCGATTCTACATCTTCATAGAAGCTTTCAACTGCCTGGTCATCATAACTACATTAGGTGTATAGGCCTGTATAACCTTCAGCTTATACCGCTTATTAAGCCTAATTACGATGCCTGCAACCCTTTCATTAATGCTATAGAATTCATCTATAGCGAAATACTAGAAGTAGTAGGCGAATATGTCTACTTAGGACAGGTAGTAACCGCAGATCCGGATCATGAAAAGGAAATAACAAGAAGAATAAGATTGGGATGGAGCGCATTTGGCAAGCACTCGCAGATTATGACTAGCAGCTTACCGGTATCGCTCAAGAGGAAAGTATACAACAGTTGCATCTTGCCTGTACTCACCTATGAGGCTGAAACGTGGAGGCTAACCAAGAGAGTTCTACTTAAGTTGAGGACAACCCAGAGGGCTATGGAACGAAAAATGGTAGGGGTAACATTAAGAGATAGAAAGCGTGCAGAGTGGGTCAGAGAAATAACTCAAGTTAACGACATTCTAGTGGAAATTAAGAAGAAGAAATGGACATGGGCAGGACATGTAGTGCGAAGAGAGGATAACCGATGGTCGCTGAGGGTAACAAACTGGATTCCAAGGGAAGGAAAGCGTAGCAGGGGGCGGCAGAAAGTTAGGTGGGTGGATGAGGTTAAGAAGTTCGCAGGGGTCAAGTGGATACAGCTAGCACAGAACCGGGTTAAGTGGAGAGATATGGGAGAGGCCTTCGCCCTGCAGTGGGTATAATCAGGCTGCTGATGATGATGATGATGAAACACATATTTCGTGTCCTTAGCAGTTTACCGGCATCCTCTCTAACTATCCTACCGCCTATTTCTACCGCGCACTCAGTAATGATATCTCTGAAACTATCGTTCGCAGCTTCTACGCTTATTGTCATCCTCGGTTAGGTCTGAATATCTATTCTGCCGCGAGATCCTGAACTCTTTTGCCCCTCACCGCTGATACTTTGATGGACTTCTTTCTTACTAATTCGTGTGTTTTCCTCTTCAGATCTAGACCAATTCGAAACCTTACCAACCTGTGGTCACTGTATCGCATCTTTCCGATTACCTCCACACCCTCCATATTGCAGGGGTTAGGACACAGGTATGAAGTCAATTTCCTTTTAGTCTCCCCATTAGGGTTTCTTCTATTTTCACTTCCAGTTCTTCCGTTTAATGAAGGAGGTACCCATGATTCTCAAGTTATTCCGGTCGGCAAACTCAACTGGAAACTAGATCCCCCCTGCAATTCCTAGAACCAGTGCCATAGTCATCAAAGGCCTGGTCTTGAGCCTGTTCTTTTTTTCCTACCTTGGCGTTGAAATCAGTCATTAGTACTATTTACTGCGACTTTGCTTTCTCCATTGTTAGTCCTACATCCGTGTGGAAGCTTTCGAGTGCCTGGTAATCTTGACTGACAGCATGTAGGCGCGTAGCCCTGCACAACCTTCACTTTATAATTCTTATTAAGCTTAATTATAGCCTGCCACATTCTAATTTTTTCCTGGATTTCCTCAATATTACCAGCTTTATCCTTGTGCACAAGAAACCCTACTCCTAGTTCTCTCTACGATGACCCTCGATAACACAATGCATGCCCGCGCATTTAGTATAAAATGTCACAGAAGCCAGTGAAACTGGTTCAGCAGGTTTACTAGGACTAAGTAAAAGCACCGGCAATGTCAGGCACGGAACCGACTGGCGGGGCGAGCACAGAGAGCGAAGAAGACGAGCGCGTGCTAGTCTCCCGAGCTCGCCACATGGCGGCGCCAGTACGATAACATTGCGGCATTGCCCCTCCCGGTGGAAAAGGCATCGTCCCGATGCCGAGTGGCGAGGTCGAGGATAACCGTAGTCGGCGAGGATGAGCGTCTCGTCTTCTTCGCTCTCTGTGCTCGCCCCGCCAGTCGGTTCCGTGCCTGACATTGCCGGTGCTTTTACTTAGTCCTAGTAAACCTGCTGAACCAGTTTCACTGGCTTCTGTGACATTTTTGGTGGAGCTTCTGGGTAGATCCCATGTACGAAGAGCCTCTGGATGCCCCCTACGCCCATCTACACACCGTGGACACGACACCTGTGCACAAGACGAGCGCGTGCTAGTCTCCCGAGCTCGCCACATGGCGGCGCCAGTACGATAACATTGCGGCAATATCTAATTTGGCCGCCTTAACTGACCTTAATCCCTATGACATCCCATTTCATACACCATAGTTTCTCAAAAACACTGCTAAACTAGTCTCACTAACTAGGTTTCAAGCGGTAAATGTTTCCAGGGTCAGTTTTCAGTGACGGCCAGTCCGGAGCCAGATTCTTAGCACCCTTTGATGCGTTAGAAGTCTGACCGCTGCATTGGTCGGTTGCTTTGCAGCCGCTGAATACGAAGGGCCAGGAGTTTGTTGGAGTATTCATAGAAGGTTGTGGCCGATTGCTACAAAATGTTGGCAAAATATTGTTTAGGTGAGGAAGTGCGTTTCTGGAGAACTTCACCGGCACAGTTACGCCCCAACCCTGTTTATGATTAGTCGGTGTGTCCGTCCGTGCGTGCTGCTTAGATAGTTAGTGGCCGCGACACCTGCCGATCAGAAAAATAAAAATCCTGCCTCCACCGGGAATCGAACCTTTTTCCCTCGGATCCCCAGTCGAGCGCTTTAACCAAGTGCACCACGCCTGGGATCGTGAAGCACGCATCGTAATTATTGTCTACCGTGAGGACGATAGTAGCGATTAAAATGACGCCGTAATTAGTGACAATGATAATGATGAGAGTAGCAAAGATAACGGCGGTACATTTAGTTGATATTGAGAGCAAATGTGATGCACCGTGTGCACCAGCAACGCTGCGGCTTTCGCATTTCTGCAATGTAGGCTCCACAGTGCTCTCGGAATTTTTTCAGTTCCATCGACACGCGGATTTTTTTTTTAATCGTTTGTGAATTTCATGCCACAGGAATTCAGAGCACGATCCTCTTGTACTCGAGGCGGATGTTCTACATCTACGCCACAGGACATTTAATCACAATCGGCTAAACGTGGATGACAGCCGCAACGAACAGCTGTAATGCAGTGAAGTAGAGGCAGGAATGATACTGAGCCTTATGATACATGATACTGAGCCTTAATTAATGCGATTCGCGACCATGAATGCACTTACGACGCGCCTTGGGGTGTCCAAATGCGGAGCTTGAAAACCCCATCGATGTTGGGGTGAGCTGATTTTGTCGATCTTATCTCCTAACTTTATCTTCGCTCCCGTCGGCGAATATAATTCGTACTCAATTTCATTCGAACATATTTTCACCTGGTTTCGGGATACTGATTGAGAATAAATAATTCACGTGAATTGCAAACATAAAGCAGTTCAAGAAAGACACTTTCAATCAATACGAGCGTTTGATGCGTTGCCCATACGTTGGTCATTTTTGGTTTGATACTAATATCACTAATAAAACACCGTGTGGCATCAGACGTTTCTTCTTTGCATCAATCTGCATGGCATTTTTTTTTGTTAAATGCCACGACTGCCGCAATAATACTTCGCTTCCCTTTTAGCACTTATCTTTTAACCGAGTTGCAGGCTAGTGTAAAATCGTGATTGCAACTTACAAGATGTTTATCTCCAATTTTAAGTCCCGCAGTGAAGGTTTTTAACATTTCCATACTCTGTAACAGCCAAGTAAAACCATGTCAAACTATGTCAAACAACGTCCGAATTAGTTTAAGCGCCGTTAAACCTAGACCATTTTTTCTTTTGCTCTATGTACTGTTGGGGACGGAAGAGCTGCCACTTTTATAGAGAACTACGGGCAATACCAAATATTTACAAGTATATAAATAACAAAAAAGAACTCAATAAGCAGCACAGTAAGGAGTGCTAAGACACCTAAATATTCGAGGTAAGTAAGTCTTCCGACAGTTAGCAACTCGCTTTGGGGACAGGCTCTCGCACTCTGCGCGACGAGTTTCCATGAAGGCGGTCGGAGCCGACGACCCGTCCTTATATCCTCTCAACCGCCGCAGGCTTCCACATATTCCATGTCTCATCTCCGACAGTGGCGAGCATCATCATGTCCCGCTTATTTTTTTGCTGGCAAGGAAAACGGGCGACGTCAGCACAAAGAAGCTGCCCAATTCGAAATGGAGTCGTTTAGAGATGGAGGGGGCACTTTCATTTCGGTGAAAAGACGCGCCACCCACCCGCAGTTAAGTACAGCGAGCCACAAAGGGCGCTTGCTCACGCTGCAGGTACCTCAGCTGCTCAGTTGAAAAGAAAAACGTTGTGTGAGCCATCATGCGTAGTGTCGCCTCATCCACACGCTGCACGCTGTTCCCAAGGCGGGCAACTTCCCTTCTCCGACCTGCAGCAAACCTGCGGACTCCTTCTCCGCTCGCCGCAGTACTCTTTCAACTTGCTTTTCTTCGCTCGAAATCCGCTTCGTGCAGGCCCTGAAAATTGCCCACTTCTGTACCGCAAGCAGCAGGAGAAGATGAGAAGGTCGAAAAAGCGGGCATTGCGATGGGGGCGGCATCTCGGAGCAAAATATGACTCCGAATTTCACAGCACTCAACCATGCAATGGAATGGCACATTATGCGTCTCATTTGGAGCTCGCTTCGTTTCGCCAGTACCCGTTCGCAACAGCTTCACCGCAACGTGTTTTCAGCTATCAGGCTTCTGAGAAAAGACAGCAGGTACATTGCAGCAATGCACTGACATTGCTTTTAATAACTACAAGACTATACTGCATTTTTATCGTTGATTGGTTCGTGGGGATTAATGTATAAAAGCGATTCACTCTATGAGGGATGCCTTAGTCGAGGGCATCCTCGTGGAAATTTCGACCAGCTGGTGTTCTTTACCATGCACTGAGATCGAGCAGCACACGGATGCCTTGCTTTTCGTCTCCATCGAAAAGTGACCGCCGGGGCGGGGTTCGATCCAGCATCCTTGCGCACATCAGTCAAGCTTCCTAAACACTCCATCATGCGGGGCACTGCGTTTTTATAATTTAGATGTTACTTTTAATTATATGTGCCTTAGTGTGCTTCATATTTTTTTCATATCGCCTTAATGTACATCACCACAGGTAATAGGAGATAGCTTTTTAACTTAATATTAACTCATTTTGTATGTATTTATTCGTATTATTGTGAGCAAGACTGATGGTTTAGAATGGTTAGACCTGGCAGAGAGCGATAGTTCGATCCCTGTCTTTGTCGTGCTCCTCACCCTTGGTGTCTTTCTAGCTGCATCGCTCTTCCGTCTCCTTTCGAGCCGTTCTGCTGGTTGTTGCTCAGTTTCTTCAGCACGTCGTTTCTTCTTTATTTCGTTCCATCTTCTGAGCCTGGCTTCCTTCAAAGATGCAGAACTCGACTCGGTATGTCTATCGGCCGTTGTAAGTCCCTGTCGGCACCTTAGCGGCCCCGTCTAGCTGTGTCGTCCCTGCGACGCTTCTCAAGGTGCTTGGCGCGTTCTTCTTCGGTCTCTTCGGCCGCATGCTTTCATTCTAACGGTGGCATCTGGCTTCCTTCAGCCGAGCCGACTCGTCCATCTCTAGCCAGAGCTGCTTGCTTGCTTGTGGCTGTTCAGGAAAAGAGAAATGAGAGTGCACGGTCCGGTTAACTGCAGACGCAGCCGACACCGCCAATGCCAGCGTGTGGATAGTTGAAGAAGAGGGAGAGGAGGAAAGATTAGGGAGAATGTTGCATGCGCTACGCCTCTGTCGAGGTGCCTTGCCCCTCAGGGCATCTACAGGAGGTCGGCCAAGCCGGTGTCCGCCAGGAAGTCTAGCAGTAGGTAGAAAGGCTTGTGGGAGTCGGGACCCCGAGGGAAGAGAACCTCTTCCAAGGTGGAAGAGGTGGAAGAGCACACTTCGGCGCGAACGATGGGCACTCACAAGCGAGATGTTCGAGCGTCTCATCTTGGTGTCCTGCAGTGCGGACAAGATGAGACGCTCGAAAATCTCGTTTGTAAGTGCCCATCGTCCGCGCCGCCGCCAAATGCCTCTTTTATTCAACCGCCTCGCCAACTCTCCGCTCTATTGCGCATGCGCAGCTCGCGGAGTGCCGGTGTTGACATAGCCTCCTAACCGCTCTAACCGCGCGAAGCATGGAGAACAAAAACTAATGAGGGAGCGGGGGCAACACCCTTGAAGCCTAGCGATAAAAAATAAAATGAGCAAATTAGTCCCCACGTAATTAGACCACGTAATAGCATGCGATGACATCTACTACCGTTGCGCGCTCGCGCATGCGCGAATTGGCACCACGCGGGGTACGCCGAAAGCGCATCATCGGGGAATCGGCGCGGTAACCTATGCTCGCCACAGCAGACAGTGGGAACATTGGATTATCAGTCCCGGACTGTCCGGGACTACTTGCTGACAGCTGTCCGACATCCGATGCTCCTCGGGCAGCCTAGAAATAGAAGCCCCGCTCACCAGAAAAGCTCATGGGTCGGCGGCTATATTGAGTTAGACGCTGAGCGCATTCTGAGTACTTTTTGTGTTCATGCAGACTCGCGCTAAATAATGACACGAGCTCCCGCTTTCATCTTTGCTTTCTTATTTTCAATTTCCCTACACACGGAAGCGTCAAGAGCCCCGAGCACTGATTGTTTGTTCGTGTTGCACATAAGTTCATCTGTTTCGCGATCTTTTCAGAGCGCAGGTATGAAAGCGATCCCTTTGTGCTGGAGCAGCTAGCGCTTGCTGTAAGTGTTTTCGCAAACGCTTTCGTCTGCTGTCGAGAAAAGTTAGCTGGGCCCTTGGAAAAACTACTTGAGCATCAACGGCAAGAAAACCTTGCCAAACTAATATCTGTAAAACGCTTCACGTTAAGGCATGCCACGCTACGTTCATAGCATCGATTGCTTCGCGCCTCTGTTATCTATTTTAGTATTACATATATAAAAAAAACGATAAACGTGTGCACGGCGTCCCTGCGATACCGATAGAACTGAGTCGTGGTGGTTGGCATCGTCTGGAAAGAGCTAAAGGATGGATGGAGATCGGAAGGTCATGTGACCCGCAGGGTGATTCCTGTCAGAGGGGAAGCCGAGACCTGTCAGGGAGTAGTCCAAGACTGGAAAAGCGAATTTACACAGTCACGCGTCCGCGCCATGGGTAGACGTCCGCGCTAAAACGTACCGACATTAAAACATTAGGGACTGACCATACCGAATTCGCATGGGCTCGGCTGGTACTCCTGCCTGGATGCATAAGACGGGAATGGCATCGTCTCCGCTATGCTCTATATGCGGTGTGTGCGGGGATATATAACAATATATTATGTGCTTGTCCAGAGTACACCGCGAAAAGGTGTGTGATGCTCGCTTCCTTCAAAAGACAGGAGCCCTTCACAGCGCACTTCAGGATATTGTCTACCCGAGTGGAAACCAGACATGAAGAAGGGAGGCTTCACGCCTTCTTTTACAATTTCTGTAGGACACTGATCTTGATTCTATATGATGACAGTTGAAATCGTCTATGTTCTACTGTGAGTGAATGTGTGCGTCGATGGTAATTTCTGTAGTGGACTACGTTATACTGTGAGTGAATGTGTGCATAGATGGTGACTGCTGGAGTGCAATATGTACTGTTTTAAATGCATGTGCGCATAGTGAGGCAGATTTCACAGATATAAGGACATTTTCTTAACACATAAGCGACGCAACAGTGGAACAATGGCCGGCAGATTACGCAAGGCTAATACCACCGGTAGCATACAACTCAACTCGACTCAAGCGAAAAAACGGGGGAGGGAACGACGTGCTCAGCACTTGGCTTAAGATGATTGGCCGCATTACGTCACGCTCTCCCCTTAGTTTTTTTTTTTACCTCAATGGCGCCAAGCGCTGGAAGAGGAGAGCGGTGTGTCGTGACGTCACGCACATGCGCAGCTGGCGGAGTGCTGGCACCGACAAGGCTGAGGCAGAGTACAGCTGACGGCTTGAAACGTAGCGTAGTTAGAGTGTACTAGAATTCTAGTACACTGCAGCGTAGTGAAGAAATATCACGTTCTAAAGTTGTCTCACCAGCAATAACACGTCTTTAAACACGTGTTAAATACGTTGTATTATCAAAACCAAACAAAACAGCTATCGCATTTCACCTAGCTTAAACATTGCTAATTATTCTTTGCTAAAGTATCAATCGCTACCGCCCACACTAGTTTCTGCCGCCCAGTGCTCCTCCTGCACTCGCCATCTGTTGGAATTCAGGCATCCACCCGTGACGATCATTGGGTATTTTGCCTTCGTTTGAAACGACCCGTCTAAGCGCACTCCTTCTTTCTCCTGCAAGACTTATAGACGAGGGACCGACAGCACGATGCCCCACTGTCAGCTTTTTTCTTTTATTGAAAGACACACAGAACAGATCGCCGCAGCACCTATCTGTAGCAGCCAGCCTCAGCAAGGGATACGGGGTCATACACGCGAAAACAGGGGAGCTTTCTAATCAGCAGGTAGGCCAAAACTGAAGAAAGGTAGCGGAATGTGACAAATAGTGTAAGTGGGCGTGAGTAACATGTTCGAAGGGAAGGAAATAAAAAAACTAAAACTAATCACTATGCAGTAAATGTCTATAAACTTCTAAAGTAGTATTAACAAAGAGCAGAATACTTTAGGAAGTGGCTGCTTTAACAAACGTGTCAACCCACCATAGTTGAAAAAAAAAAAGCGTGTATACGCTGGTTAATTACTGGGGCAAACCTTTCTGGTATTCCTATGGCTTTACAGGAAAAGAGATGCTGCTGGCAGAGTTCACGCCGATTTTCCATGAAATGGTTCTTGCACCTATCGGATGACACGATTGAGGCATCTACTTATAAAAACCGCTTCATCAGGAAGGGGCCTGCACGTTAAGGTGTATCCACACGACGGACCACGGACTGGTCCGCGGACCGGTCACGTGGCGTCGATCGCGCTCGGTCCGGCTAGGTCCGGCCCGCAACAGCATCCACACGGCGGGCCAAAATAGCAGCCGACAAGCCGGACCGCAGGGCCGGTCGAAGGTATACACTATTTACTTCGCCGTTTCGCGATGCGCTCGTTGGACACTGCCTCCGATTTTTTGTTTTACATTATTTCCCACTGCCAAATTTGGCGTGCATTTGGGCAATATTCAGGTACGGCCTTCGTCTATAGGGGCTTCATATAAACATGGACGCACCTGTGCCGCCCTAACAACGTACCTAAGTTGACAGCGTTCCACTTAATCCGTTTAATTCCAGATGCGAAGATGAAGGTGATAAGGACCACATCAGCATACGCGGACGCCTTAACTGTGGATCGAACTTAGTCGCAGTTAACGCGAATAGCAGCTCACCACTGCTGCACAGCGCGCAACCGTTGCTCTTTAGGCGATCAGCATAACAGAGCTGCGGTTACAATTATCCTAATTTTTTGTAACACTGTGCGTGGGGTTACTTTCGACTCGGAATAGTGCGCTCATGCATCGCCCTATCCGCCGCGTCGAGGCGTGCTACAGCAGCGGCGGATATCTCTTACGTCAGCGTGCGTAGGGAAATAGTCTTTCCTATAGAATAACAAGCCTCACATAAAAGCGTAACCGAACTGACCACTTCGGGAGGATCACTGTGATAACAAGTTTCTGCATAACAGCTGCCGCATGTGCAACGCGCCGGCTCACCCGGTCTTCTTATACGCTGTCTCCGCTGATAAGGCCTCGCCCATATATGGCCATATTTTTTATTTTTTTTGTTACAAGACAGTCGGCAAACCTCTTTTTTTTTTTTTTTTTCACTGGGCAGGCCATTTACAACAGTGCTGGTCAAACCGAAAGCACCGTTCGCGGTGGCTTCGATGCGAAACAATCTATAGGCCTAGTGACGACTAGGGAGTATTGCGCCGTCGTCCACCGCGCTTGTGGCGGCACCGCTCCGGCAAACTCGTGGCATTCGGCGTCGGACGTGTTCATTTGGGAACTTTTCTTTCATGATGTAGCTGGGGTCCGATGTTTTTTGACGCTTTTCACTAAACACGCCGCTGTAAAACACTCGTCCGGGACGTGGCGGGGCAGCAGTACGTAGTGCTACACGTACCGTGGTACGCGGTACTCGAAGGCTGAATAAAAACACCACCGTACGCCACTCTAGATACTACCTATATTTTACTTGGTGCTCTTCAAAACGTGCTCAAGTGCACTTTGTTGATGTGGGCTAGCTCATGCGCTTTATTCGGGCGCAAACGCGGCTCCTCCGTTCACAAACACCGCCAGGTCCGCGGTCCGCGGTCCGAGAAAAATGCCCAGCCATTTTCGCCCGCTCCGGTCCGCGGACCTGGCGCGGACCTCATAAACCGGAAGTGGAACGTCACGTGACGCTTGGTCCGCGGACCAAAACAGGTCCGTGGTCCGTCGTGTGGATACACCTTTAGGGGTTGCAGCCCTTGCAGAGTAGTGGATGATTTAATTCAGTTCGAGTTTCCATGGGGCGTTCATGGTCCGTAAAAAGTTTATCCAAACACTGCCCCATTCGACTTCATGCCTTGCCACATGTGAGAGAAATATGACAAAGCACGCGTTTTTATTTTTCATATTCTGCAAAGTTTTGGGGTAGGTTTCCTTCCTAAGGATTAGCACCTCCCCCCCCCCCCTCCCCCCTTTGTTTCAGTCTCCATACGAAGGCATAACGCGGCTAGCTTTATAAATCACCTTTGGGAACTTGTGCGCAGAGGCTACTTTTCTAGACTTTCACCAGCTCGTTTGGAGAAAGTAATAGCTTTTGGTCTGTCGGTGCCGGCATCGAGAAAATATTAGCTCTTCTTGAGATTTATGTTTTTTAGAAAGGTCTTCGTTACAGCCGTCAGGACACGTTAAGGAAACCCGATATAAGCCTCATTATCAGGCCACCCTGCAGTTACGCAATGCCGGGTGTCATTGACGGTACCGGAATCACGGAAGAACGCTAACCTCATCTTGATTCATAACAAAGGGGCGCTAAGGACTCGTAAAATTAGAGAGTAATCAGGGCTTAATATCCGTTACGTACAAGGTATTCATTTAGGTAATCGCTAACAGAATCAGGACAACCTTAGACTTCAATCAAGCAAAAGATCAAGCAGGTATTAGGAAAGGGCTCTATACTATCGATTTGTATCGATATCATCAATTAGGGGACAAAACGAAATGCTCAGAATATGACCAGCCCTTATACATAGCATTCATTGATTACGAAAAGGCATTTGACCAAGTAGAAGCATCGGCAGTCATGAAGGCATTGCGAAATCAGGGTGTAAACGAGTCGTATGTGAAAGTATACTGGAGCCCTATTCTCGACATACATGGCCGCCGTTCGGCGCCATTTTTTCTCTGATTGGTTCTCAGAGCAGTCACGTGTTTCAAATTTGTGGCGCGAAATGGCCGTGTGTCGAAATGGCTTTTTGCGGTGACCTAAAAATGACATGAGCTTGAAAACAGATTTTTAGCAGCGGTATTCGTGATGCATGTAGGGTATATATAAGTAACTGTGGAGGGAAAACAGAGTTATATATAATGGAAAGGGAAGGCACTTACGCTTGCATTACGAATGGGCTGAAATGAACCGCCGACTCCTGAAATCTAATTGGCTGACGATGTGTGGTGGGAAATGCGTCATACATAAACATTTAATAATAATGTCAAAATGACGTTCATTACGCAAGGGATGTTCTGCCATTGCTGTAAATGACCAAAGTTGGGCGCCGCATTTTGAACCACTTGAGGCGGCCGCGACAAAAACATGGCGAATTCGACGTGCAGTCTAGGCGGCTGTTAGCTCACCGCACTTTGGTAGAGAGTTTGGTGGGTGGTGAAGTAAGCTGACACATCTTGTAATGGCAGAAAACACTGAAACGACGTCATAAGGAAACTTTTCAGCTGCGTCATCTTTTAGAGGAATGATAATGAAGACGCAGATTTACAGCCGCACGAGGGTCGTAGCTACTCTTCCGTTGCAAATGCTTTGCTCTCATAGAGAAACCATCGATCCGCGCCGTCGTTGGCAAGCGCAGCAATGCGGCCCGCTAATTCAAGCGGTTGATCTGTGCGAGGCGAGGCATTTCAAAGAGCAACAGAAGGGAAAAGTTGGTCGAGTTGTATGTTGTTTATGATGGTTTTGTGGGCGCTCTTTAACACAGAGACAAAGAAAAGAAGAGAAATAAAGGCGTCAGTCCCGGGTTTTCTAGATTGGCAATGCTAGATTGACATCGAACGTCGGCAGATTTCCTAGGGTGGGTGCATCGTCTGCGGGCTGGTCGGGTAAGGCAAAGACATCACTTGTGTCTGCTAGCGCGTCGAGAAAGGCGATCGTTGTGCCTTTATTAAGGTGCCGGAATTATTAGGTGAAGTTCATTACCAGCCCCTTAGCTGGTCCTCGTCGGAACTTGGCCATGCCTCTTGCGATGCCGACACCTTGTTCCGACTGGGTGATTCCTTCGACGATGCCTTCGGCGGTTAAGATGTCTGCGCTACCCACGCAAACTACGATGCTTGATAGGGGTGTCACCGTCAATTCTTTGTCCAGGACGTTTACAGTGTCAGACTGCTTCGAATTCGTCGTAGTAAGTATGGTGTTGTCCCTGAAAAGCTTGATGAGCTTTGAACGAAGGTCGATGATCGCTCGATGTTCACTGAGATAATTCATACTGGTATAATGTCTCGCGAGCAGTTATGTAGGAGCACGAAGCTCGTATTATAACTACATCCATTCAGTGTCACTCTTGCAGTGCATCTCCTGGATGGCTAAATAGGCTTCCATCAGTGGTGTGGTTTAGCGGGCCATCGGAAGTGGTTGCCACTTTCTTGAGCTGGGCGCCGAATTCTATACTGATGACAGAACAGTCAGCTCTATAGTGTCCACTAAGGCGGTAGACTAATCGTGCGAAATTCGACAGCAACTTCGAGGCGACTTGCTCGCGCCCTCGTATTGCATGTTGGCTTCGGTGTTCGACCTCTTGTGTTGAAGTCGCGGCCTGGGCGCACCGTCGGCACTTCGCTGGGTAGAGGTGTCCCAATTCCCAATGCTTGGAGTCTGGTGGCGTCGTCGTGGATGCTGTCGTCGTGAGTAGCGGTGGTGGAAAGGTTGCATTGTCGTCACTTGTCGTCGGCGGCGAAAGATCTTCGCTAGTTCGCCGTGTAGCAACCCCACTTCTAAGTATTGGTGCCTTTAGTTTGTGGGGCTCCGCAGCCCCTTTAAGTGTTTTAAACCGCGCGCGCGTTTTCTTACTTGTGTTTGCGCGGGCAGCGTGAGTACGCATGAGCAGGCAGCCAATCTTAGGGGCGGGATGTTAGAGACGAAAAGACGAGGGTCGATAAGCGCGTCGGAAGCAAGGCGCGAGGCCTTTTTTTACCCGGGCGGGGAGGCCAGCGCGGAGCGGGGTGTGCATGGACGACGAAAAGAAGACCGGTGACACGAAGATGGAAGGAGTGCCTGCAGAAACGGCCTAGGCATATTCGCGTCACTTTGTGTCCCGCGAGGAGCAATATTTCTTGTGCCGCCGCTAGCGCTTTGGTCCTATTGCTCGCCCTGTTCTCTCCGCAGTGTTTCGTCTCGCCACGGTAAAGCCCTAACATTTTTCCCGCTTGGGTGTTCTATTGTCGCGCGCATGAACAGCATGTTCTCAGCGCAGTAGCGCCTCATGTTGTTTCTTTTTATTAAATGCTTTTATGTTTGTCCGGAATAAACTGGTGTTTTTAAGAGACTGGATTCGTCACTCGTGAGGCGAGACCATGGCTCGCGGACCCGTGTTTTGAAGGCAAGGCCTTCATCTGGAGCCCAACGTGATTATTGCTCGGCTTTTGGTTTTCCCGCTAGTGTCGCAACTTTAGTGACAACCTTCCATGTTTTCGTGCGTAGCTATGACGGATGATCTCAACTTACCTGGCGCAAGCGCCCAGTTGACAGCTGAATTTCTGCCACCCAACCATGCGGGTTCTGTGCATGAGCAATTAGGAGACCGAAAAAGCGAACCGTCGGATTTTGATAGCTGAATGATTGGCCTACTGTCCCAGTTACTTGAATCAAAGGCACATTTCAGAGAAATGATGGGAAGCGAGCCGGTTTTGTTAACGCCCACTCCCTTGTATCGCGATAACCATCTACAGCTGAATTTGCCCGTGCTAATCGAGGCTTGACGGATACGCCGATAAGAAATCTGTTTGCGATTTTCTTCATGAACTCGATGACTATCAGATGGCAATGGCAATTTCGGACAGTGCTCTGGTCACGTATGTGATTCCTGTAGCTTTAGTAGGTTCCGCAGCAAAATGGAGGCATAGACAGCTGCCATTCACAACAAAACAGGACTTTGTACAGCGTTTTCGAGAAGAGTTTTTGCCGCCTGACCACGTCATCCGCATCAAGGATGAGCTTTGTGTCAGGATGCAAGGCGAAAATGAGGGTTTGCTTGAGTTTTTGCGCAGTTTTCAAGAGCTGCATGAGTGGGCAGATCCTGGAGCTCCGGAACCAGAAAAGGTGGCTCATGCCATACATCGGTGCCATCCGAGGTACCAGCCATACCTCCGGCGCAGCCAGTTCATTGACTTCGACGACATGGTCAGGGAGGCCTCCCGTATCGAGGAATCTTTCCTGGCGGAGCTCGACTACAAGCCACCTCCCACAGCGGAGACCTGCCTCGAGCCATCCTGTGCATGGCTCGGATCATCGGCAGATGAGGGCTGGGGGCCCACGTCGTCCTTAGTTGCGGCCCGGCAACGCAAATCGTGAGCGGTAAGGAGACGGAGAGAGAGATAGGCGGCTTGAGGACGCATACTCTGCCCTGCGCAAGTACTCGTCGATTTCCTATAGTTGTCCACCATGACGGGGTCGTGGGACGTCGGTGCGATGCCGCGCATGCTGATGCGTCTGCACGGGTAGTGGCGGCGAATGTGGCCGGCCTCACCGCAGTGGAATCACAGTAGGCGGTTGGTTACAATCTACAGGCGTGGCGCTTCCTGGGGCTTGAAGGTGGTTTGTAGGTTTGGCGGGCGGGGCCGAAGTTATGGCGTTCAGGTGCAGCTTGTTGGCGTCGAAAGGGCTTTGATGGTCGCGTCGGGGTGCAGGACAACATAATGCAGCCGCATAGTTCGTCGCGTTGCTTCTTGCGTAGGCGCTGTCGCTTAAGGAACGCACAATGCTTGCTGAACTTCCTTACGAATGACGTTCGTTAGCGACGGAGCCTGCGGCTGCGTTGGCGATGAGAGAGGTCGGCTCAGCTCTTCTCGAACAACCTCACGGACAATCTCACGGAGGCTATCCCCACTTGTAGCTACGGCGTCACAGTTGGTTGCATAGAACATTTGAAGAGGCCGGTTTTTACTGTGGAGTCCAGGTGTCTAGGGTCTGTTCTATTAAGGATTCTTGTTCGAATCGGGTACTGTTTGAGGCGGGTTTCTCAAGAGGCACGTGAAAAGGGATTCTTCGACACCTCTTATTATTAAAGTCGCATTATTTTTCTCAGCCATATCAGGGTCTGCGCGGCGAACGCATTCAACAGCGCCGTCTATCTTTAAAGTGGCCCAATACCCGAAAAGAGCCTCGTGATTCTCAAACCACATTCGGCCCCGCCGGGGTGGCGCAGTGGTTACGGCGCTCGACTACTGTGCCCAAGGAAGCGGGATCGAATCCCGGCCTCGGCGGCTGCGTTTCGATGGAGGCGAAACGGAGTGGCGTCCGTGTTCTGTGCGATGTCAGTACACGTTAAAGAACCCCAGGTGGTCAAACTTTTCGAAGTCCTTCACTACGGCATTTGTCATAGCCTGAGTCGCTTTGGGACCTTAAACCCCACAAAACAAATCAAACCACATTCGTGCTGATACCTGAAAAGCAAAGTACACTTGCCCGAGCTTCGTTTCATCATAGCAGTCATTGTACATTGACACGCCTTCGAACAGCTCGAGCCAGTCTTATGCATCCTCATGCGGTCGTCCCTGAAAGCCGGGGTGGGATCACGTAGATGGACGAAAACCACATGTGGTTTCTATTCGACAGGTGCCATGTTCGGTGGTACGTCATGGTGTTGGGATTAAGCATCTCCACCAGATGCCACGTGGTGGTGACTTGATCTTCAAAGTAATCAACTCTTTATTAGGCTGACTTCTGCTCGCAAAAGAACTAAGCAATCGGTGGCGGTGATAGCAAAAATCGGGCTCAATGGTCATCGATCAAAGATTGCCCGTTTCACGCGTCAGTACTTATATAATTTTACTTCAATAAAGGCGGTGAAGTGACATCGATATAAAACTGCAGTCATTGGATTATTGTAGAACAATATGTGCGTGGCTGCAGTCTTTCTAGATACGTCTCGAAGGATCTTCTGCAACAAAGCAAAGGATAAAGTCGCGTAATGCGACACGAAGCGTGAACGAACAAAGAGCATGTAGTCGATCCGTAAATTGCAGTCATTGTGACAAGGCCGTATGCCGGCGGCTGTCTAAAAAGAACAAATAAATAATTTAACGGTTCGTGGCAATATAGTGGCGGCACAGGAACCGTAGTTCTGCATAAAGAAAGCAAAAAATTTCCTATAAAGAAAGAGGTTAGGCAATGAGACATGATCTCGTAGTTCTGCATAAAGAAAGCAAAAAACTTCATATAAAGAAAGAGGTTAGGCAATGAGACATGATCTCCCGAGTCCGATTCACAGTTTGCTTAGAGGAAATATTCAGTCTTGGAGTGAGGGCAGTTAAGGATAAGGGTCGATAGGGAAAGCACAAGTAATCTGCGGTTGGCTGATGACATTGCCTTGCTAAGTAACGTAGAGAATTAACTGCAAAAAATGATTGATGACCTAGACAGGAAAAGCCGAAAGGTAGGCCTAAAATCAATATGCAGATGTCTAAAGTAATGTTAAACATTCTCGGCAACGAAAAACAGTTTGCATTACGCAGGGAAGCGCTGGAAGTCGTAGGGTAATATCTTTGCATAAGCTGCAGGTACTAAGGTTAGGATGGAGCGCATTTGTCAACTACTCACAGATTATGACTCCCTGCTCACCGGCATCGCTCAAGAGCTCCTGTTCTGGTGAGGGAGTGCGTTGCCGGAGGTGCTCACCAGCATCAGGTCGCACCCCAAACCTGTTTGTGCAATTCCATCGACACGCGGATTTTTTTTTTTTTTTGATCCGGTGGAGAATTGCGCGGCACCGGGATTTGAACCCCGGTCCTCTTGCATGCGAGGCGGATGTCCTACCGCTACGCTACCGCTGCAGAACATAATACAGTGAAAACAAGTAGTACAAAATAAAAACATCATTTAAAAACATCACCATAATGTACGGGAAGGTTAATTAGGAAACCCATTCAAGATGGAAGTTATATACGATCGATCGAACTTACGACCCCACATTATGATCATATGTCCGTTCAACCAAAATTTGGCACCCAGTAAGTGCAAAATGAAGGCGACAGGTTTCTTGACTTCCAACTGAACGATAATGGTTCGAGGAAATTATAAAAAAGGAGGAACGAATCACCATAGGAGACAAAGCCATCTTTCTGAAGTCCGTCAGAGCGCGATCCTTGATGACACAGGAACGGGCGCCGCGTGTCTAGCTTCCTTATCGCGGAGCGGATGGCGATTTCGCAGAAACGGGCTATATAGCAACTTTGGCGCACGCAAGTCTGCGGTTATAGATTTTGCAATCGGCCCTAATGCTTGCACATTTACACTTGGCGGCGCATATTATCGCCCAGCTAATGGCATCATTTGTAGTCGACGCGCTTACACGCACAAGCTAAAGAAGGAAAAGGTGATATCCGCCATGTGGCCTCTCTTTCCATCAAGAGTATGGCATGGGATCTTCACTAGCCGGCTTCTAAAAAGGATAAAACACGATGTTCTTGCGCTACTCGAAGCGATACACCAAAGGAAAAGTCAGTCGGGAAAAGAGCAAGACGAGATTTACGCGCTATGGCTTCTGGCGCTCCTTTCTTTCAGAGTTGCGCTTACTTGATACGTGAATCCAGATATACATATGCGGTAGTTTAGCAACCATACCTGAAGTGTTTTCTTTATTTTCTGTCGGAAGCTATAAAGAAAAATATATTTTGCATAAGCGTCGCCTGCTTATACTTTCCCAAAATCGATTCAGTATTTCACGTAAAGCCTTTATTTTAAATCCGATGGCACTCTTCATTTGTTCCCTTCCGACTGACCAAACTGTTCCCCTTCTTTTTCTAATCGGTTGTTGCTCTTCCTGTCAGTCAGGCTAAACAGGCACTTTACTCAGATTAGAATGCCCCTGCTGGAGTCGTAGATTTTACCTGCTGCAATCTCCCACAAGGCAGGCACATGTATCAAATCTATTGTTGACATTTTAACGCCAGGGCGCTAAAAGCCACGTTCTCCAAAGCACCGGCATTGTAAAGGAAAAACCCGGAGGTGGTAGCTGGGAGCGGACATCGGCGGCCACTGACAGCGTTTTCTGACGTCAGGTGATCACGTGACAGGGCCGATTAGGCACGCTTCTCAACTCAGACGCGTGGGGAATCGAACCCTGCAGAATTACGATTCAGACGTGCTACCCTTTGGCCAAGCAGGCTTGTTCTCACCGCTAGGTAAAGCGGGGCTCGAGCCCATGAGTGATTCTGCTCAAAAGCTCATTTTCGCTTACTGAAGCAGAAGCTTCACTGCGGCAGCCAATTCGAGCCTTCGGCGTCAGTGTCGGTGGTTATCTGAAAGAGCGACAACTCGGACCTCTTCTTTCATGTGGGAGGGTGACATTAGCCTGCCATGACATTTGAATTCACCTTACTCCGATGCCGAACTGCGGTCGCTCCTTTCATGTGGGAGGGTGATATCAGAATGAGCCTGCCATAGCCGTTTGCATTCACGTCGACACTGGGCACGTAGGCACGTCCAAACGGCTTGGTTAATGCGGGATTTTATATGTGGGCTGTAGCTTACTCTCTCGCGTCATACGCTTAAAGGCCACGCTTAGGTGTCTCCAATAATGTACGGCCCTACAATGACAGGGCGTGATACGGGAATAATGCAGCAGGCAAAAGAAGTTTCCGCTTCCACCCAGGTGCCTCTCGATTGAAAACGAGGACAGTACGCCATATGACCTTGTAATGGTTTTGGGCCTGCATAGTATATGGAGAAGCAAGTTCGCGGAGTGTAACAAAGATTGTGATGTACATATTGTAGTAATAAAAAGCACGGCCAGTCAGAATGCTTGAAGGGAGTCATTGTAAGATATATTGCATTTGTTGAACTCGTGGATTCAGCCTCCGACAGGCTCCCGCGCATTGAAACATGAAAGGTATTATTTCAGCTAAGTAAAATAGGGGTTACTGTTCTTGTGTAGATATTGTATAGTTTGAGTGCGATTAAAGAGCGGCGATAGCTTTGGCATTCTGTGCTTGATTCCGAGGAGAAATGCTTGGATTAGATTCCGTGCTGCTCCGATGTTTTTTTTTTTTTTTCATTGATATTCTAGGCTGCACAATGTTAAAACGAGGTCAAAGCCGGCATAGAACTCGTGACATAAGCTTTCGCTCTAAAATATATTTCCAGTTTTTGGGGCCCGTTTATTTATTAACGTTGTCTTGCTTTACGCTCAATGAAATTATACCGCTGATGGATTGGAGGTGGAGGAGTTGTGCGGGTTTCCTGCTCAGAGGCGACAGGAGTCCCAAGGAAAACGGCAGATGTCGGAGTTTCATGCTTCTTTCGGCATGAAGCATAATGAGATGCCGATAAAAGGGCCAGCAGGCCTTACTTTATAATGTCAAGGCGTATTTTTCTGTGCTTGCCTGGGGCGCACATCTCCCTGTCTGAGGTTTTGTCTATGCAGAGGCTAGGTCCCGGCGCCGCGCGCCGAGTCCTCGGGCCGAGTGACAGAGAAAGTGCATGCTTCAAGTGTCTTCCCACTTCTTTTCAAGTTATGTTTCTTGAAAGTTATTACCACTCTTCTTTTTTTTTTTTGCCAGTTGGGTAGTAACGAAACTGCACGGCGTGGTCTTTTTTTTATTCTTCGCAATGCAGTGCAGCTTTACACTTGTTAGGCTGGTGATCTACAGTTGTGCCATTGACAAAAATTTGACGGCCGCATCAACCCTTCGAGCCTTGTCCGAATTATTGCCGATTGAATTACTATCGAATGCTTGGGATGTATGATCGCATATTTATTTTCCAAAGTCTAACTATGCTTATTAGGCAGAGCTCTCGATCTAACAGGCTTAATACATAGGCTATTTATTGACAAAGCCCGTTCAAATCTAATCGCTGTCATTCTTTTTATCCCCATTTCAACCATCTAGTGGGTGACTTCGGGTAAGCTCACAAGGACCCTTGTAACCACTAGAATTTTTCGCGATATCTCCTTTGTTGTTCATAAAAGTAAACAGAAACAACTTCCAATCTAAAGAATGCAGTGAGATTTATTCTGCTCCAGTGTGCTGGTACGATGTCCTACATAACACGACGTTTCGTGTCGGTTGTTTGAACTTGCAACTTAACTGTTCTCTTCTTAGAGGTGTTCTGTTGACGAATGGTGCTTTGCCCAGAAAATTAACTCTGATATGCCTAATTGAACTCTCCGGCTATAAGGTTATAGTTTCAGAAACATTTGAAGATAAGCAGACTGTCTGCGTGTTCGGCGCCTTAATGCGGCTTTGTCCCTGCCCGGAAGAAATGGCGCAGTTCGCACTCCGTCAGAGCTGGCAACAGAAATGCGAACAAAGGAACTCAGTCAGCTGGCGCTATCCTGTGATGAAAGCGCGGCGTCCACACGAGTATCGCGCCACCTACACGGAAATGACCGACAGGAACTCAGACGGATGCAGTCCATCGACCGGCATTGGCCGCGTCGCCCTTCTCTGGAACGCGACGACGTGCCCTCTTTCGTGTCGCCCACGCCTTAATTTTGAGGAGGGAGTGGCCCGGATGTCGAGGAATGTTTCCCTATACTGCAGCCGTCACGCGACAGGCACGAGTGGCTCTTGCACACAGCGCCGCCGTGCCCCTCTTTCCCTCGGCGCTGAATATCGCGAGTACGTGCGATGAGCTCTGGAGAATCGAGGTCGTCCCCAGTACCTGTCACATTCTTATTGATTGGTTCCGGTGTTCACCTTTCTAGCCTACTTTGCGGGAGGCTGAGTGCGACAAAAATTGAGAGCAGCGAAGGACAAGCGCGTGTCCCGTGCCTGTCTCTTGCCTTTTGTTTTTCTGACGAGAGCGCTAAGTTTTAAAGTCATCGTAGTGATCATAATCATCTTAACATCCAGCGCAGGGATTTAGTTGATGTGATTTGTGCGAGTACGAATCGCCTGCGTGCCTCTTTGACTATGAGCATTTTTTTTTGACAATATAATTACAATCTCGTTCTTTTTCCTCCTCAACATAAGCGCAAGATTTCGAGTACATGCGCGGTCCCCTTCACAACTTGCTGCGCAGTGCTGAGCTGGTCTGAGTGGTAACGATTTATATTTAAGACAAGCACGAACAACCACACCTGTCTTTGTTTGTGCTCGTCGGTAACGTCGGTTGCACATTTTTTTGCAAGTATGACGTGCCCGACCACTTCAGGAGTCATGATTGAAATTTCGAAGCTTGAAGAAGATCTAGGAGTTTTGAATATGCCATCGGACGCTTACCTAAATGTCCTCTTCGGGCGGGTCAGGTAATGTACTCGATGCAAAGGTAATAATTATACAGGGTGTTTCATCTAAGATTTTATCTATTTTTTAAAAATAGGAAAATTAAGTTTTATTGTCGAGATTCTTCTTTTAGCTGTTGTATTAAGAGTAGAGAAAAGTCAGGAGCCTTAAATGGTGCTAATTAGCTGTATAATTAACTTAGATTACCTAATTAACTTTTTATTTATACCAGCTAGGAGCTGCTTTCAAATTGCAACAGTGGGCTACCGGTGTGAGAATGCCAAATAGTATTTTAAACGACAAGAAACGCGCATTTCTTAAGGACTGCAGCGCTGGCAATTCTGGCTGCTTTCGACGCACGAAAACGAAACCTAGCAGTCGAGGCGCGCACTTATGCACGCCCATGAGTGACGCAGCCGTGACGTCACCGAGAGAAACCAGCCGTCTGGAGGCGGCCACTGCCGCCCGCGAAACACGCGCATGGAGCTGCGTCATGACCTGGTAGGATCTTGAGATATCACCAACGCATTGCGGGAGTAGCGATGATGGTATGGGCAAATCAGCCCTCCCTCTTGACTACAAGCTTTGG
Organism: Amblyomma maculatum; assembly: GCF_055883805.1. Taxonomy (NCBI): domain Eukaryota; kingdom Metazoa; phylum Arthropoda; class Arachnida; order Ixodida; family Ixodidae; genus Amblyomma; species Amblyomma maculatum. The sequence goes on from NC_139345.1 coordinate 214,874,452, forward strand.
CTCCCAGAGGGTGAAATAAAAAGAAAAGCAGTGCATGCACAGATATCGCACCACTGGATGTGATGACGCAGCGCCAGACGAGTATTTCACGAGCGGCAGCAGCCGCCTTCAGACGGCTTGATTCGCCCGGCGACGTCACGACTGCGTCACTCGTGGGCGCGTACAATTGCGCACTTCGTCTGCTAGGTTTCGTTTTCGTGCGTCGAAAGTGGCCAGAATTGTCAGTGCTGCAGTCCTTAAGAAATGCACGTTTCTTGTCGTTTAAAATACCATTTGGCATTCTCACACCGGTAGCTCGCTGTTGCAATTTGAAAGTAGCTTCTAGCTGGTATGAAGAAAAAGTTAATTCAGTTCAGTTCAGTTCAGTCGTTCAGTCGTGTCCGACTCTTCGTGACCCTATGGACCATGTCCCGCCACGCTTTCCGGTCTCTCACTATCTTCCTAACATCACATAACTTCATCTGCAGTGCGTCGAGGATGCCATCTAACCATCGCGTTCGCTGCCTACCCCTTCTCCGGCGACCCTCAACCTTTCCTAACATCAAATCTTTCTCCAGCGACTCCTCTCTTCTCATCAGATGACCAAAGTAGCTGAGCTTTAACTTTAGAATTTGACCCTCCAATGAGCAGTCAGGGTTTATGGTCGACAATATCGACTGATTTGATATTCTGGCAGTCCAAGGAACTCTCAAGAGTCTTCGCCAGCACCACAATTCAAACGCGTCAATTTTTCGGCGGTCAGCCTTTTCACAGTCCAACTCTCGCATCCATACATCACAACTGGAAAGACCAAAGCACGAGTTATACGGATCTTGGTTGGCAGACTAATGTCTCTGCTCTTTACTAAGCGGTCAAGGCTAACCATTGCTCTCTTTCCCAGAAGCAGGCGTCTCCTAATTTCATGGCTGCAGTCTCCTTCGGAGGTAATCTTGGAGCCCAAGAACAGAAAATCTGTCACAGCTTCCACTTCTTGTCCATTGATGCTCCAGGACCTGATATGGCAAGACGCCATGATCTTTGTCTTTTTAATGTTCAGTTTAAGCCCAAACTTCTCACTCTCTTCTTGTACGCGCATCAGAAGCCTCTTGAGTTCCACTTCACTTTCTGCCATTAAAGTGGTGTCATCCGCATATCTAAGGTTGTTGAAACGTTTTCCAGCAATCTTCACTCCAGCTGAAGACTCGTCCAGACCGGTCTTCCTCATGATGCGCTCTGCATATAGGTTAAATAGGCAGGGCGACAGTATGCAGCCATGCCTCACTCCTTTCTCAATCGGAAACCAATCAGTAACACCATGCCCAGTTCTGACTGTGGCCTCTTGCCCTTCATACAGGTTCCTGAGGAGACAGATGAGGTGAATTGGAACTCCCATCTCTTGGAGAGCTTGCCACAATCTGCTGTGATCTACGCAGTCAAATGCTTTCGCATAATCAATAAAGCAGAAGTAGATGGGTTTCTGGAACTCTCTTGCTTTTTCCATGATCCAGCGAAGGTTGGCAATTTGGTCTCTAGTTCCTCTGCCCTTGCGAAACCCAGCTTGCACGTCCGGAAGCTCCCGATCCACATACTGCTGCAGCCTACCTTGGAGGATTTTCAACATCACCTTGTTAGCATGCGAAATAAGCGCGATCGTGCGGTAGTTGGAACAATCTTTGGCACTGCCTTTCTTTGGGATGGGGATGTAAACTGACCTCCTCCAATCCTGTGGCCACTGCAGGGTTGTCCAAAACTTCTGACATAATGTATGCAGAATGTTAACAGCGTCATGGTTGAGGTTTTGAAGCAACTCAGCTGGAATGCCATCAATTCCGCTAGCTTTGTTCTTAGCAAGGCTGGCTAAGGCCCATTCAACTTCACTCTTCAGGATGCCCGGCTCTAGATCAGTAATCACAACCGTCTTATGTTGGGTTTGCACATTCGGGTCCTTCTTGTACAGTTCTTCTGTGTATTCCTGCCACCTCTTCTTTATCTCTGAGGCTTCAGTGAGGTCCTTGCCTCGTTTGTCCTTTATCACGCCCAGCTTAGCACAGAAGCTTCCTTTGATATCTTTGATTGTCTTATACAGAGCTCTTGTGTTCCTTAATTGGCTGTTGTCCTCAACTGCTTGGCACTGTATGTTCAGGACGGCATTCTTATCTCTCCTTGCTATTTTCTGAAAATCCGCATTGAGAACCTTGTATCTTTCTCTTTCCCCCATAACTTTTGCCATCCTCCTTTCCTCAGCTGTTTGCAAAGCCTCTTCAGATAACCAGTTTGCTTTCTCGCATTTCGTCTGCTTTGGAACTACCTTAGTAGCAACTTCTTGTATTATATCGAGTACCCGCCTCGGCTACGGGAGGTAGTGGGTTCGACTCCCACTGCCGGCCGGACACCCACCGGTTTTCTCAAATGGGTACAAGTCACGGCCCGGCCTGGTGCTCGGCTTACCAGGGCTCGTGACTTGGAAAAGGAGCCCGCGCCTTCTAAGCCCAACTCTGTGAGCGGTGGCCTTGTGGTAGAGCATCCGCCTCGCATTCGGGAGGTACCGGGTTCGACCCCTGGTGCCGCCGGTTACCCACCGGTTTTTAAATGGGTACAAGCTTTCCTCCGGCCTGGTGCTCGGCTCTTCTGGGGTGAAATGCTTGGGAAAAGGGGTCACGGCCCAAATAGTTGCGCCGATGTGGCAGTGATTCGTTCCGCCATCGGACAACAATAAGTCCGCCTTGCGCGGCAACAGCCCATTATGTGGCCCTTTTTTTTACTGCTCACAGAGTTGGGCTTAGAAGGCGCGGGCTCCTTTTCCAAGTCACGAGCCCTGGTAAGCCGAGCACCAGGCCGGGCCGTGGCTTGTACCCATTTGAGAAAACCGGTGGGTGTCCGGCCGGCAGTGGGAGTCGAACCCACTACCTCTTCGGGCTCCACATCTCTTCGGGCTCTCTGTCTTTTAGATCTAATTCTTGAAATCGATTCCTCACTTCCACAGCATATTCTAATGGAATTTGATCCAGATCATACCTGAAAGGCCTTCTAGTTTTCTGCGTTTTCCTCAATCGAAGCTTAATTTTGGCAACAAGAAGCTGATGATCGGTGCCACAATCGGCCCCAGGCCTTGATTTTACTGCTTGTATAGCGCTTCTCCACTCTGACGGCAAAGAATATAATCGATCTGATTCCTGTACAGACCGTCCGGTGAAGTCCATGTGTACAGGCCCCTCTTGTGCTGTTGCAAATGAGTATTCGCTATGGTCAGGTTGTTTTCTTGACAAAACTCTACTAGCCTCTGCCCAGCTTCATTTGGCTCGCCAAGACCGAACTTGCCTATAATTCCGGATATTTCTTCACTCCCGACCTTAGCATTCCAGTCTCCTATGAGAAAAACGACGTCTGATGATAGGGTGCGGTCTAAAAGGCATAGTAGGTCCGCATAAAATCTCTCAACGTCAGCTTCTTCAGCAGTAGTGGTTGGTGCATAGACTTGGATAACTGTTATGTTGAAAGGGTGACCTTGGATCCGAAGTGAAATCATTCGGTCGTTTTTGGGGTTGTACCCTAGCACTGCTTTGCCCATTCTGTTTACTATGAGAGCGACCCCATTCCTTCTCTTGGATTCGTGCCCACAATAATAGACATAATGGTCGCCGGAGTTAAATTCTCCCATTCCGGTCCACTTGAGCTCGCTGATACCCAAGATATCAATGTTCAATCTGTCCATTTCTCGCTTGACGACATCCAGTTTACCTTGCGTCATAGATCTTACATTCCATGTTGCTATGTGATATATCTCCTAGCAACATCGGACTTTCCGGTCGCTTCCCGACACATCCACAACTGAGCGTCCTTTTGGCTTTAGCCCAGCCGCTTCATTCGTCCTGGAGCTACTAGGAATCGCCCTTTGTTCATCCCCAGTAACATGTGGGAAGCCTTCCAACCTGGGGGGATCATCTTCCGGCGCCATATCATTAATGGTATTGTGACTGGCCATAGGGTTTTCTTGGCAGGAAATACTGGAGTGGGTTGTCATTACCTTCTCCAGTGAATCACATTTTGTCAGAACTCTCTGCCGTGACCTGTCTATCTTGGGTGGCCCTACACAGCAGAGCTCACGACTTCATCGAGTTTCGCAATCCCCTCCGCCACGACAAGGCAGTGATCCAATGAAGGGGAAAAGTTAATTAGTTATTCTTAATTTATTATTAAGCTAATTAGTACTCTTTAAGGCTCCAGATTTTTCTCTACTCTTAATACAACAGCTAAACAAAGAATCGAAAATAACACTTAATTTTCCTATTTAAAAAAAATAGGTAAAATCTTAGATGAAACACCCTGTATGTTTAGTCCGCACCTCCTTGCCATGTGTTCTTGTTTAGACTATCTGCATTTTTTATATTTTATACTCTGAGTCCATCTAGTATTCACAATTCTTCAGATTCAGTAAATTTAATTCATGAAAGTGCTTCACGTGCAGGTTTCAATTATTTTTAGGCGGTAACTATTAAAGGAATCTCCTCAAATGATACAAATTAGAAAGATTTAAGAATTGGACAGCGTCACGAGCTTCAAGCAGAGGGTCGCCGCATAAAGTTTTGAGACATATTACCTTGGGGGGCCTAGGGCGCCTGTTAAACATTTCTATTCAATAAATGAGGGCACGATATGTGCTGCTTCTGAGTTTTGTTTTTACTGTGGATTAAATTATAATTGGGAACTTCCCTGCTTTCTTTGAAAAAAAGAAAGAATTCTGTTGATTCCGTCCGCCCATTTTGTCAACGCGATCAGTGTGAGATCAAGGCAGAGCCCTAAAATGTACGTGGGGTTCGGCTTAAGTAGCAACTGTCACAATGAAGACCAGGAAGAGGACGGTGTAAGAACTCGGGTGGCGACAGTAGTCCAAAATCACTCATGTAACCGAAGATGGGATGTAGCTATTCCGCGCAGCTACACCACGATTTTATTTACTTTTTTACATAAGTGCGATACCCTCAGGGCACAGGTGCCCGTTACAGAGAGGAGGGGTGTTTACATTATATATACAATGTAAACACGAAAGGTTGAGAAAACAAATGCATACAAAACTGTGAATCACTGCGGAGGTTAGAATAAAACAAAAAAGACCAATGAGGTGCCAAGTGGAATTTCTTGAAGGCGGAATTGGTGCCAAATCTATCTCATATTAAACGAATGGTAAAAAGGAACCCCGGTGAATAAGAAAAGTGTAAAATCAGGAAAGAAGGGAGAAGACAGGAGGGTTGAGAGCAATAGGGTAGGAGAGCAGAACAACAGCAGGCGACTATTCAGGGCGACGGAGCCATCGAGCCCAAAGCATTGCGTTAAATCTGGAGAAGGGACATCGGAAAAGTTGGCCTCAGTTGAACTGCTCTGGAATCCCAGACAGCCATACGCGGCTAGACCTGGGTAGGGCAAACCGACATGGGTTCAAGAACCCGCGTTGTCGCAACTCACGAGCATTTGCATGTTATGCAGGTGTTCCTGTGGGAATATTGTGTACATTGTAATCGCAGCCGAAAGATGTCTAAGTAGGTTGTGTTGGGAGCAGAAGCAGCGAGCTTATGCATGTGCCTCATCTGCCCATGTGCTGAAATACAACAGGTAAATGTAACGCATAAAGATTTCATGAGATTTGTGGAGGAAAAACTCAGAGCGAAATTATATGTTCCTTAGGGCTATATAAACCAGCTAAAAAGGCTTCCTCTAATTAATTTTTCGCTTTTTTTCGTAATTTTGCATCGGAAACAAACTTGTGACGCACAAAAAATGTTTGTTCATAAATAATATAAATTGACTGTAAAAAATGTGAAGGGCTTACAATTCAGAACATTTGAATTTCAGTTATACGAAACTAGAAAAAAAAAACGAAGGAAATATTTTACCCACTTCAGCTCTCAGTCAATTGCGGAATCTTTTTGCGTCCTTTATTGCTCCGATGAGACGCTACACCTCTCGAAATTGTTTTTTGTTTATTTATTTACCAAGTACTGCAGACCCTTGAGGGCCCTTGGTGGACGGGCAATACAGTGTGATACAAGCTCGAAACACACAACAACAATGAAGGGAATTGAAAAGACAAAGCCGATAACACTGATGCCGTTAACCTTCGACTTGTTCAATGGAATCTCTGGTAAGTAACGCAGACACAGGTAAAGCCTTCCAATCACTTGTGGTACGATGGAAGTATGAGTACTTAAATAAGTTAGTTTTGACGGTAAATGGGGTTAGTGAATCTGAGTGACGATGCCTTGTTGACCGTGAGGTGGAAAATTGACTTAAAATCTGGGCACAATGACAACTTTCTGTGCTTTAGCAGAAAAAAGAAATTTATTTTAATCTGAGAATTTTGAAAATTACTTGCAATGTTTGAATCCTCTTATCCCTCATTATGGCAGATGAGGAGTCTGTTGAGCGGTATTTAGAAAAGATAAGTCGTATTGCCCTGCGCTGGGTCATTTCAAGTGCTTGTATGTTAGTTTTAGCAAATGGATCCCAGACGACGCATGCGTATTCTAGCTTTGGTCTTATTAATGATGAATAGGCCAAAAGCTTCAAGTCAGCGGGAGCATTTCTTAGCTTATGTTTGAGAACACAGATGAGAAGAGCGTGTTGCCGGGCTAGTTGGTGATCCATTGGGTAAAAAATTGCGCAAAAAACACAAAGGACAAAGAAGAACACATAAGACGTATGACAAGCGCTTGTCATACGTCTTATGTGTTCTTCTTTGTCCTTTGTGTTTTTTGCGCAATTTTTTACCCAATGAGAACACAGAGTTTACGGAAACCTGGTGCGCAAACGTTACTTACATGCGTATTCCATTTCAGATTATTGGTTATCGTAACACCACGATATTTATATGCAGTTACCTCCGAAAGGTGGAGTGGAGGTTTCCGAACGCCTGAAGCTAGCGCTCTTCCATTTTTTGAATTTTATATTGCTGTGAGCTATTTGTCATCTCGTCATCCTTCGGGATGGCGGGCGCACGACCCCTGCGCCCACCCGCCACCATCGAACATGGTGCGGCGTACTCGACGGGTCGCCTCAACGTCGCGGACGTGGAGCTTCCAGACTCGGCAGATGACTCCACAGTGACTGAGATGGATTCTGACAGCAGCTACACGCCTGTACAGTCGCGCCGCCTGAAAAGGAAGCTGCGCCGAACATCAATAATGAGTGAGACACCAAAGAAGAATGCTGAAAAGCAAGGGATCTTTTCCGTGGCCTTCGTACCAACAACGGCAACGGCGACTCTGAATGTTATAAACAGACAGCACCTGACCCAGTTTTTCGACCAGCTGGTTCCCGGTGAAGTTGACGAATTCAGAATTAATCCCTGGAAGAATGTCCTGACCGTAGATGTCAAATCTCAGGCTACAGTGGACAAGCTGAAAGGAATTGGAGCGCTTGGCAACATGCCGGTCCGTTCCTTTCTTGCACATGGGAAAAAGACTACTGCGGGTGTAATCACCGACGTTGACCCCGAGATAAGTGAAAGCGATCTCTGCACGCTGATCAAATCTACGGTGCGCATTGTGGATGTTCATCGTTTCGGCCGCTCAAGGTGCGTTAAATTAGTCTTTGAAACTGAATCCCTCCCATCCCACGTTAAAGTAGGCTATGTGAGACACCCAGTTCGGATGTACGTTCCAAGACCTGTTCAGTGCCACAAATGCCACAAGATCGGACATGTGAGTGCCGTTTGTCGAAACGAGGTATCCTGCCGTCGATGCGGCGGTATGCATCCTCATGCCACACGCCAGATGGAGACTATCAAGTGTGCGAACTGCTCGGGTGCCCATGAAGCAACGGCTAAGGACTGTCCTAAAATTAGGAACGAAAGATGTATACTAAAGAAGATGGTGCGAGACAACTCGATTCATCAAGAAGCGGCTGCATCTATTCGTCGTAGCAAACACCGTCAAGATTTATACTTAGCGGCAGAAAAGTGTGCAGTGATTGCGTTTACTGGGAAATGTGTCAGCCGCTACCCGATTACCCTTCATGAAGTCATAATACCATACGTCTCCAGGCACAGATTCTTGGGAGTAATTAATGACCACCGACTATCTTGGTCGAAACATGTTACTATGGTGAAGAAAAGGCTAATTAATTTTTGCCATGTACTTCGTGACATAGCTGGCATCAAATGGGGTCCAACTGAGCGCTCCTTAACACAGCTGAAGAACGGAAATCTGAGCTAGTTGGTGCATTGCAAGATGAAAAAAAGATCGAATAAACTTCAGTTGTTAGTCAGCGCTTGTCCGTTATTCTCCTCTCTGTTTGTCCCAAGTAGCCGCGCTGTTTTTTGATCTTAATACAGCTTTACGAGACCCTGTTTGTTGGCTACATCCGGTACAGTCTTCCTGTACTCTCTAGTATGAGCATTTCATGCTTGCGGATTTTAGAGAGCGTACAATCGCAGGCACTGAAAATATGCCTCGGACTGCCTAGATGCACCTCTAATAAAGGTACAATTGAAGAGGCACATGCTCGCCCAATATCCATATACTTTTCACACGAACCACTTCGTGTATATTTACGAGCACTTACAAGACACAGTTTTCACCCACTCAGCAAGATTCTGGATGAAAGGCCGGACTGCAGTTTTACAAGTGCACTCCGCTGCCATCAGTCGCAAGTACCGACAGGATATGCCCTCCCATATCGTCCCGCCCAACCACCTTGGACGATGGATAAACCTTTAGTGCACCTTCGTGTTCCCGGAATACTAAAGAAATCAGTGGTACCAATTAGTGGACTCAAACAACTTACTCTGGCGCACATCTGGTCAGAATATCCTCATTATATTCACGTATACACCGATGGATCTGTGTCAGCACAGGCATCTGCTGCAGCTGTGGTCATACCAACTCAGAAAACGACTCTGCATTTCCTTTTGGGACATACCTCTACATCAACCGCTGCTGAACTCCAGCTGCAAGGCCACAGGATAATGTTTCAATGGATCCCTGCCCACTGCGGGCTCCATGGGAATGAACAGGCCGATGTTGAAGCGAAAAGCGCACTCATCAATTGCCTCCAAACAGCTGTGCCTTTTTCAAGAGGTTACACGACGTGCCTTCTTACGAGTTGTATGAATAATGCTACAGCAGCTTACTGGGCCCAGCCAGACGCCCGACACATTCGTCTAAGAAGGCTCGATCAAACATTAAAATTTCATGTTCCGCGTGATATTCCGCGCCATCAGGCATGCTTACTACATAGACTTCGTTTAAACGTGGCTTTCACGCTCAAGTACTTACATTTAATTGGACAGATGGACTCGCCGGAATGTTCAACTTGTGATATCCCAGAGACTGTGGACCATATATTATTGGTGTGCCCAGCATATTCGCGCGAAAGAAGTGTGCTAGCGGCTGCCTTGAAGCGTTTAGACAAGAGGCCTCTGTCGGAAGAACTGCTGCTGGGCGCTTGGCAGGGCAAGGGGAAAGGTGTCCAGGCAGTGCGAGCTCTTTGCCGCTTTTTGTGCGCCAGCGGACTTGATTCGCGCTTGTAAAACAAGCTACTGTGTCTGTATATGTATTTCATATGCATTCTCCCACATCGTCACCCATCATGACCTTCTTTCTTCTCTCCTTCCCCAGTGCAGAGTAGCAGGCCAGATTTCAATTATTCCGGCCAACCTCTCTGCCTTTTCCTTTCAATAAATACATCTATCTATCTGGAAGGATGGAAGAATGTAAGGATGCACGAGACTGTTCTTTTTACTGATTAATATTATAAACACAGCTTTTTGAGTGTTAAGTTTTATCTATCATTGATTATACCAGTTGAGAATATTATTTAGGGTAAAATTGAGTAAGACCTGGTCTTCATGACAGTTTACTACATTGTGTAATAGTCATCTGCAAACAGCCTGATTTCGACGGGATGAGTGATTACGTCAACGATGTCGTTCATATATATTAAAAATAATAGTGGACCAAGCACGCTTCCTTGTGGGACACCAGAAGAGACAGGAAGGTTACTTGAATGATGGTTATCGATACTAACAAAGAGCATTCAGTTCGATAAGTAAGCTGGTACCCACTTGATTATAAGGTTAGGAAGGCTTACTTGATGAAGCTTTTGGATTAATTTAGAATAAGAGACGCGGTCGAATGCTTTACCAAAGTCCATGCAGATGATGTCCACCTGACCAGACTTATCAAGAGCGTATGCGAAACTATGAAGCCGATGTACGCTGCGTAACTGCAGAATAGCCCTTCCTAAAATCATGTTGCACGTCAGACAGGATTCTGTTTTTATCAAGAAAGCTGATGATGTACTTGGAAATGGTGTGCTCGAGCAACTTGTAACACGTAGACGTAAGAGGTACTGGACGATAATTTGATATCAGTGAAGCATCGCCTTTCTTAACAACAGGAACAACAAGTGCAATTTTCCGTTCAGAAGGCACGACAGCTGATTAAAAAGATTCCCGAAAAATAACAAGGAACTCGCGAAGTTTTTCGGCGTAACGGTGCAAGAAACCGTTCGGAATTTTATCAAGGCCAGGAGACGCTTTAGTTTTCAAGTTCAGCAGTAATTCAACAATGCCAAGTCTTGATATCATAATAGGAGGCTGAGTGAATTGCGCACCATCGTGACAGTGTTCAATACTAGCAGTAGCGAAGACGCTGTGAAAATAGTTGTTAAAATGCGTGGCAATATCACCTTTGAATGTGGGGTGTACGCCATCGTGCATTATCTAGTCGATGGTCTTTTTCCTTTGACATAAATGGTTCCAGATTTTTTTTTGGCGAATTTCGAATGAAATTAGGCAGCGTGTATTCAAAGTAATGACGTTTAGCTGAGCTTACAGCCGACGCGCTGAGCCATCACCCGAGCCATGCCAGCAAGCTGTGGGACAGACGTAGCCGACTTCCTTCTGAATGACGTCTTACTGCACCATTTCGCTCCCCGACAGCTGTAACATACCGTGATTCCTGCTTCCTGGCAAGAGTCGTCAACGAAATCCTTCATTAATGCTCTTACATAATAAATTCAGTACAGCTTCACGCTCCCAGACTAACGATCTCGCGGAACGCTCCAACTGCACGCTCACAACTCCACCCGTCACGATACCGCTGGGTACGCTCCTTATTATCATCTTTATTGCGATAGCAATACTGCGCAAGGTTTCGAGCCGTCACGTATCCCTGGCGGACGCCACACTTGACCTTGAACCGCCGAGGATGAGGAGGAGGAGAAGAATAAGAAGGAGAAGAAGAATAACATGAAGAAGAAGAGGAAGAAGAAGGCTGGTAAATTACGCTCTCGCGTCATACTTTTAAAGCCTAAGTGTCTGCAATAATGTAGCACCTTAGACTGATAGGGCGTGATAGGGGAATAATGTAGCAGGCAAAAGAAGCTTCCTCTGTTGCTATCGCAATTCAGCTATGGGTAACCAGTGTTAAAGCACAACTAATATTTTTGGACGGTGCTTCCCTTCGACACGGCCTTCCCTGCTCCCGATGTCGTCAGCCGTTACACCCAAGATACGATTGTCCGAGCTAACGCCGCCCGTCAAACTGCCTGCAGCCGACTTTCTGTCTCTCACGAAGCTCAGAAAAGCCGTTGCGACAGCCACTACCTCGGCGTCCAAAATGCACGTGGCTCTCTTGTTTTACTGTGGCTCCCGTCCCAGCATGTCGGCCTAAGTGAAAAGCTCTTGCGCGGTACAAAGTACTTTACCATGTTGTTCGCCAGGTCACAAATGTTACTTACGAGATCGAACACTTGCTAACCTACTCCTGGCCACCCGAACCACAATCTGAGATCGTCCACGTGACCCGTCTCAAGCCTTACGAGCCGCCTTCTCCGTTCCCGCCGTAACAAGCACCGACACTGTGCTTCCAAAGAGGAGGGTCAAGGGACGAAAAAGAATTTAGGGTTTGTATTCAGAGACGACGACGCTGAAGTGTGTGCAGTGAAGTGGGCGGTCCTGTATTTCCCTATTTCCCGCTGTGCTAGATAAGGCAGACTGGGTTAACTCGACATCCCAAATTGTTTCGTACCAAAGTGGTAGAGGCATTCACCCTGCAGTGGGCTTAGTCAGGATGAAGAAGATGATGAGGAAGAACTGATATTCAGTATTCATCCGTCATTACCTCCTGCGCTTCGCAAATTCAAAAGAAACTCAACGTTTTGGCTAGAAGATTAGAGCGCTCAGTCTGCTAAGACGAGTTAAGTTTAAAAAAAACGTCGTTGCAGGGCAACACAACCAGAGAAAGAATTAATATCTGTCGACAATTGGTGTTAGCTGTGAGCGCTGTCAATGTGGTGCCTTTAAAAAATATGGTGAACTATAAACGTTTTTACTGATCTATGATCAGCCTGTCAAGGAAGGATACCTTTTTACTACTACCTACTACTACTAAAGCCTTTGAGAAAGTCCTGTTGAGTTTTTGTTTTATAAATTTGAACAAAAGTGTAACCTCTTGACTCTCAATACGGTTTCGTAAAGGCCTTAGGCCAGAGTTTGCTCCCCTTTCACAAAACGAACACATTCTGATGTCATTACAACAAGGCAAACTGGTACTCGGATTATTTGTTGATCTAAAGAAAGCTTTAGATCATTAAAACCACGAGTTTTGCTTCAGATAATGGAACGGTATGATTGTCGCCGTAAACCGGCAAGCTTGATACAATCTTATTTGCAGAACCGCAGCCAAGTAGTTGGAATCGATGGCGACCTATCGGATTCACTACAGATTTCTAGAGGCGTTCCTCAAAGCAGCATTCTGGGATCCTTTTTGCTCAATATGTATATCAATGACATCACTAACGTTGCTCCCACCGCAGAGTTCATTTCTTAGGCAGGCGACACAACTATTTTTTAACAGGTGAAATGTGGATTTAATACTCTGGTCGAATGTCTAGCGCTGCCAGTATTTCGGGTACAGCAGGATAGAATTGCCAGCCGCAGGGAACAGCTTCAGCGCGAGAGATGGGCGCCGGAGACAAGCGATGGTGATGGCGATGCCGCAGCGTTGTCTGCTCTTTGTCTTCCTTACACTTCCCCCACGTGAAGAAGTCGTCATCCTGGCGACTCACGGGGAAGAAACGAGCAGAAGGTTGTAATACAGCTTGTGGCGGCTAACATGGACAACCTCGCGGTGGTCGGAATAAGGGTGGTCGGAATAAGGGGTGACTGGCTCGATAACGTAGTTTACAGGGGATGTGCGTTCCAAGACGCGATAAGGTCCATGGTATTTGGTTTCAAGTTTACTGGTGGCAGGAATGTATAGCCAAAAGAAGCTGTCGGCCGGGAACGTCGGGGCAAGGGTAGAGTTGGAGGTAAACGTGCGAGCTAGCTGGCTGCATTCCTCGGCCTTCTTTACATTATCTGACAAAGCACTGTACTCAGAGGCATCTGGATGGTATGGCAAAATTGTGTCCAGAGTACAAGATGGTTCACAGCCGTATAAAAGAAAGAAGGGCGGAAAACCAGTTGTTGCTTGGGTCGCAGTGTTGTACGCGCCCATTACGAATGGCATTACCTGGCCCCAGTTGGAGCTCCCAGAGTAATATACAGGGTCTTGAATATTTGGGGGCTGGGATTTAAAACCTTCCTATGCAAAATCTTCTACCCCATTCGAGCTGAAATAACGTTCACAAAGTAGCAAAATATTGTCTACGTTATCTGATAAATTATTCAACATCGGTACATGAATAGATTTTTCGAAATAGAGAAAAAACTGCTCTCGGCGGCGTGCTCAATAGAAGAGAGTCGAAAAGCTATTTTGACATGATACGTCTTCTGTCGAGCAGTGAGATAAGCTCCATCCCTGCCGTTGGCGCGCTTGCCCCCAGTTGGTGCTGGGGCTTCGGCAACTGGAGCCTCGCAGGAAGAGGGGGGGGGGGGGGTTACACTCAGCGGCGAACAATGGGGGCATGAGCGCGCGCAGCAACCGGAGAACACGAGGAAAGGAAGGAGGGGTGGGGAGGGGGAGGGGCGGGTTCACCGGAGGCAGCGCTGCCACCGCTAGCGAGCAAGACAACGTGACTACGTAGATCACCGTCGCCGCCGTGCAGAAAAAGGAGGAGGGGGGGCCCCCTCCTCCTGCAAACTGTTCGCCGTGTAACGTTCCTATGGGCCCACGCGCTGCTTCTCGCAACCTCCCGATAACTCAACTGCTCTCTTAATTTCTCCGACCACAAAGCTTCTTTCATAACTGCCAAGAACTGTTAGTGAAGTGTGTCTTGAAGGAATACGTGTGAAAAATTAAAAAAAAAAGATTGTCTGTAATTGTACATACGTGTCTTGCTCGAAATCTCTGCCTCAATCTATCGAAAAGGTGAAACAGCTGATGAGCTGCGCTAAAATTTCGCATTAGGAAATAATATAATCGTGGGCAATTTTTTGTCTTCCTTACAGAGAATAATTTTGAAGACCTATTTGACACAGCGAATTTAATAATGAATGCGCTTGAAGAATGGACAAAAAATTGGCAGTGGCTTAGCTTGGTTAAGCCTGGTAATTGCGAAAGCAATAGCTATGGCTACGCCTAGGTTCAGCTGGTGGTGTAGCTGGTTGTGGTGCTTGTGGTTATGCTTACGGTTATGCAGTGATTCACTCTGGCCATGGCATATGGTTCAACTATTGTTTATTGCGAGGTGCTACCTGGTTATCCTATGTATAACTATAGTAGCGAGGCGATATACTTGGTTGTGGGTGAGGTTAAGGCAGAATGTACAACTGCCGCTCCGGTACCTGCTGCAACGGCATTCTTTACGCCAGCAGAAACGAAAGCATCCCTGGAGACTGCACTGGTTGCACCTGCCGCTAGGCCACCTCCTATAGTATCCAACGTTGCACCCCCGGCGGTAGCTGCGGTAGGAGCGGGAGTTAGGCCGCGGTTGGCAGCTACCGCCTCGCAAGCTGACGGCGCGAGCTGGGGCGCCTGTTTTTGCGGTAGATGGGATGACGTCACTCAGGCTGTAGCACTCCCTCACGGAGAGAGCGGGAGTTAGGCTGCGTTTGGTAGCTACCGCCTCGCGAGTTGACGGCGCGAGTTGAGGGCCCTGTTTTTGCGCAGCTGTGCTTGGCGGCGCGCCAAGGGTCACGCTAAAGGTCAATGGTAGCTACCGCCTCGCTACGCGAAGGGCTTAAAAGTGAAAGTAGTATTGCTTTCGCGATAAAAATAACTTTCTAAACATCAATGTACTAAGTGCATTCTGTTCCGAGGCAAAGGCAAAATCCTCAAAGCACATATAACATTAACCTTACATTCTACTCCGGTTGATATAGTGCCCTTACTTAAGACAGTGGGCGCAATTTTCCAGAAGACTCTTTCATGGGACGCACATATTAATCACTTGGCAGCAAAACTGTCCTCTGTTGTGTGTTTATTATACCGGCATCGCAATGTGCTATACACTTTACCATACTTTTGATGAGTTTTTTTATTCATGTGTCATGTTTATTACACTTCATGGTATTAATGCTTAAGTGCTTATTAATACGGCAACAGATTTATTCTGTGGCCTTCTGTTTTGGCGACGCTGTGAAATGACCAGTGCATAAGGGGGCCTGCGTTCTCGTCAAGCTAGCTTTTTTTGCAGGTCTCCTGCATATTTTGTGATGTACTTGATGCAAATAAACGTTATTATGAATAAATAACACTTCCTGTAGTCTTTGAAAATTCTCCAATGTATTTCTGTAACGCTGATGTTGGCATTTCATTTATTTGCTCTCGATGGTTGTGCTCGAAGTAGATGGCGCATTTATATAACATATTTTCTTTTCAGACGTGCTCGTCAATTTCCACCTACACTGCCTCTCTCAGCAAGGGCAGTGTCGAGACTTCCAAGATATCCTTCTATTTTTGAAGTATGTGTAGCATAGACAGTAGGAGTCTCAAATGAACGAAAGTGAATTCCTCGCCACTATGATGGCAAGTGCTTGACGAGACGATTGCGAATGGGGTATCTCTTGACTTTCGGAAAACGGCGAATGGGAAGGAAGTTGAAAGTTCCGGTCCCAGGCGACCTGTGTTGTAGTTAATAAGTCATCTAGTTCACACGCATTTTGGTCATTCGCAACTTGCTCACTCCCAATCCACCCCGCTCTCCGCCCCCCCCCCCCTAAAAGCACAAAGGTTTCAAAACATAATAGGCTTAAACGACGACGCAGTTACTGACATTTATATTTATCGCCCGCAGTTATCGACTAGAACCTCTCTGATTGGCTGTATTTTCTATAATTTCGCCAACGCATTTCAAAAAGATAATCGCCACATAAAGGCAATCACCTCGGCATACATTAAATAATCGCCTAAGTAAGACCACATATTCGTAACACATATTCAGCCTTTCGAGAACTGTGCCTGCTCAGGCACAAGCACCCGCTCACGCCAAACTTCTCGCATATACACAACACTTGTAAGGCCTAAGCTGGAATATTGTTGCATTTTGCTGACCCCCATACGACGCGAAACCTAAATTCTCTTTAAAAATTCAGAGAAGGCAGTACGTTTTATGTATTCAAAATAGGGTCACACCAATTCAGTATCCGAACTAATGGCAGGAAATGGTAGTGGTACTCTACGGGCAAAAAAAAAAAAGTTCCTCCGTCTCCAGCTTCTATTTCTCGTACTTAATCACACACTAATCCTTGAGCCGAACCCTTACGTTCGCCCTCTTGCTACTTGGCAGGCACCCTACTCTCTTGGCGCCTTGCTTTGCAATGACTAACTTATAGCAATTCTCGTTTTTTTTTTAAATACAATTTCCGATTGTAATAGTTTGCCTGATTCTTCTTTTCAATCTTTGGATATGCTTCAAGTTCTCGTATGCAAAGTTAAGAAATTTTGCCTCCTGCGCGTTCTTGAATGTTGTTGAAGTTTTGAATGCGCTCATATCTCGTTTGCAGTAATACCCGCTTCTCCTAGCCGACCAAATGGTTATTGTATTGTGCTTTTATGATTTTTTTAGTGTTGTATATACCTGTGTGCCACTCCTGGTTGGGCGTTCAGCCTGCTGTGTGCTGTAAAAATATAAATAAAAAGATAAGTACTCAAAATCTGAACGTTAGCAAACTTGGTGCATTACGTTTTTACAACTGCCGTCAGGTTGTGCGTGAGAATTATTTACACTCTTCCCTCGCGCTTCCTGGATGTTATGTATGGCAATGTTATATATTAGGTCTTTTTGTCTTGCTAGCTGATACTATCTGCTCTTATTCCATCAGCCTCAATCAAGGCCGCGTTGACAACAACGTTGTCCTACGCTTGCACCAATAAGCAAAAAGTATAGTTATTGAATGTACACAAAGTCATTCTTGTTCTCCGTAGCCCCAAAGGGCAGTTCAATGAAGTATAGAGGGTGAAAAAATTAAGCACAGAAAAAGCACGTACCTTTATTAAGCATGTAGTTTTAACAGCTGATTTTGCAGCTAGAGGTGGTATGCACAAAGAATATGGTTACAGTACGTAACGCATTCTTTGGAGTGACAAATGTGTTCCCCGCGTAGGGAGAAAAGTGCAGAGAGCCGCTCTTCATTAGCCGAAAAGAGCGATGCCACGCGACTCTGGGACACAAGCGAAGGAAAAAGAAATAGCGACGAGCCCCGCTCCTCTGAGGAAGAAGCCCTTGGGTTGTAGAAGCAGTGACGCCGGAAGCGTTTCACTCTTCCTAATGCATTGTCTTCCATTAGAGAGGAGCGCCCGCCGCGGGTAATGGCCCCCCGGCGGCGAGGTAGCCTAACCTCGGATGCATGCCGACTCTGTCGAACGGACCTCGACGCACTAATTTGCCCTCGCGAGCGTCGGAGCACTAAGCAAAAGAAGAACTTGGAGCCGACTACTTCCAAGAAGCCTTGGCTTCTCTCCCATTACGCGGCGCCGAAATGGCGCACAGGTCGGGCAGGAGTGACTCTATAGCGGGAGCTGCTCCGCCGCCTCGTATTAAACTCGTTGGATGTAAGAGGAACTCAGGCCTCCGTGCTATCACTTACCCACCAGCCAACGTGAGAATGATGCTTGACAATGCCTGAAAAAAAAAAAAGAAATGTCATGCAAGTTTGCTTACATCAACTGCGTCGAGCGAAAAAAAAAAAGTACAGTTAGTTGTAGAAGGCTGTACTTGTAACTCGTTACAAGTACAAAGCGAAACTCAAAGGCACGGAAAGCGAAACCCAAAGTGGAAATTGTTGAGTAAACAACAGACGGTTCGCGTTCTATGTTTCAGCTTCATTTGTTCCGTCTTTATGCGATTACACTGTTGAAAGCACTGTGTGCTGAGCAGTTATGTTGGCTGGGTTTTATGGGCTGAAGTCGCTTTACTCGCAACGGCAGAAAAATGACGGTCATTATAGAAATATGGCCTGCACGTGCAGCTATTACCCTGACGACTCCTTTCTGCACCTCCAGATCAAATCAAATCAGCTTCATTCAGCATTTGGTTTTTGTCCTGACGAACAGAAAATAATTGCTAGGGTAGGAGCAAAAAGCTACAAACGCAGTAGCTTGACGAGGCTCCTAACCCTGATTGACATGGCCGACAGACTGTCACGTTATATATATTCATGTAGAGCAAACAAACAAAATATGCAAAATAATGTTCAAAATAGACAGGTAATAAGGGAGTAATTACTCATTGTCATCCACCCGAGCGCAGCCATCCGGCTTCAAAGAAAAGCTATACAGCCTTCTCAGAAACTTTGTAGTTAAAGAAAAATTCAGGAATTTTTTTTTTTAACTACAAAGTTTCTGAAAAGGCTGTATAGCTTTCCTTTGTAGCCGTATGGCTGCACTCGGGTGGATGACAATGAGTAATTAGTCCCTTATTAGAAATCTACTCTTCCTTGGGGGATTCCCCTAAATATTTGACCAATATAGACAGGTGCTGTGTCTAAACTAATTTTGACGTAAGAAATGCACATGTATCTGTATTAGGTCGTCACAGATCTACCAAATACGAATACATTTCAACTCTCAGAAGACGGAGAAAATATATTTTACAGGAAAAAATACTTCGCGCCAGCATCTCCAAAGAGCCAGTCGCAGTAGCGTGTACACAAGCTCACGTACCAGAAACACGAAAGGAGACGATGGCAAATGGTTACAATACATCCGCAGTGCAAAAGCAATTGGTGTTGGAGAAATGAAGATAATTAGACCCAAATGTCTTCCAGAATAAGGTATGTCTACCACTTGTATTTACTAAGCTTATTTATGTCTATATGTTTCTTCTTTAGGAATTCAAATAAGCAAGCTTGTGGTATTGAAGCATATGTTGGCCCTGATTAATTCGGGGAGAGTATTCTTTGTCTCTGAATATGGTAGAGTACTTCTAAGGGTCGTTGTAAATCACACATGTTGAGGAAAGCGTTGTTATTAGTTTTAACACTGTATTTGCACTGCAAAACAAGATTAGGTTTTGTAAGTGGTGTATGGGGAGTACATTAAACGAAGCAAAATGTTCTCTTATATAAGCGTTATGTGAGGCATTTGCTACATGATGAATTGCTTTCTTTTCCAATAGCAGCATTTTGGTAAGGTTCGGTTGAGCTGTGCCCATCCATACAAGCCTGCAGTAGTTATTAGGGGAAGCAAAAATTGAAATATAAAGAATTGACCTAATTTTAGTCGGAAGCATCATTTTAAACTTAACAGCACGCCGAAAGCTTTTGCCAGGTTTCCCGCCACGCGTTTTACTTGGGCATTCCGATTTAGGTGTTGATTGAAGGTGACTGTCAATGCTTTTATTTCTTTAACGAATTTTATTTGTTCAAAAGGAAGTTTTGCGTTAAAATCCTGGCTAATAACCTTCTGTAAACAACATCGCTTTTGTTTTGTCAATATTAATTTGTAAACTATTCGTTTGAGTCCATTGAAAGAATTTTGCAATATCTGAAAAATCAGCGAGTTCTTCGACACTAGTTGACTGGGGAAAAATGCTTAGGTCGTCTGCGTAAATGATGCAAGATGCAAGTGTGCCGGTATTTACAATCTCATTCATATAAATATTAAATAAAACCGGTCCGAGTATGCTGCCTTGCGGCACACCTGAAGTGACATTTATTAGGGAAGAGTGACCTTCGTTAATCACGACGGATTGCTTACGGTGGATTAAATATGACTTGAGAAGGTTGCCAGAAACTCCACGAAACCCATAATGCTCTAATTCTGCAGACAAAATTTCATGGGCAATTCTGTCGAATGCTTTCGAGAAATCGATCAGAATACCTAGTGTCAATCTGTTAAGCGCTCTAAGTATTAATATATTCTGTGTCATCAAAGATAATTCTGTGGACATACCTCGACGGAACCAAAATTGCTGTGGAGATAAGTGCTAGTGCTTACCACAGAAACGTGTGATCCGCTTGCATATTATTTTCTATATTCCTGTGGAAGGAAACAGGTAACGCCGAGATCGGTCGATAATTTGAAAAAATTATTTTTATCGCCTGATTCATGCATAACTTCTACTCTAGCACACACCATAATATCTAGAAAGGTACCATTATGTAAACACGTATAGTAAATGTGACAAAGAGCTGGAGTCAGCAGGTCTAAGACGTATTTAACGAGTTAAATGTCTAGGTGATCAATGTCCCGGGCTTTACTATTCTTTAAGGACATAAATATAGAGTAAAAATCTTCATCAGTTGTCGGTTTAAAAAGCAGATTTAGGATTAGGTGCGCCTAAATATTTTTTAATTTCAGCGCTGTTGTGTATAGGTGTTCCTGAGGAGATATTCGTGAAGTTTTGTTAAATTTATCCGCAATGTGCTTCCCTTCTAGTGTTTTGGCAATTACTATTATTTGAAGTATTTAATTGCTTCGTGCACTAGTGTTCAATGGTCTATTAAGTTCGCGCCATAAATAATCGGTCTGACGAGCTGAATTAATAAATAAGTCTTCAAAATACGCGTTTTTGGTTTTACGCAAAGTGGTTCTGACAGAATTGCTGTATTTTTTGAAAGCTGAGAGGTCTTCCAAGCTCCTTATCTTCACGAACTTTGCGTATAGCTGTTCCCTTCTTTTAATCATTTTAGAGCACTCGTCTGCCATCCAAGGCTTGCGTAACCTTTTAGGTTTGTTTATAATGTTTAACCTAAAACATTGGTGATAGCATGGTTTAAATAACGACAGAAATATTTCATACCCTTGTTAAGCAGTTTTGCAAACAAAGAACGGGCTCCAGTTTAAATTGCTTATTTCATTCCTAAACAATTATAGGGTGCTGGAATTTAAATCTCTTACAGTGTAAGTATCGCAGTGGTTAACCTTTTTTAAGAAATACATTACATTTGGAGATATTTCATATAGGAAAGTGATCACTTAGTCCCGTAAATATTCTGCTCAACTTAACACACTTGTTCACATCATCAGTCACAAATAAATCTAAAAGTCTCTCTTAATAATGGATGATTCGTGTAGGCTAAGTTATGAAATTGCCATAAGATAAACAAGTGAGCAAAATTTGAAATTCACGTGAGGCAGAAGTATTATTCAACAAAAATAATGTTACAGTCGCCACCTATAACGATTTGCAGCTTATTCGTAATTGTGAAATCCAAAAGTGTTTCTAAAGAATTAAAAATACGGTTTATGTTGCCATTAGGTGGTCGGTAAATGACAGCACACAACTTATTTTCAGTTTGAGTCGTTAAAACCACGTAATCTGCATTATCGCAATATCGCAGCTGCACAGCGTATGCAAACTGTTTCTATCCCAGCTGTAGTACACCACCACCACGTCAGAGGTCACTCCCCTTCACACCTTACGCCTTCAAACCATAGTTTTGTGCCAAGAAGTTCCCAGCGTCGGCCGCATATTTGAGGAAGGGTGCGTGCATAGAGGGGACACTTTCCTCTCCCCTTGTTAAGGCGAAAGCCTCAAATGGGTCACGACAAGGTTCGCAGATTGCCACCGGAAGTCGTGGTTGGGAAAAATCGCGTGATGCCGCGCCAAGGTATAAACGGCGCGTCATCAGTCATATATCATTGTACAGTAGGGTAATGCTCAGTAAAGAGCATAATACAAAGTCATCCTTGTCATCATCATCATCTTCTTCAGCCGGACTATACCCACTGCAGGGCGAAGGCCTTTCCCATTGTCCTCCCCTGTCCTGTGCTAGCTGCATCCACTTGGCCCCTGCGAATTCCTTAATCTCATTCAACCACCTAAATTTCTGCCGTCCCCTGCTACGCTTACCTCCCTTGAAGTCCAATTCGTTGCTCTTAGCGACCATCGGTTATCTTGTCTTCGAACTACATGTCCTGCCCATGCCCATTTCTTCTTAATTTCGACTAGAATATCAATACTAACGAGTTATTTCACTGACCCGCACTGCACGCTTCCTATCTCTTAATGGTACACCTATCGTTTTCAGTTCTATAGCGCTCTGCGTTGTCCTCAACGTAAGTAGCACACTTTTCGTTATACTCTACGTTTCAGTCCCATAGCTGAGTACAGGTAAAATGCAACTGTTGTATACATTCCTGTTGTGTGATAGCTGTAACCTGCTAGCCATAATGTGAGTAACTTCCAAATGCACTCCGTCCCAATCTTGTTCTCCTAGTTATTTCCCTTTCATGGTCCGGATCTGAGGCCACTACCTGTCCTAAGCAGACATATTCGCCTACCGCTTCCAACGCTTTGCTACCTACGCTGTTCCTTTCCCAGGCTGTTCAGCATTACCTTAGACTTCTGCATATTAATCTTGTGGGGCTCCGCAGCCCCTTTAAGGGTTTTAAACCACGCGCCCCTCTTCCTATTTGTATTGTGTTTGCAGGGGCAGCCCGAGTGCGCATGAGCGAGCAGATAATCTTTGGGGGCGTGATGTTAGCGGTGGCAGACGAGGGTAGATAAGCGCGTCGGAAGCGAGACGCGGGGCCTTTTTTGCCCCGGCGGAGAAGCCGGCGCGGGGCAGCCGGCGGGCGTCATGGGCCAGCAGGGTGTGCACGAACGACGGAAAGATCGCCGACACGAAGATGGAAGCAGTGCCTGTAGAAACGGCCTAGGCGTATTCGTGTGAGTTGCTGTCACGCGAGGAGCAATGTTTCTTGTGCCGCCGTTAGCGCTTTGGCCATATTGCTTGTTTTATTCGCTCCGACGTGTGTTTTGTTTCGTCGCGGTAAAGCCCTGACATTCTTCCCGCTTTCCGTTGGTGTTCAAGAGAGGGTTTACAAAAATAAGTCTGGCAACCATGAGCGGTACGCTGGTCCCGCGCTGGCCGCCATATTTTGCTCGCTCCCTCCGTTCGATTTGGTGCTCTTTGTGTCCGTCCGTCAGCGCCTGCCGTTCTGTCAGCGCTTTTTATGTTGTAACCTAGTGTGCTGTGCTTGGACCTCTCTTCCGTCCCTGGCGGTGTCTGTTAGTGAAGCCAAGAAGCATATTTTGACAGCCGAGGCGTAGCGGTTACAAACTGCTCTACGAGTCGTGCATGGGCCCCTCGTCGATCCGCGCGGCGTCATCCGTATCCAGGTACAGTATCTAGAGTTTTGTAATGTGCAGATTTTTTTTTTTGTCTTTGTGCCTTTGCTACCTACTTTAACGACTATAAGAGACGATCGCGAGTTTGCATGGTTTGCGCATCACCGTCGCTCATCCCACTGCTACCAGTGGGATACTTGATGGTGAAATGAGCGAGGATGCAATTTGTTTTGAGATGAAAGAATCGTGCGTAATTTGACGTAAGTCGGAATGGCGCTTAGCAATTTCCTGCTTATGCCGTCGACGCAGTTATTGGCACATGTCTCGAAAATAATCGGAGGCTGCGCAAAAAAAAAAGAAAAAGGTGTCATGGTAATTTCTGCTTCCAGTGAGTGAAGATTGATTGGTGTGCAATAGGCGGTGATGAGATAATAAAATATTGGTAATTAATTGACCAATTGATGAAATAAAGCAACAAAAAAAGAAAAAAATTTGAAATTGAGAGTTTAAAGGTGATAAAATCCTCAGAAGAAAAAACCAGTACTTGGTGATGCTAATGAAGAAAATTCAGAATGTGTAATTGATTAATTGAAGAATGTGTTCAAAAGTGTCAAGTTGCTCAGAATGGAAAGGAGATTGTTGCTGACCCTGATTATTGGTGTATAAAAATATAAAACATTGAATTAAATAAACAAATAATCGGAATATAAAATAAATAAAAGCTAAAAATTCAAAAAGGAATAAGGAAAATATGCGTGTGTGAGAGAGAGACGCTATCGCGTCATGCCCTTAACGGCAGAGCACAAGTGTCCCCCTAATGTTTTATAACAATACTATATAATATAAATCTCACTTTATGAATACAGCCAGTTTCACCAAGCACTGACACTTCGCAGTTATATGAGCTGACTTTTCAAATTTCTTTTCGTTTCAGCCGAGTTTCTCTTCCTCCAAGTTTTTCGAAGCTTTCCATGACAACACTTTCATATGAGGTTAAGGCTTCAAATGTTTGCTATCTGACAGAGGGAATAAACAAGAAATCGGCATATTTACAAAACCAACTGAATTTAAGGTGGCTGTCAATTAGCGAACCATCAGGCTACTCGATAAAACTAACAAGAGTGTAAAGCAAACTTCGTTATTTTATCGGCTGCACTGGCAGGTATGAAGGCATAGAATGCAAACATGAGCTGCGCGCTCTGGACGCGGACCGGACTTCGCATGCATTATCACATGATAACATCTTTCGAAACGGGCTGGATGTGAGCATATTACAACACACTAGTGGGACGTCGTCTTCTCCAGCTTTACTAGACGCCGCGGGTTTGGCAGCCGCTTTTGCAGCGCGAAACACGCATTTCGGGCGCACTAGACAGCCGTATTGCTCTCTGCACGAAGCGCTACAATTTCGTACTACTGTGAAAAGTACTTTCGGTAATCATGCGCTCGTCTTAAATCAAATACACAATGGTAAATGCAACCTACGTACAATAGGTTTCGAAGAACGTATTTGAACTATAGCGTTCGGTATACATGCATTGCTCATTCTCCCGTGTCTAGCTCCATCGAAGCATGAGCTTATCCGTCAATTAACAAGGCTCCAAAGCACGCAAAGCAACCTTGCTGTTTTAGGTGATAGCACGTTCTGTGAGCTAGCTCCCAGTCAGAGGGACGTGCAGTAATGCTTTACAAGATGCAAGTGACACTTGTAAAGCCGATTAGGATTGCAAACGAGCGGACGCATACACGCGTATACATTGTTTCCGTGCGCATCTACGACGGTGCGCTTACTGCAGAAGGGTACGCAGCAACATGCTGGCATCACTCCGAATAGAGCTTGGTGCTAGCAGCGACTGCTGTGATGTTAAAAAACGAAACAATCGCTTGTGATAAATCCAATGCACCTCGCGGTGCAGGCATGGGTTTCACGGAAGAGCACGTTACAGCGAACTCGATGGGAGGCGCGGGCGGACTGAACAAAACATGGCCGCCGAGCCCAGTTTCTGTCTCTTTCACTAGATGGCGCTAAATTTTGTAAAGCCTCCTGAATTTTCCTCATAAGGAGGAAAATTCAGGAGGTTAAAGTAGCAAACCGCTGGAATCGAAAGAGGAAGCCACGGATCTGGTGGACTAAGCAAATCAGGGAAGCTATTGAACAACGACGGGCTGCTTCAAGGGAACACCGAGTGGCAAAGAAAGCACAGGTATCTCGGGAGAAAATCGACCAAAAATGAGAATCATATCGACAAAAGAAACTTGAGGTACAGGCCCTCGTCCAAAGTAAAATAAAGCAGTCCACCGATCGCTGGATGGCTGACATACACGATGCCTCTAGAGGCGGAGCAAGAAAATTCTAGAACCATATAAGCTGGCTAGGGAAGAAGAATCAAAGAAAGCAGGATCGGATTCAAGATAACGAGGGAAATTGTTTAAAGGGAGACAACGCAGTGAACTACATTACATCAGTTATAGCCGAGTCATTTAAGAGCGACGATAGGGTAATCTCCGCAAATCACGAAGCAACACAAGGTAGCAGAATACAAAGCGGCTTAGAACTCACCAATCTAAACTGGAAAAAGGCAGAAAAAAAATATTCCTAAAAACACATCTACAGGAATAGATGGAATTCCGATCAAGCTGATTAATGAACTCGGTCCAAAAAGTATAGGCAACGTTGTTAAAAGCTCTGGAAACACTCATAACGAATAAGCAAATTCCGGACAGCTGGCGGTAGAGTAAAATGAATTTGATTTATAAAGGGAAAGGAGACAGGATGCACATATAATCCTACAGGCCGATTACCATAACATCTGTTATGTACAGGTTGGCCATGCAGGCGGTGAAATTAAAGGTGCAAGCATGGGTAGAAAGTACCAAGATACTCGGAGAACTTCAGAACGGCTTTAGAAATGGTAGGCGCTTAGATGATAGCCTGTTCGTGCTTGCCCAATGCATCGAAATATCTAGAGAGGAAAATAGACCTTTGTATTTGTCCTTCCTGGACATAAATGGGGCGTACGACAACGTAAGCAAGGAACTCCTGTGGAACATATTAAAAGAAGAAGGTATCGGTTATGAGATAATAGAGTTCCTACAGGAAATATACCGGGATAACAAAGTAGAAATTACGTGGGAAGGGATAAGAAGTACGGAGGATGTCAAAGTATGCAAAGGATTAAGACAAGGCTGTCCTCTATCAGCGGAGCTGTTCATGCTTTATATGATAAACCTGGAACGGAGGATACAAGACAGTAACCTAGGTTTTAACCTGTCATATAGATTAGGTGGAGAGGCGGTAGAGCATCGCTTTCCCGGTTTGATGTATGCAGACGATATTGTGCTGCTAGCTGAGAGTCTGGAAGAATTGCAAACTCTAGTTAAGTATTGCGGAGACAAAGGGGACGCTCTAGGCTTCAGTTTCAGCGCAGTTAAGTCGGGTCTGATGATTTTCAACGGCTCAACAGATCAGGGTCTTAAAATACAAGGCCATGAAATACCTATAGTAGCTGAATATAAATATCTGGGGGTATGGTAAACGAAGGATTGGCATACATTGGAAAGAATGAGCAATCACTTTAGGCCAAAGGACGAAGGAATGCCGGGATAATGAAGCATAAGGCATTGTGGGGATACACTAGGTATGAGTTTTTGAGGGGTATTTGGAAAGGAATTATGGTGCCCGGACTTACTTTCGGAAACGCGGTTTTGTGCCTAAAATCAGAGGTACAGTCGACATTAGAAATAAATCAGAGATCCGTTGGACGATTAGCACTAGGTGCCCACGGCAAAACTACAAATGAGGCGGTACAGGGAGATATGGGCTGGGCATCTTTCGAAGTACGGAAAGCTCAGAGTAAAATATTATATGAGGAACGCCTGAGGAAATTGGGCAGTAACAGATGGGCAGCTAAAGTATTTAAATACCTGTACTTAAAAAGCGTGGACTCACAATGGAGGAAAAGAACTAGGAAACTAACTAGTAAGTATGCTAGTCACAAGGACGGAGAAATAAAGATCATTAAGCAATAGGTGAAAAACACAGAAGGTAAAAATTGGATAATTTTGATGGGAAAGAAACAGAGTGTGGAATTATACCGAAAGTGGAAATTGCAGATCAGGAAGGAAGATTTCTTTGATAACTCAAGAGGCAGTGCCCTACTTTTTGAAGCTAGATCAGGGTGCCTTAGAACACGTAGCTACAAAAAGAAATTTAACAATGGAGATGACGCATGTGCTGTATGTGGAAGCGCTAGTGAAACAATTGACCATATTGTTACGATACGGCAAGCCGATGAAGACAGGAGACAGAACATGACCGATGACGATGGTAGATGACGTTTAATGAAAATGTTGCCGGGCCTAGCGCGAGCGCTCCTGTCCGCGCCACTGCCCGCTTCTTCTTCCTTGATGTCGTCCGTAACGTGACCCGGTGCCACCGAGCGATCGTCCCGATCGTGGACGAGGAAATGCACGATGTTGAAGATTCCATGGCATGGTGATGGGCGTGTCTAGATGCCTGAAAAAGAAGAGGAAGAAGGAAGAATAGAATGGCTTGCCGGTACGATGTCTGATGCGTGGGTGATCCGCCTCCCTTGGAGCTGTCAACCATCCGTCACCAGAGTCCATGGGACCGATGGCTCGAGGTCACGTCGGGCAACTTGGGCGGGGGTTGCGTGTTCGTGTCCATCGGTTCCTTCGGGTCATTTGACTCCTTCATCTCGGTTCTGATCGGTATGTCTGTTCTCCTTGTCTTCAGGTCCGGGCTGGGGGCTGGGCGGTGGTAGTTGTTCAGGTCTGGGCTTGAAGGACTGGGGCGAAGCTTCTCGGCGATGTCCCTGTGCCCTTGGTGATGGTCCCGGCTTGAAGATTGCCTCGATGCTCCAAGGCGAGGATGGGGATGTCGTACCCCGCACCTCCAACCAAATGTTACGATACGGCAAGCCGATGAAGACAGGAGACAGAACATGACCGATGACGATGGTAGATGACGTTTAATGAAAATGTTGCCGGGCCTAGCGCGAGCGCTCCTGTCCGCGCCACTGCCAGCTTCTTCTTCCTTGATGCCGTCCGTAACAATATTATACTCGAACGTAATGGTATCCATCCGGAAGTTGGTGCCGGCGCAATCACTGTTCCTGAAGCTCTGGATTTTAGAGATAACATTGGCCGGGTGAGAAACCGGCGGTGGAAACTAGCAAAAAACGACTGGAAGATTGGTGGCTTAAAAGCAGAGAATTGACATAATGTTAGTAATGTAGGAACAAAATTTAATAAATAGAATGATGGTTTAGTTAACTATTCTAAATCAATAATTAAGATATAGGGAGAAAAATTAGCATGATAGCTACTGCTACCACCCCGTTTCAAAGGGGACGCTCCTATATTCCATCCATCCCATCCCATCCTCTATTGTCGCGCGCACGAACAGTCTGTTCTCAGTGCAGTAGCGCCTTATGTTTCTTCGTGTTGCTTTTTCGTTTATCCGGAATAAACCGGTGTGTTTGAGACTGAATTTGTCACTCGTCGGGCGAGGCCATGGCTCGCGGACCCGTTCTTTTGAATGCGAGGCCTTCAATCTTGAGACCTACCTTTCTGCTTCTCCTGTCTAGGTCATTAGTTATTCGTTGCAGTTGGTCCGCTGAGTTACCTAACAAGGGAATGTCATCAGCGAGTCGCACATTACTGAAATATTCTCCATAGACCCTAATGGCTAACTGCTCCCATTCTATGCATTCGAATAAACTCTTTGAGCAAGCTGTTATTAGCACTGGTGAGATCGTGCGTCCTTGCCTAAAACCTTTCTTAATCGGAAATGTATCACTTTCGTTATGTAGAGCTATGGCTGCTGTGCAGCCACTATAGATATCTCCCAGTACTTTCACATATGGCTCACCTACACCCTGATCTCTCAATGGCTGCAGGACCGCTGAGGTTCTTCTGTCATATGATGTTAAAACAAGATCGGTAATCATGACTAGTCATTTCATATAACGATATATCATAAGGCGCAGATATATAGATGGAAAACGGCTCATTCATTGTCGAGTTAAATGCAACTTAATAGTATTCATGCGACGTCTCGACTAAATCATAAGTGTCATAGAATAAAGGTGACTAACAAAAAGTGATGACGTCATTACGGAGTCATGTGAAATATGTGTCCTTTCATTCAGCAGAATCAGCAGTAACAAACAATAGTGTTTTCTTTTTCTTTTTTCCCGGAGCAGATTTCAGTATCTTCTTTATAACTTTTTTTTAGTGAACGGTATAGGCACCTAGTCTCGTGCTGCATATCCGACAGAGGGATGCAATAGGGGCCGAGGAGGTGGCCATTGTGCTGGCCGTATTCTTGCCACATAGCGCTAAAGAGACAGGGACATAGCGAGACACGGGACAGGCGCTAACTTACAGCTGAACGTTTATTGCATGAAAGAAGGCAATATAAGCACTTCCTTAACAATGAAGAGGAGACATAAAACGGTTGAAAATACATGGAAGCAATCAGTGTTATCGTCAAGCGCCATTCACAGATTGACAGAGAGGAATGCATTTCTTTGTCAGATAAAAACGTGAGCCCTCGTCCTAACAAAGCCACATTTTGTAAAAAGAAGCACAAAGACCAATATGTCACATGTAAAAAGAATGTAATCGATTCTATTCCACTAAAATGCGGCCGGGAATACATAGGGCAGACAGGCAGATGCCTCAACGATAGGTTAATAGAACATAACAATGATGTGAGGAATGGTGTTAGAGGGCATCCGGCTGGTCACATCAATGAAAAAGAAAAAGATGGTAAAACAAAAAAGTGTCTTGATTGTCATCCTGATTTTAAATGCTCTTCTATCATTCGTTTCCACAAATATCAGCTCACCAGAGAAATCATAAAAGCGTTCAATATACTATCCCAAAAAGAAGATACGTGCGTCAGTGCCGTCTCAGTGTTTTTATCTGACAAAGAAATGCAATTCCTCTCTGCAAATCTGTGAATGACGCTTGACGATAACACTGTTTGCTTCCATGTATTCTCAATCGTTTTATGTCTCCTCTTCATTGTTAAGAAACTGCTTATATTGCCTTCTTTCATGCAATAAAAGTTCAGTTGTAAGTTAGCGCCCGTCGCGTGTGTCTCGCTGTGTCCCTGTTTGTTTAGCGTTATGTGCCAAGAAAACCGTCACAAACTCGCCCAAGCTTCCATCTTAGCTGGCCGTAAGTTACCAGAATGTAATGGGGATTGTAACCGATTCCCAATCGGTTGTCCGAAACTACAATGCAGGCGGGGTATCAACAGAAGCAGTTAAAATTCTGGCTGCCGGACCGCCATAGGCGGTGATAATTAATGTCGTCTGGACTCCGGCACACAAGGGTCTACTAGGAAACGAGACAGCTTGCGCATTGGTCCGAGAACTCACGCACGCGATACTAGTGCGGTCTCGTCGAGCAGAGAGCCCCTTCAGCGCTAGGAGCTGAACACGTATCACGATATTGTTACCATTGCAAATTAGGAAGACATACACTGCCTCGAGCAGGCAGAAATCTGAGCAGAGAAGAGGCCATATGGAGAAAGTTGCAGGAGGGAATTTTTCCAAATTACATATGGTGTAAACATTGCAATGAAATTGCAGACATCATACACATGATGTGGACATACCCTAGCTACCACGAACCAGAGATGAGTATGGAGTCCTGGGAGGCGTCAGTGGTCAGCCAGGACGAAATTCAAAAGTCATCCATCTGGACATCACTGAATCCAAAGTGATTCCAGCTTGCTGAAAGGGTGAAAGATGACGCCGGTCAAGTCTTCATCGCCCTCTGATTCCTTGATGGGCTCAAATGAAGTTATTCCATCCATACGTTAACGTCCCATCTGTCATTCTCCATTGCATAGCTCTGTGAATTGTCCGAATAATATTTTTCTTTACCACCGAGGCTCGTATTGCATGCGTACCGGTAAGACAGAGCTCTTATGCATGTGGTAAAGTGCCACTCATGATTGAAAAACGTCTGCCAAGTTCTTGATGCCATTTTGTCTTTCTAAACAGTTCATTTTCGAGGTCTGCCCCACGTGGTTAAATTACTTGCTGCTTACGATGCAAGGTCCGGCAAGTTGACTCGTGATTGTTAATAAAACGAGGGAGCGCTGACATGTACGCTGATGATATGTTCAAAACCGTTCAACATTGAGTTTTCTGAGCAATAATTTGTATAACATTTGTATGTATACCATGGTACCCCTACCAAAATTGTAGGGGTAACATTAAGAGATAGAAAGAGTACAGAGTGGGTCAGAGAAATAACTCAAGTTACCGACATTCTAGCGCAAATCAAGAAGCCGAAGTGGACATGGGCAGGACATATAGTGCGAAGACAGGATAACCAATGGTCGCTGAGGGTAACAAACTGGATTCCAAGGGAAGGAAAGCGTAGCAGGGGGCGGCAGAAAGTTAGGTGGGTGGATGAGATTAAAGGGGTCGTGAAACGAAAATGTAGCAGCCCAGTTGCAATTTTCCTTGCTTCAGTAAACATTAGGTATGCCTATTCCAAAATATCTCGTCGAAATATTGCTTCTGCATTTAATAATACCATTCTGAAATCAAAGCATTTTTGCGTTCCTGAAGCGACCATGCGACCCTGTAGGCCGGAATTAGAAGTATTCGCCTACGTCATATTTAGCCGTTTGGAAACGCAGATATAATCATTATTTCCCATACAATAATAGGTTTCTGTTAAAGTTAGCAAATAAAAATATATTATATCAATTATTCGCTCATGCAAATGCATTTCTTCAACAATATTGTCACGTGACGCGCGGTCGGCTGCGGCGGCGGAGCAGGACGGGTGGTAAAGCTCACTTTACGGGTGGTGTCTGCTTCTCGCTGCGCTCTGGAACAGAGCGAGAGGTGACGCTCAAGTTCAGATTTTCGGTAACGACGGCTATACCTCGCTCCGCCGGGTACTCCAAATGACAATGGTTCCAATCTAATTTGTTGTTATTTTCTTTTTCTTTTTTTGTGAACATTCGTGATGGAGCACAACGTCTTGAGCAGTCTCATACCACCGGTACAACTTGGTTGTGCGGCCGCTGCTGTAACTTTTTTTTATTATTATTCTTGGCGTCATTAAAGATACGATCTAAATACGGTTCCAGGTCAAAGAAATCGACAAGTGTGTTCAATCCGAGTGGTGGGTGGAGTGTTTCAGGAGCGGGCGCCGCGGCGCGTACTCGTATATTAGTTGCTCGCCTCCGCGCTGCATCACTGAGAATAGCGTGTCGAGCTTCGCTTCCTTTATTTCGGCCGGATGACCTGAACTATGGCACTACACGGAAAGCCGGAAACCGAAAAAAAAAAAAAGGTTGCTACAATGTACTTGGGTGGCCTTTTCACCCTACGCGCTGTCGCAGCTTTGCTCCCCCACCTTCCCGACGCCTCTCTCGTAACCTTACTAAAAAAAAAAAAAAAAAGAAAAAAAAGAAAGAAAGAGAGGAAGCATACTTCCTACAACGTCTACAGTGCTCACACTTCGCCTATTTTTCCTGTCACCGTTAGGTTCTGGGTTTAGGCGTGTTGTGCGGGTTTGAGTGCTCGCTATGCCAACCGTGTACGTCGCGATCGATTGCAGCACGGCTTCTCCGAGTGGAAGTAACGTTCGCTTTCACAAGTTTTGGCGCACCGATTGGGTTCATGTGTTCGTACTACTTTCTACTGGAAGTCCTAAATGAGCCTCGGCGTCATTCGAAGCCTCGGCATGGACCGGAAACGAAGAAAGCTCACCTCAAACGATGCGTCGTACCGACACAAAACCGCTGGCCCAGTGCATTGGCAAAAAAAAAAAAAAAAGAAAAGTGTAGGTCGCGTGATAAAGGCAGTAAAAGTAGTTGCGATTTGTAGCCTTACAGATATGCTTATTTGAGAACTACTCGACTCGCAGAAGCCACCAGTTCTATTTGATTGTTTCCTGCCAGATTGCCCTCATAGCAGTAATATGCGCATTTTGGATTTTTTTTTTATTTTGAACGATACCGTGAGGCCAGCACAACAGGTGCCCCTACCAGCATATCGTACCACCCAGAACAGGCCCCTTGGTTCCACTTCGATCACGTTCTTTCCACAGCACTCATCTAGTCCCATAGAACCTGATGAAGACTCCAAAGAGGAGGATCATGTTGAGCAGAGCTCAGAATCCTTCACATCATTTAAAAGACATTTCTAGGGTAAAAATTGTTCACCTCAAAAGCTCATACGCCCCATGTCCTTGCATTACGATGGTGTGATTACCAGATCAACCATCCAGGAGAAATGCATTCACGCAAGTGTTATTGATTGGAAAGGCGGATAGATTGGCTTAGAAGTTTAATATCTGACCTGCTACAGAAAGAGAAGAACAAAGAGGGTCACGACTTGATTAAAATATATACAGGAATAGTAACTTGCACCACAGTCACGAGTCAAGTCCTGTGTCGTGCAAGAAGCAGCAGAAAGCCTGCACTGCCTGTAGAGCTTTCCATTTCTGGCCAACCGGCCAATAAGTCCTCTGAGAGAGGCCTGTTGCCAAAACACTTCAAAGAAGTAACTCGAGTTATTGTTTTGCACGCATATACTGGGACACACCACTAGTACACGCTCCAGAGTCTCCGTAATGTCACATGTGGAACATTCTGGGCAGTCCGCCTGTCCAATTAAGTATAAATATTTGTGTGTGAAACCACATTTAGATGCAGTCTATGGAGAAAGCATGCATAAT
Source organism: Amblyomma maculatum (assembly GCF_055883805.1). NCBI lineage: Eukaryota > Metazoa > Arthropoda > Arachnida > Ixodida > Ixodidae > Amblyomma > Amblyomma maculatum. The sequence goes on from NC_139345.1 coordinate 214,908,571, forward strand.
GGCATATAATTGGCAAGTGGGTATGGATCCACTAAAGCACTACCTTGTGGCCTTGAGCACAAGTAGATATAAAGAACTCAGTGATGTGTAGTGCCAAAGGCTGGTAAGGGTGTGGTGTTGAAAACTTCCAAAAATTTGTAATGCAGGCTTTGAAACTGAATTCACACCACTTCTAAAGTGGTTTCCCACAGATGTGGAAAGCCTCTTACCAAGGGGCCACTAGCTCAGCAGCGGTTTGTGGAGAATTATGCCCTTAAAAAAAAGATGAGTCATGTTCTGAGCGACATCACCACAATTGTAGGCGACGCTTGCGGTGATACAGATCTGTGTATACATGGATAGAGTTGTAATATTCTCACCAGATGTATGTCAGATTAAGTTGCTTGAATCTACTAATTGATATCTTGGATTTCTCCAGTATCCCGAGAACATGCAAACGCACCAAAGGTTGAGTCATTACACACAGAGGTTGGGTGGGGTGGTATGGGAAGCCGTAGCGTGATAGCATTTGTAATTAATGGCAGCGGAGTGTACGTGAAAAACTGCTGTTCAGCTGCTCATCATCAGTGGGTGGCAATGGTGTTGTGCAAATAGTCGTAAATACACACAAAGTGGTTCGTGTGACAATTATGTAGATATTGGGCAGGCACGTGACATTCTGAAGTAACAGCACAAAACGTGGATGGGAGCACAAGACGAGAAGACGACACAATGTCTCATCGTCTTCTCGTCTTGTGCTCCCGTCCACATTTTGCGCTGTTACCTCAGGATGGAAAACCAACAAGCCCAACCTGCTTTTCTGGCTAACATGCCATTGTTTGAGGTGCATTGCGGCAGCCAAGGTTTATCCCAAGCACCTGCACTTCTATGTACATGTTAAAGAGTACTGGGAGTGGTGCTCATATGGGTGTGTACCATTTTCCTGGCTCGGGCAATCAGATTGCAGGCAGGCTAGCACACACAGCCCAAAGCACATGTAGTAGAAGTTTGGACTGTCGAACCACGAAGTCTTCAGTTCAATTCCTTCCCTTATATTTTTCAATTTGTATGAGTATCATACAGTCTGTGCTTGTATGGTTAAATTGCGAGGGTGTACATATCACCTGCGCTCCTGACCAACCTCACTCTGCATAAGTATTCACCAAGCAGTTTTCGTTCCATCAAAAGGCTTTCACAATATTCAGCGACACAAGCAGCTACTCAGACAGCATCAGTGTAGCATTCTTGGAGCTTCGCAAATCTGTGGTTACATTGTTTACTAGCAAAACATGCACGGTATGTAGATATGTGTACTAGGACGCATAAGATGCCGTGACAATGTGGACTGCCCTTACGTCTACAGCTGCCCTTTAATCCTGTTACATTCTAGCCTGCAGTGAATTCAGCAGCAAGGTTTCACAATTAAATCATCCCAACTTTATATTTCTAGACTTGACCCCAGCACCGACAAAGTTCATTGTATTACCAGCATTTTGGTGGCATATTCAACCAGCAGGCCAATTAACTCAACGTCATACAGGTTCTAGTGCAGATGTTTTCATGCAAACTACGGGTATCATCAACGAACGAAGCTTTACTATTACATATCTTTTCAGCACGCTGTTTTATGACTGGTTAAAGTCTGGTACATTTCAAAGTATAAGGCACATATTATTGTATGCATGTCTACAGATTGCAGATTATGCTGGCTTGCTTCTGAATGAGACTGCAAAATGCTGAAAACAGTGGCCACCTTTCAAAGCAGCTTTTGCAGAAAACGGTTTGATTTTTCGAGGTCGTGTAAAGGTGAACGCGGCAACTAGAAAATCTAGGTTTGTCAGTGCCACAAGGACCACCACTTTGTAGTAGATTTGGGCATTATCTAATGTTACCAAATGAGTGTTAGAGACATGTTGCTTTCAAAATAATTTATTGGTTGGCCGCAGGTTCATCAGTGCATACAAAATTTTTAGGCTAGAAGGAAGTTGACTTAGAGCAAGACATCTTTTATTCACGCTTCTTTGCTGTCTTCCTCTCTCCTAAATATACAAATGTGTATATACAGCTTCACAATCATGATGTGTTGAGGTCAGTGCTAAATAAAAAAAAAATGCATCCGACAAAGGTATAGTTAGAGATTGAGTACACAAAATTCATTCTAAGTGAGCCTATATATGTCTTGTAGATTCCAAGGGAAGGCAAGTATAGCAGGGGGCAGCAGAAACTCAGGCAGGCAGATAAAAAGTTTGCGGGGATCAGATGGATGCAGCTGACAGAGGATCGGGTTATTTGTATAGATATGGGAGAGACATCTATACAAGCAGGTATATACACAACTGCACAATTATGATGCATTTGCGGTCAGTGCTAAAAAAAATTCCACCCATCAAAGGTATAGGTGGGGAGTGAGCACACAAAATTAATTCTAAGTGAGCCTATATATGTCTTGTAGATTCTAGGGGAAGGCAAGCGTAGCAGGGGGCGGCAGGCGGCAGAAATTCGGGCAGACAGATGAGATTAGGAAGTCTGCGGGGATCATATGGATGCAGCTGATGTATCTGCGGTCAGTTCCAAAAGAAGAAAAATTCTACCCGTCAAAGGTAAAGGAAGGGAGTGAGTACACAAAATTCATTCTACGTGAGCCTATATATGTCTTTTAGATTCCAAGGGAAGGCAAGTTTAGCAGGGGGCGGCAGAAACTCGGGCAAGCAGATGAAATTAGGAAGTTTGCGAGAATCATGCACCTGGCACAGGATCAGGTTATTCGGATGGATATGGGAGAAGCATTTGCCCAGCAGTGGGTGCAGTCAGGCTAGTGATATCAACAAGACTAACAACTGGATGAGTTGGTACTGATTCATCTTAAAACCAGCCAGAAGACGAAACACGTGAGAGGAGCACAAGACAAAGTTTGACTAACAACTGAAATGTTACTGAAGGAAAGAGGCAAAAGAAGATTCGCACAGAAATGCATGTGCACGAAAAACCCCCAAAGCAGTAAAAGCGTGGAAAGCAGAAAGGGTCTAAAAAATCTAAATCTAAAAAAAGCAAATTCCTTATGGTCAAGAACCACTCGTTACAAAAGGGAAGCCACAGATCCAAGTCCAAAGGCACACTATACTGCAAAGGCTAAGGACGTGTGTGTGGCTAAGAAATCGGTCAACAGTTTTTTGGGGCCTTTTTTACATGTGCATCTCTGTTCAAGTCTTCTTTTGCCTCTATCCTTTAGTAAAATTCCAGTTATTAGTCCAGCTGTCAATTCTCTCTTCTCATATTTTCCGGCTTGTTTCAGAATGAATAAGGTGATGACTCTACAAACCTTGCACAAACTGGAAACCAGTGTAACTGTCAGATGGAAACCTTTCCCTTATTTGGCTTGCATTACAAATAGGGAGGACTTTACTGTGATGTCTGCCGAGGCATCCCCAAAGCCAGTGCGCAAGCTGGCTGTAGCAGATGTAGTGGTGCCTCCTGTTGACAAGAGAAAAAGCAATATTCACCTTTCAGCATAGCAAAATGAAAATATGATTTAGGTCTTTTACAAATTTGAAAGTTATTCATGCATCTGTAGAAATAATTCCCGTCTAACAGAAGCTGTACAGTGTAACTTTCACTGTCAATTTATTCTCCCTGGAAGTATGGCAAACTTTGAATTCTGCTGCAGGTGATTGAGAGAGAATGAGACCCACCAGATATTAGAACTCCAGTGCAATCACAATTTGCTACTGCAGCAAAATAATGCCTGAAGGCAATGCAGCTTTTGACTGACAAAACCTGGTAGTCGTCTTACACCCTCTATACTAGTGTTGTGGCCGATGTCAATGTCCACGCTGATATCATCCGCATAGCACGAAGATGTTAAGTATGCGACTTATGCATTAAGCAGCTCTGTGCATGGAGTCATTCTATTCGAAGGAGCCATAAACTACAAGTGCACTTCTGTCAACAGCTCTCCGTTGTTTTCCCACAACACGGCACGTGCCAAACTTTCTGCAAGTGCCGCAAAACTACTCTATAACTTCATTTGCTAACTGTAAAATTTCCAACACTTACTCAAACTGTGGAAGTTTCGGTGTACTGGCCTTTGGGAGAACGTCGTTCTTTTTTTTTTTTTTTTTTGGTTGTTACATTTCAGAACATGTAAAATGTCAGTGTCAAAGCATTTTGGAGAGGTTTACTGTGTGCAGGTGTTGATGACGGTATCAGTGAAGTCAATTTTTTTAATTATATTTGCACAACACTCACCTAATGCAAGTGGGTAAAAAAAAAACTAGCAAATAAAACTTTGAGTGCTGGTATGGTGATTGTTCTGGCAGCAAGTGGGGACAGGCTATAACAAGAGTTGTCGGGCTAGTTAGTGATCGTCTGCAGAAGCCAGTCCTGCTGTGTGTGTTTTTCTTTTCTGTGTTGTTTTTTAGTGCATTTTCCCACGGCTTCCGCAGGAGACAGGCTACTTCACTGCATGCAATTTCACTTAGCACAGAGTCCTCCGAAATGAGATTGTTTTTGTACTTATTTACTGCATTTCTTGTGGCATTCCTTATGTATTTATGTTTTGAAGTGCTGCACTTGATGAAGGTCATACCTGGCTAATAAAACAAGCAAATGTGTCCGGACAGCGTCCCCCCCCCCTCGTTACTTCACATCAATGTGCATGCCCTTTCCATTTAGCAAGTTCACACTATCAGATGATGCGTGTTTTCTCATTTACTCGTGCATGGAATTAAGCAAACCAGTAATTTGCATGGTGAAACGTCATGCTCATGCGCTTCTACGAAAACAAGAAAAATATGAAAACCAGCGATGTGTTCGCGCTAACGTGGCGCAATATCAACACTGTAGACAGTGTAGATGATCGCAGGTAAGTAACGTTAAAGGGGAAGCTTTATTTTATTAACACTGCCTTCCGCAATAGATTTCATTACAGCATAAACAGGTGCTGCTTGTTCAAGTTATGTCGCCGTTCGCTCAAGGTTCTTACCTTGTGTTCTCGACTAGCAGTCCATGATCAAGAAGCATTCGGAGTAAATGCGGATGATCTGTAACACCCAGACGGCTGCTTCAACTACGTAGTCGCCGCCGGGATCTCGCCAGATGCTCTCAAGAGCAGTCGGCATCGGCACGCACCGCCCGCAGCTGCACCTGTTCGAAAGCTTCGGTTAGCGATTAAGCGATTGCGCACTCTCGCAACGGTCAAACGTAGGCTAGGATGCAAGACTCGGACATACATACCAATGCGTAGTTCCGAAACAGCTGGGATCGGGAGGCTGACGGTCGGGGCTTCTGCAAGCCGGAGTTGTGCCGCGGTTACCGCGGCCTCTCGACACAAGTGTTACTGTACCGGTCGCTCGCAGGGTCCATCTTCGCCGACCTGGCACCCGAAAAGTTGCGTCGGCGTAAGGCTCAAAGCCCACGATGTAACCATGTTTGAACAGTAGCGACTATATTCTAATTCACTATAGCAGCACAGCGACGCTGGAACCCACGGAGGAACCTAGGCGTCGGCCATATTAAAAAACCCTGTGTGAGCGTAGAGTAGGGCACAATTAGAACCTCTAAAATATACCGAGCTTGGTCAACTTTGGCTCAGCAGGCTCCGGCAACGGGAGCTTCTCATTGGCTTAGCGCTATGACGTATCTGTTGAGTTGAGGAGGACGCGCGCTAGGAAATCGAAATTCTGTTTTTGTCGCTATTAAATCAACGCGGGCGATGAAACGAATCGAGGTATATTATATGATCCAGGACAAGGATTCCATTTAACTAAGCCGTGCAAAATTTCCGGAAAACGTTTCACGACCCCTTTAAGAAGTTCGCAGGGGTCAAGTGGATGCAGCTAGCACAGAACCGGGTTAAGTGGAGAAATATGGGAGAGGCCTTCGGCCTGCAGTGGGTATAATCAGGCTGATGATGATGATGATGAATTTGTATACGAACCGTCCTGCTTCGACTAACCATTTAAGGTCTGTTGCAGCCTTTCCCCCTGTGTTAGCAAGACAGTCTCATCAACGAAAAGGAAGCTACTTAGGCATCTTTCATAAACCCTTTTTCCAAGTTAAATTCAATCGAAATGTCTATTAGCAAGCGGTGAGCACTACTAGAGAGAACTTTGCTGCTTAACGTCTTCCTTCCCTGAGAATTTATCAACGTGATATATTTAAACGTCCCAGCCAGCAAATAAGGTCAGTGTGGACGTGAGTGGAATCTTTTTATTGGTCTGGATGCCGTAAATAGACTAAATATCTAAGACTTCACTCGGTGGGTCGCGAGTCGGAGGAATATGTCACCTAGGTAGGTGACATAGGCCTCCGATGCCACTCAGGCAAGAGTGCGCCAGGGGAGCTCCGCGTAATCGCAAGGACCATTTAACGTAATGATGTCGTATTTTTAGGGTGCGCTTAAATGTCATTGTTGCATCCACAGTAAGTAGGCGTAGGCTTGAAGAAACGGCTTTATTCACAGTGCTGCATACTGGCAGCTCGAAATAAACTCCCCCCAGTACAGCCCATGACAAACGCATATATACACACACAGCAGCCTGACACATGCGCAGAACAGACATGATGGTGCTAACATTATATCTTATCACACAACAGTAAACGCACGTGTCGCACCCCAGATACCGACACAACACTTCCTCCACTACTAGATCAAAAACGGTCATAGCCCCAACGCTCCGGAGGTCTCCTTTCCCGGTTGCTCCGTCTTAACGGAATAGGTTCATTATCAGATGGCAACTGATCCTGTGGGCTGGGTCCAACCTGAGGCGCTGGCTGCGCCGAAGGCACTGGAGGAGAGGCGATCTCTGATGCGTGTGGCAGGCACATTTCTTTTGCAGTTGGTTTTTCATCATCAAGAACAGAATGTCGCAAATGATCAGCATGCACAAAACGCACTTTGTTTCCGATGACAACCAAGTACGTAGTGGGGGACTTTACACGCGTAATTTTTCCAGGACGCCAGTTCACCGAATCACCGCGCACGGAACGCACTAGTACCCTGTCCCCAGCAGCAAAGGATCGCGGCTTCGCTCTACGCTTATCTGCAGCCTGTTTCACCCTTTCGCTTTTCTCTGTCATTGCACTTGTCAATTTTGGTCGCAACAAGCAAAATCTGGTTCGCAACTTTCTTCTTAAGAACAATTCAGCCGGAGTCTTTCCGGTGAATGTGTGCGGCGTTGTTCTATAACAAAATAGGAAGTTGTCTATTCTGTGCTGCAAGGTTCTTGTAGTTCCCTTTTCTCTGTCCTCCAGCAACTGCTTGAATAGTGCAGTCTTTGTTGTCTGTACAGCCCGCTCCGCCGACCCATTCGACTGTGGGTGGTACGGAGGGGTGCATGTGTGCTTTACTCCATTTGCTTTCAGGAAGTTTTCAAACTCAGCAGCACGAATTTGCGGCCCGTTATCAGTTACAACTTCAACAGGTAGACCATGGGCAGCAAACATGGATCTTACAACTTCAATGGTCCTAGCGGCCGTCGTCGTTGTACACACCTTCACTTCCAACCACTTGCTATATGCATCAACTGCTAAAAGGAACGTTTTTCCTTCCTTCTCGGCGAAATCGAGATGAACCCTTTCCCAAGGGTGTTCGCACACTTTCCAGGGAGCCAAGGGTGCTGGTTGTGCTGCAGGTTGAACAGTTTGACAAATGCGGCAAGTTCGTACCGTTTGTTCCAGCGCTTCGTCGATACCTGGCCACCACACCATTGACCTAGCGACCATTTTCATCTTCGTGATTCCAAGGTGCTGCTCGTGCAGCAAGTTTAGTACAACACTGCGCAAACACTCCGGGACGATTACTCTGTTTGTCCAAATAATGCAGCCAGCTTCAATGGAAAGTTCGAAACGTCGAACCCAGAAAGGCTGCAGGTCCTGAGAAACAGATTTTGGCCAACCATGCCATATCATGTCGCGAACCACCGTTAGCAGCCTGTCGCGCGTTGTTTCCCGTTCAATGTCTTTTGCCGTCAAAGGAAGCTCGTCAAGCGTAGAAAAATAAAAAATGTCTTCAGTCTGCTCTGACGTTTCTGGCAAAGGAAGTCTAGATAAGGCATCGGCATGGCCAATTTCCGTACCTGGTTTGTGCGCTATTTTATAGCTGTAGTTCGCGAGGAACACAAACCAACGGTGCACCCTAGCAGTTGCCACAGCACTGCTGTTTCTTTTCGGGTCGAAAAGTACGGTCAGTGGTTGATGGTCTGTCAACACCTTAAATGTTCTACCATAGAGGTAGTTATGAAACCTTTTCACACCAAAAACAATACTCAATGCTTCTTTTTCGATTTGGCCATAATTGCGTTCTGCAGGTGACAGTGACCGGGATGCAAATGCAATTGGTTTATCTTTTCCATTCACGATGTGCGACAGTACAACACCAAGACCATATTCGGACGCGTCACATGTTAGCTGTATTTCTTTTTTGACATCGTACAACTCCAGAACACGCTCGTTAGTAAGCATCTCTTTAGAATTCGTAAAGGCAGTATCACACTGACGCGACCAGTGCCATGCAGTGTCTTTGCGCAACAAGTTATGCAGGGGTTCGAGAACTGTAGCTAGATTAGGCAAAAATTTTGAGTAAAAATTAATTAAGCCCAGAAAGGCCTTTAGCTGGGTCACATTTCCAGGTTTTGGTGCATTCTTTATGGCTGCCACTTTATCAGCTGTGGGATGTAATCCATCTCTGTCAATTTCATGGCCCAGATATCGTATTCGTTTCTGGAACAGCTTACATTTCGCAGTGTTGACCCTTATGCCATGTTCTCTTAGGCGTATGAGTACCTGCTCCAATCGGTCATGGCACTGTTTTTGATCTTTGCCCGCGATGACAATGTCATCTAAGTAGCAGGCTGTGCCAGTCAGTCCGTGTAGGACTCTGTCCATCACAGCTTGAAACACTCCTGGCGCGCAGGCTACGCCGTATGGCAAGCGTCGGAACCGGTACAGGCCGAGGTGTGTATTGACAGTGAGCAGTTCTTGCGCTGGCTCGTCTAATTCCAGCTGCAAATACGCCTTAGACAAATCCAAAACTGAAAACACGGACCCGCCTTGTAACATTGCAAAAATGTCCTCTGGTAGAGGGAGCGGATACTGGTCAACCTCAATTGCCGGATTTACCGTGACTCGGTAATCACCACACAGCCGAAGCTCCTCGCCGTTTTTCTTTGGAACAATCACCAGTGGTGTCGCCCAAGCACTGTGGCGCACCTTATATATGACTCCAGCTTTTTCCAAATTGGCCAATTCCTGCTCGACCCGTTCTCGCAGCGCGTACGGCACTGATCGCGCCTTACAAAATACCGGGGACGCGTTCTCCTTAACTACAATGCTCGCCTTGAACCCTTTTATCGCTCCGTAGCCCTGCTCGAACACTTCGCGATATTTCTCAGTCAATGTCATCAAGGGCATTTCTTTCGTCAGTGACTGCACATGCATCACTTCATTCCACCGGATTTTGATTTTACTCAGCCAGTTGCGGCCAAACAACGTAGGCATTCTGGCACCTTTCGTCTCTTTAGCAATTACTAGCGGCAAGCGAAAACACTGCTCGTAGTACTTAACTTCCACATCCATTATACCCTTGATATCAACCGGAGTGCCATTGTACGTAACCAGTTTGACGTCTGCTGGCCTGAGCTTAGTGTTTGGAAAGTGCTTCGCACACTCTGCCTCTGACATCACGGAAACCGCTGCTCCTGTGTCTAACTCCATGGGTACGTTTTCCCCATTTAACCATACACTGACTACAATAGCAGGACTGGCAGCACAGTTGTCGGTGTGGCAAAGGGTAAGAAGTTCACTGTCCGACGATTCCTGCTCTAGCTGATGTACAACTCTAGTTTTGCACATTTTAGCAACATGGCCTATCTTTTGACATTTGTAACACACCCTGTTCAAGAAAGGACAACTTACAGGTGCATGCTGCCCACCGCATCGATGACAATTCGATTTAGTCCTTTGAGCCGTAGACTTCGTTTTTGGCTTGTCAGAGGCGTGACAGCTGAACGCCACCCCTTCGGAGACCGGTCTCGCCATCGACGACTTGCTTTGCCAGAGGACATCACTGCCGCTTGAATAGTGCTCCCCACTGATTTCAGACATCATTGCCACTGTGTCTCTCGCTGCCATTTCCATGGCCGTAGCGATGCTGCAAACACGGTCCCAGGTGAGTTCGGTGTCGGTCATGGCCAACAGCCGGCAACGTATCGCCTCCGAGTATAGGCCAGCAATCAGCCGGTCCCGCAGGGCTTGTTCCAAGAAGCTGCCGAAGTCGCATGAGGCTGCCGCTTGCTTGAGCTTCACTATGAAATCCGCGATACTTTCTTGAGGTCCTTGCTTCCTTCGATTAAAATCATATCTCTCGCTCACCACGGACCGCTTCGGAGTGTAGTGCTTCTGCAGAGCCGATAAGACTTCCTCGTAAGTTGATTTGCTGGGTGACTTTGGAAGAAGCAGACTTCGGAGCGTGACATACGCTTTTTCTCCTATGGCGCTGAGGAACAGGTGCAGTTTCTTTTCCTCGGCTACTTCATTCCCCGTGAAGTACAACTCGAAGCGCTCGATGAAGACGTCCACGTTTCCGCTGTCAGGATCAAACTCCGGTAGCTTGCCGACTGTGGATGCCATCCTCAGTTCGTGTTATCCCATCCTCGTCGCCAGTTTGTTGCATCCACAGTAAGTAGGCGTAGGCTTGAAGAAACGGCTTTATTCACAGTGCTGCATACTGGCAGCTCGAAATAAACTCCCCCCAGTACAGCCCATGACAAACGCATATATACACACACAGCAGCCTGACACATGCGCAGAACAGACATGATGGTGATAACATTATATCTTATCACACAACAGTAAACGCACGTGTCGCACCCCAGATACCGACACAACAGTCATCAAGTGTTAATGAAGGAATATGGTGGAAGCCGATGTAGAACCTTCATAGATTTTTTCGTGTGCTTTTTTTACACCCTGCTTTAGCAACGCCTGCATGGCTACCATTTTCCAATTAAGAAATTCTGACTGCAATAGTCACTTTGGTTTCATAAATCACTCAACAACATAATTCCCCATTACATGACGATATTACGAGGCTTAAGTTACAAATATCTGACTTTGTAGCTTAACATAAAACACAGTTTCGTTATCACCAAAGTGACACAGCTTTGCAAAATAAAGTGCCATTTACTCAATAGCTGACTAGCCTACTTCAGCGTGTTTCTGCATAACTTTCATCTTCAGTTCCGTCCAAAATTTTCATCGGAATTGAAGGCCTCTAACAAGCATTGTTTCTCTCTCTGTTTACTGCAATTCCTGGTCACACCATCACACCATAATAAGTGGAGTTTGCGAAACCGGTGACGGGGAAGTTTATGCTCTGATAGTGGATTGACATGCGCCACTTGACGATTTGCATCTCCGGCGGTCGTAATGAGATTAGCGGCCGGAGAGATGGAGCCATCAACAGAGTCGGCCGAAGATGACGGGCCATCCATCTCTGTCGAGCGCCTGCGTGGCCAGCGGCCTCCAAGGCGCGCTTGTCTGCGCCCACATACTTGTGCATGCTTGGGCTGAAATACGCGCCGCCTGTTCGTTGAGCCTCGGTTTTCGTTGGGACATGCCACTCAAATGGATTGACTACCAGTCACCGGGGAATAATACTAGCGCTATACGGCATCAAAGCGTGGAGGCGGAGCTGCGAATGGAACAGACTCACACACACTTATTGTGACTGACTCACATGACAATGAAGTTTCGCCATTATCTAGCGGCGATGCTTTTGGCCTGTGCATTGTAATAAACGGCGAAAAGACTCGATGTTAATTTTTGAACATGTGAACGAGAACTCGATCCAGTTTTGAGCGTATACTCACAAGAAGTAGACACACGCATGTGGAGTGATGTATCTCGTTATATACTTCAATCATGATGATGTGCGCATCGCTCGCCAACTGCCACAAAAGGTGCATATATATGCGTTTGCAAAGCACGTACTTAAAGCGATGTGCTATTTGAAAATAATCATGTTTGGGATGATTAGCGCCGTTGATCTGAGCGGCATATACACAGGCGATAGGATTCATTCATTCATGAATATTCGACGCATATATGTGCATACAAAATCCGACTGCATTCATATGTAGTTGGGTTGCTGTGAATTGCCGAATAAGATCAATTTTAAAATAGCACATCGCGATGAAGCGTTGACACGAACCAGCCTCGATGCATGTGAACCATGCGGCAGCTTCGATCACAACTGCAAACAACTTCGATCACAACTGAAGTCAGCATGAACGCATGCACGTGCTTATTTGTTCGACATGGTTTGAAGTACGCGTCGGCGCTTTTTTTGGTTCTCGTTGAAGAGTGTGGAATACCTAGGGTCGGTTCACTGTTCGTCACAACACGCAAGCCGTCGTCGCGCAAGCTTTCGTCTGCTTTCATGCGTTGCCTTCAGCTGCACCATTTTGACACTGACCTTTGAGGAGGTGCACAGTTCTGCTGAACTTTTTGTGAACTCGACCTGCACAACGTCTGCACTTTTCGAAACGAACGGCGTGCTGCATAGAGCGCCATGTTGCATCGCTGAAACGAATGGCGAAGTGCAGCACCACGTGAACCAGTTCACGTAGTGAAGGTGAATCGAGCGGACCTGCTGTGAGGGGTGAGCGTGTTTGTTGTCAGAGTCGTGAAAAGAAACTGCTGTGATATCTCTCGGGGGGAGAGAGGGTCGGCTCTCGTCAGTGGAGGAAATGCACTGCGTAGAAAAACAACAGGTATCTTGGAGAACCGATTTATAAACGACGTCGAAATGGTGCTGTAGCAAGCATAGAATCCAACGACCAAGTCCGCGTGTCAAAAGTTTACCAGCACAGGGCATGGTGATCGGTCACAACTGTGTAGCGGCGATCGTGTAGGTAGACCTCCCTGACGACGGCAAGACATTCCGGTTCGGAAATGGTATAATTTTGCTGAGCCGGGTCATGGTCCGACTTTGGAAGACTATCACGTTCTCACGTGAAGTTGCGTCGCGCTGCAGAAGTACAGCGTCGAGACCGCGATCACTGGCATCAGTGCGCAGGATGGTTGGAGCGGTGTCGCTAAAGTGGCCAAGAACAGGATCCGATGTGAAGATGCCAAGCTGCGTAATAGGGTGATGCAGGTTGAACTTACATAATTACGCACGTCCGTTCATCCATCCACGGACCACATTTCGGGCAGCCATATTGGATTTCCAGTGCCGCAATCTATAGTTCGCGGAAATTGTAAACTGATTGCTGCCTCCGCACCTTGCTCCCTCCAATGTGACTGAATGCAAGATATGTTGCTGTTGCGAGTTTGTTATTCATTGTCAGAAAAAGAACGTTAGCAGAGCGCATATGTGTCTTTTCCTGCTAGCGTTCTTTCTGTGACAATGCAAGAATTTTACATAGTAGTCCAGAGTGCACACAATGACTTCATGTTTATAACACCTAACGCTATAAATCATTTATCCGAATGAGAATAAAAGCTTTTGTGAATACCACGGTACGTCGGCAATATATTACGCACGCACTTTACGATAAACTGAAAATTAATGTTCGCCCGAAAACTCAAGTCTATGAGGAATGCACGAGGGTTCTGATTTGGGCGAGTTGGCAGTACTTCATTTTGGATGGAAAAACAGCGCAAAGGAATGAAGGACAAAGAAACAGGGAGGACACAGACGAGCGCTAGTCTGAGTGCTTCCTGTTCCTTTGTCCGTTCTTTTGCGCTGTTTTTCCAACCAAAGTGATACGAGGGATGGTAATAAAAAAGGGCCGTTCTTTAGTTGGTCGACTGTAGGCTTAATATTTCTAGGGCTAACGGACAAAATAAGTTTTTAAATTTATTTTATGTTATAAGTTTTCTCCAAATTTTGGCGTACTAGGTTTCCTCCAAAGAAGCGTTCTGCAACAAGTTTAATGCTAAAGCACTGATCCTACCCAGGGCAGAAAATATCTCATTCCTGAGGCTACTTACAATATTAACGGTGTTCTACTAACGTGTAGGATCGGCACCCAAAGGGGAAAACAAAGCCCGTCGGGTACCAACGGACTCGAAGCCAGTTATATCTTGTGAGAAGCTAGCACGGGAAGTCACATCTGTCACTCCAGCGGATTACCCCGCTTGTTCCACTGTGCAGATTCTCGAGCTTTGAATCGCATGCCGTCTTTTCACTTAACTTGATCACCTAAAGACCCCAAGAGGAGAGGGGGGGGGGGGGTTATTACATCTGTGCTTTCGTATGCGTTTTAACTACGTCCCAAGCCTAGCATTGTGCCTTCACCCTCTGTACCTGGCTCGGAAACTAGTGCTGTGATGTCGGAACTTTTTGCATGTACAGTTATGGAAGGACACTCTCCGTGTTTGAATTTTTTCTTTCGCCTGTCCGCGTTGACAAACTGGACAGTTTTCCTTGGTAACGATTCTTTACCCCCGTTACCACCGTACTGCGTGATCGGCTGCTCTGCGCGTGCAGTGCATGCAGTGCAGAACCAGACTTCATATCCAACAAGCACGCAACAAGTTGTTTCATATAGCAAAAGGAATAAACTTGCGCCAAGCTTTGAGGAAGAAAGACATAACGATAGGACATAGTGCCAACTCCACATTGGTTTTATGTGAAATCAGTTATCAAAGCTATCAAAGATAAACGCTTGTGTACGCAACCGGTTAAATCTACTGCCAAACGAGCAAAAAGCTGCTCATATGTGCTCTTATCACTGAGACCGAAGGTTGCTTGCGGCATTACGAAGGCCGAATGATGAAAGCAAGGCTACGCACACGCGCACACACACAAGCACGCGCAGATATACGCGCACATATACGCACGCACAGCAGCAGCTTGGTTGGTTTGTGGGGTTTAACGTCCCAAAACTACTCAGGCTATGAGAGACGCCGTAGTGGAGGACTCCGGAAATTTCGACCACCTGGGGTTCTTTAACGTGCACTGACAACGCACAGCCCACCGGCGCCTTGCTTTTCGCCTCCATCGAAAAGCTACCGCCGAGGCCGGGATTCAATCCCGCGTCCTTGGGAACAGTAGTCGAGCGCCGTAACCACTGCGCCACCCCGGCGGGGTACATAGCAGCAGCTTAGGTCGGTCAGTTCTAAGCTGCTTTCCATCCTGATGTCCTGTATTGGTCAATTATTTTGAGATTACCCTATCGCCGCTCCTAGATAACACAGCTAAGTATGATGTAAAGATGTTCATACACTCGTCTCCCTCTAAGCATTTACCCTAGGCATCTCGAATCTGTTCCTACGTTCATTTATTCTTTTTGCTCAGCCAGCATAAATTGTTATAGAATTGTCTTTGCCTGCTTTGCAGTTGTATCGCGAACTTCGTCCAGCCAGCGATCAATGGACTGTTTTAGTGTGGGCCCAATGATGGCCTGCATTTCAATATTTTTGTTTGTCGATAAGATTCGCATTTTGGTCTGTTTTCTTCTGAGATAACAGCGTCTTCGCTTTATGTCTGTGTTTCCTTAAGCTACCCGTTGTCGTTCCATGGCCTCCCTAACTGCCTTACTGCACCAGCTTCGTTCCTCCCTCTTTCCATTCCAGCAATTTGCTACTTTTACTTGTTTCATTTTCTTACTGATAATTCTAGCTGATAATTCCACTATAGGCCTTTCTTTTATTGATTCTGCAATGCCCGCTACAGTTAGCGTTATTTGTTCGTAATTTAATTTTGCGTTTCATTTTTCTCTTTACTGCCTTTCTCCTATCCTCCGTGCACCCATCCGCAGGTTCACTCTCCAGACTGTACTCCTCCTCTTCATCTATTTCCGTTTTTGCGAGCTTGCTATAGATTCTCTGCGACATTAGCAGTCATTATTCTCTTGCCTATTCCGCCGGAAGGGATTTATCACTCACATGCACTTTCTTTATTTACAATACCTTGGTTGTGCTGCACAGAGAAGTCTAGCTTCAGCTTCCCAACGCTGACAGCGACGGCGGGGCCCCTGAATCCAGGCGCCTAATAGCTGCGCTCTGGATGTAGTAAGGTAGCGCCATCTTCACGGCTTCAAACTAACCGCTGGCAATAATCGCCAAAGTGGGTTAATCAGAGACGTTGTTAAGTGCGCGTTTGAAGCGCCCTGATAGCGGGCAGTACAAATGAACGGCTGGAAAAACTGCGATATGTGTGTGTATGTGTATGTGCATTAGTTTGCGTTTGTGTATGTGTGCGTACGTACAAGCGGAGAGGCCATAGCTGACGCCTCCGTCTCAACTGTCCGAGCCTGGCACCGCACGGACGGCCAGCGATGTCGGCCCTAGAAAAGCGTTGCTCCCAAGAGGACACCCGATCCTCCCTCAACCACCCCCAGCAGTGCCAGCGAGTGGTTTTCGGGGAATTCGACGGGAGCTTGCGGCTAACTGCTACTATGGTAACGCCGGAAAGAGGGCGGAAAAGGAGGACCCGGAAAAGGAGGGAGAAGCTCCGAGGAGTCCGAAAAACGAGGTAAACGGAAGATTTGTTTCGGGGGCCGTGTCGAGAGGTTGACATAGAAAACGTTGTACTGCGATATGTCTGTACCTGTAATTAAATTCTGCATTCTGCAATTAGACTGAACGGTCCAGATTAATCGGGAGAGGAAGTGAAATTGAAAAAAGAAGAAAAGGGAAAGAAGAACCTTTCGTAACTGACGTAATTTAGGACTATTTGTTATCTGTATGACAAAAACGTTTTCACTCTAAATTATAGTCGCCGCGGCATATTGTTTCTCTGAGCAAACATATTTTGTTGCTTAAAAACAAAAATATTTTGTTAGTTTTGAAAGTTTACAAAGCAACCATTTGTATGTATATTCCATTTAGAGCAACGTTTCTAGAAATGTACAAGGTAGCATTTATTTTTATCTAATCTGTGTCATTACCGTAAAACTGCTTTTGGTGAAAATAAATTAGCACCGAGGGGTACAGAAATGAGAAAGGTATTTTATTCTTTGTAGGTTCCTTTTTCGAGATCGCCGACAGTGTCATTGTAGTGCCTTGCTAATAACTCAGGGTAGGAATTCCAAGGAATAATTAATTACATAGGAAGAAAAAGAAGAATAGCGGGCCCAAAATTACAGGGAAGGTAAAGTAATGATCAACAACCTAGGAAAGGCATAGCAGTTTATAAGTAGCGAGGTGCTTGAAGTGACGAGAGGATACAACTGCTTAGTACGGGCGGTAACCACAGATCCAAGCCACGAAAGAGAATAACTAAAGAATGAGATGGAGAGCAGGTAAAAAGTCCTCGCTGTTCATGAATATCAGCCTAATTACCATCATCTCTCAAGAGGCCTTTTAATAGCACCTGTCATCGTCATCATCATCGGCCCACGGCAGGGAGAAGGCCTTTCATATTTTCCTCCACTTAACCCGGTCCTGTGGTAGCCGCATCCACTTGACCCCTGCGAACTTCTTAACCTCATCCATCCACCTAATTTTCTGCCGCCCCCTGATACGCGTACCTCCCTTGAAATCCAACTGGTCACTCTTAGAGACCATCGGTTATCCTCTCTTCGAACTACATGTCCTGCCCATTTCTTTTTCCATTTCGACCTTGGGTTAGTTCTCAGGCCCACTATGCACGCTTCCTAACTCTTACCATTACGCCTACCACTTTTCGTTCCATGGCCATTTACGCTGTCCTCAACTTAAGTAGAACCCTTTCTATTAACATCCATGTTTCAGCCCCATAGGATGCATACGATGTGTTGTGTATATTCTCCTGTGTTTGTGTTTGCGCCACATATCTGAATACGACGATGCAACTGTTATACACTTTCCTCTTTAGTGATACCGGTAGCTGCTACTCAAACGCGCTTTATCTCAATCTTAGTTGGGGATGTCACAAGTATCTCGGCGTCGTGATATTATCAGATCTGGGATGGGCGGCTCAAGTAGACTGTGTGGCAAACAAAACGATGTGAAAGGTGACGTTCCTAAAAAGGACCCTGCGATATTCTACAAAGGAAGCCAAGCTTTTGGCTTATGTGACGGTTATACGCCCAACATTTGAATACGCGAACGTGGCGTGGTTTCGGTTCACCCAAAATCAAATATCTACGCTCGAAGCTGTTCAGCGAAAAGCCCCGCGTTTTATCTGTAACAGATATAAGCGAAGCGACTCGCCGACGCAGAGGCTGGCCAAGGTCGGTCGTCATACAACAACTAGCCGTGCGATGCTAGAACGTCTCACATTTTTGTATCTTATTCCGCATAACAAGATTAAAGTAAATCCTGAGACCTATATTTCTTTTAATACTTCCAGAGAAACCCGTAATAAGCATGAACTCACACTCCAAGAATATTTTTGCAATGATACCACATAGGGTAACAAACTGAATTCCAAGGGAAGGAAAGCGTAGCAGGGGGCGGCAGAAAGTTAGGTGGGCGGATGAGGTTAAGAAGTTTGCAGGGGTCGAGTGGATGTAGCAAGCACAGAACCGGGTTAATTGTAGAAATATGGGAGAGGCCTTCGCCCTGCAGTGGGTATAGTCAGGCTGATGATGATGACGATGATGATGATGAGTTCCTCATATTTTACTTGAGCTGTTTGGGATTGCAACTCTTTAGATTAGGCAGCGGTCTCAGTCCCCTATCGACAAGTTTGTTGAATTTGCCGGAAAATTAGTATTGTCAACCTCGAGGAAGTAATGACATCATTAATCGTTTATTTTACTTTTGATGTATGATGTGAACCTACGATAACGTCAACCTGTGAACGACTGTATCTTTCACTTAATTATTTTCATATGCTTGCCTCTTTTTATGTTTCTTTTATTGAAAGTTTTGAATTGTACTCTTCTGTACATATATGTGTGAATGCCTGTATGAGCAAATGTCTACAGGCCCTTGTAAATCACTCCTGTAAAGATCCTTGATTGGGATTGACAGTATTTCAAAATGAATAAATAAATTATTCTAGGTATTTCCATGTCGCGATCGGATCTGCGTTCACTACCCGCCGTAAACAGATATATTCGCCTACCACTTTTAACGCTTCGCTACCTATTTTGAACTGCTGCTCCTTTCCCAGGCTGTTCAGCATTACATTATTCTTCTGCATTTAATAATCATTAGGCCTACCTTTCTGCTTCTCCTGACTAGAACATTTATCACTAGCTGCATTTGGTCCCCTGTGTTACTTAATAAGGCGTCATCAGCGAATCGCAGATTGCGTAGAAATTCTCCATCGACCCTGATACTTAACTGTTCCCATTCTATGCCTTTTAATACACTCCTAATCAATGTGTAAATAGCTCTGGAGAGATTGTGTCTTCTTGCCTAACACATTTCTTAAGTGGAATTTTATCACTTTATGCAAAACTACGCTTGCTGTGTAGTCACTGTAGATATCTTCCAGTACTTTCACATATGGCTCACCTACATCCTTATCTCGCAATGTCTGTATGGCCACTGAGGTTTCTACCGAGTCCAATCCTTTCTCGTACTCAATGAATGCTATGTATAGGGGCTGCTTTTATTCGAATATTCTTCTATCAACTGGTTTATGGTGTGAATATGATCGATGGTAGAGTACCATTTCCGAACTCCTGCTTGGGCCTTTGGTTGATTAAAATCTAAGTTTGTTTGGTCCTACTGGCGATTACCTTGGTAAATATCTTGTATTTATCTTATAATGAGCTGACTGTACTGTCATTTTACTAGTCCTTAGCGTCCTCTCTTTTATGAACTCAGATAATGTTAGCATTCTTAATGATTCCGGTACTTGCGATGCATTGCGTGGACGGTTTTTCTAGCACAATATCCCCTCTACATTTAAACAAATCAGTAGGTACCTGCTCCTTTCCAGCTAATTTCCCACTTTTCTTAACCTTGTACTTCGTTACTGGCGAAACGTCTGATTGCTCTTCATTAGAGCCAATTTCAATCTTGTCTTGACTACTATGGCTAATGTAGAGGTCCGTATAGAACTCCTCGGCTGCCTTAATTATCTTGTCCGAGTTAGTAATAGCATTGCTCGCCTTGTCCCTCATTTTGTACGTCTTTTTCTTGTTTATGTCTATTTTTCCTCTTTACCGCATTCTGGCTACGACAGTTCTTTAGAGCATGCTCAGTAGTCCCAATGTTATCCTTCCTTATGTCGGCCACCTTGCGCCTATTGATTAGCTTTGATATATCTGCCAGTTCTATCCTGTCTATTGGGTTGGAGCCTTTCATAAAATATTTCGTCTCTTTGGACAGTTTACCGGTAGCCTCTCCAACAGTTCTACCACGCACTCCTATCGAGCACTCAGCAATGGTTTGAAATTATTTTTCATTCTTCTAGGCTAAGGTAGGCTTCCTCCGTTAGCACTGAGTATCTATTCTGAAGCGAGAGCCTGAATTCTTCTACTTTTCCTCTTATAGGTATTTCTTTGATGGACGTTTTCCTCAATACTCTGTTCCGTTCCCTCTTCAAGTCCGCGGAAGGTGTCACACTTTGCCGCCAACCTAGGTCACGTGATGTCACTTAAGATGACGACTACGATAGGTCAAGGTGAGCCACCCTGTGCCCACGCCCCCAGAAAGGGGACGTAATAAGGCGTAGACCTTAATACGCTTTCGTTACATAGGAGGCGGTAGCTGGCAGCTGACATGGCCGCGCACTAATTGGACGTTGGGCTTCCTGACATGACATTTGGCATTTGCTGCCAACTCGGGCTCTCCTTTCATATGGGAGGTACAATCAGCCTGCCAAGAACCTTGCATCCACGTTATCCCTAGGCTACGACAGCCCGTTCATACGGCTCGGTTAAAGCGGGGCTTTATATGCTGGCTGTCGCGTCATACCGATCCAGGCATCCGTGCGGACCCTTTCATTTGGCGCTTCCTCGAACGCCGCACAAAACAGCCTACTGAAGCAGACGCAGTAAAACCAGGAATCAGCGAAGTCGCAAAAAAATTATTTCCCCTCATCGCCGTTTAGGTGTCCAAAGTGCCACAAAAATTTTTGATAAGAAACCTGCTCCTAGTTCTTGTTTCTCCGGTAAACCTCGATAACACAATACATTCCCGCCATTCAGGAAAGTATATGCGTCATTTGGCCTCCGCCCTTCACTAAGCCCTGAGATATCCCATTGCATACCCTCAAGTTCCTCTAACAGCACAGCTAAACTCGCTTCACTAGCCAGGCTTCTAGTATTAAAGAGTGCCAGGGTCAGTTTTTCATTGGCGGCCTGTCCTGAGAGGCAGAAATTCTTAGCACCCCCGCTGCGTCACAGGTCTGACTGTCGTCGTCGTCAGTTGCTCCGCGTGCCGCTAGTGACCGAGGGCCGGGGTTTTGTAGGACTAATCATGGGAGGTTGTGGCCAGTGACTGCACCAGGTCGCCAACTCCTGTTCGAGTGAGGGAGTGCGTTGCCGGATGTGTTCACCGCATCAGGTCGCCCCCCAACCTGTTTTATGCAAATCCATCAACACATGTTTTTTTTTTTTTTTTAGATCCGGTGAAGCATTACGCGGCACCAGGATTCGAAGCACGGTCTTCTTGCATGCGAGGCAGATGCTCTGCCTCTACGCCACCGCTGCCTGTATCATACCGGTATTTCACCTATGGGGCAGAAACGTGGAGGCTGAAGAAAAACGTTCCACTTAAACTGAAGACCACGCAGAGACCTAAGGAACGGAAAATGATAAGTGAAAAGAGGGAGGATTTGCAGAGTGGGTGAGGAAAAAGCTCGAGTTTGTTACAGTCTAGTTAAAATCAGGAAGAAATGTGCATAGGCCGGCATGTAATGAGAACGGAAGTTAACCAACGGTCACTAGGGTTATTAATAATTGGTTTACCGGAGAGGAAAGGGATGCTTTATCTATCACTTCAATGAACACCTAAACGATGCTAAATGGGAAAGGATCAAGACTGAAGAAAGAATGAAATAGGGGTTGTAGTGAAAGACAACGGAGTAATTTCGACCACCTGTGGATCTTTAACGGGCACTGACGTCGCACAATACCGTGATGCCTTTCCGTTTCGCCTCAATCGAAACTTAGCCGCCGGTGGTCGGGATCGAACCCTTGTGCCCCGGCACATGCAGTAGTCAGGCACATTAGCCACAGGACCAGAATAAAACAGGATTTTAAGGGAGGTCATACCAGCATGCGGCGGCAAGCATTTAGGTGGACGGATCAAAACTTGCGGGTTTTGCGGGACCAAAATAGACGCAGCTGACAGAAGACTAGGTTAATTGGGAAGATATTGGAGAGGCATCTTGTCAGCAGCAATTGTAGTGAGGCTGATTAAAATGTTGTTGACTATAATTTTAGGTAACTAATGTATATGCAACAACGATCGACGAACCGCAGTTCTGGCACATTATCACCACTCAGCTTGCGCGTCAGGTGAGAACCATCCCGTGATATTATGAACGCTGCGTGTAGATATTAATGAGGCAATGCAATTAACTGCAGCATTTTCAGTCCCGTTGTCCATCACGGTTCCGCGTAAAAAAGCAGATCGATCTCGTAATGTCGGCCGGTTACTAACAGATGTTTTTTAGAAAGCCCGTTTGTTATTGTAGAAAATGTTGCTTCAAAATAATTGCAGGTGAATACGTGGCAACTGCGAATAGTCTTTTTGATTAACTACAACCAATAATAAAATACGAATGTACAAGATTGTTAATATTGGAAACATTCTAGCCCAGCGCCAAGGATGGGCTTTTGGGGACGCAGCTAACGCGCACCGCAATTTTGGTTGCATTGCGTATTGCCACCAGATGGCGCAACTTGTCCACAAAGTTTATTAAAGACTTATAAAGGGAAAGGCGATAGGATGTACATAAAATCCTACAGGTCGATTACCATAACATCAGTTATATACTGGTTGGCCATGCAGGCGGTAAAATTAAAGATCCAAGCATAGGTAGAAAGTAAGATGACACTCGCCGAACTATACAGAACGGCACTAGAGAAGGTAGGCGCTTAGATGATAGTCTGTTCGTGCTTACCTAATGCATCAAAATACCTAGAGTGGAAAATAGACTTTTGTATTTGGCCTTCCTGGACATCCACGGGGCGTACTACAGCGCAAACATAAGAACTGCTGTGGAACATATTAAAAGAAGAAGGTATCAGTCAGGAGATAACAGATTTCCTAAAGGAAATATACCGGCATAACATAGAATAATTACGTGGGAAGGAATAAGAAGTACGGAAGATGTCAAGGTATGCAAAATTATTAAGGCCCGGTTGTACTCTATCACCGCTGCTGTTCATGCTTTATATGATAAATATGGCACGGAGGATACAAGAAAGTAACCTAGGTTTTAACGTGTCATATAGATTAGGCAGAAAGGCGGTAGAGTAGCGCCTCCCCATTTTAATGTATGAAGACTATATTGTGCTGTTAGCAGGTAGTCAGGAAGAACTGAAAACTCTAGTTAAGTATTGCGGAGACAAATGGGACGCTCTAGGCTTCAGTTTTTACGCAGTTAAGTCGGGTCTGATGATTTTCTACGGCTCAACTGATCGGGGTCTTAAACTACAAGGTCATGAAATACCCAGAGTGGCAGAATATAAATATCTCAGGGTATGGGTAAATGAACGATTGGCATGCATTGAAAAGCATGAGCAATCACTTAGGCAAAAGGGCGAATATATGTCAGGATAATTAATCATAGGGCATTGTGGAGATAAAACAGGTATCAGGTGTTGAGGTGTCTTTGGAAATGAATTATGGTGCCTGAGCTTACTTTTGGAAATGCGGTTTTGTGCCTAAAAGCAGAGCTACAGTCGACATTGGACATAAATCAGAGAGCCGTTGGAGGGTTACCACTGGTTGCCCATGGCAAAACCACAAATGAGGCGGTACAGTTAGATATGGGCTGGGCATCTTTCGAAGTGCGGGAAGCTCGGAGTAAAATATTATATCAGGAACGCCTGAGTAAATTGGACAGTAACAGGTGGGCAGCTAAGGTATTTAAATACCTATGTCTAAAAAGCGTTGACTCACAATGGAGGAAAGGAACCAGGAAACTGACCAGTAAGTATGCTGGTCAGATGGATGAAGAAATAAAGAGCGTTAAGCAAGAGATAAAAAACACAGAAAGTAAAAATAGATAAATTTTATGGAAAAGAAACAGAGTGTAGAACTATAACGAAAGTGGAAAAGGCAGATCAGGAAGGAAGCTTTCTTTCATAACTGAAGAGGCAGTGCCCTACGTTTTGAATCTAGATCACGGTGCCTTAGAACCCGTAGCTCATGAAGATGACACATGTGGAGTATGTAATAAATCCAGAGAAACAATAAACTGTCTTATACTCGAATGTAATGGTACCCATCCGGAACTCGATGTAGGCGCAGTCACTCTTCCTGAAGCTCTGGGGTTTAGAGATACCAATGGCCGGGTGAATAAACCTGCGGTAGAAGCTAGAAAAAAATTATTGGAATATTGGTGGCTTAAAAGCAGGAAAGTTACATAATGTTAGTAATACAGAAACAAAAATTCAATAAATAAAACGATCGTATAGTTAACCAAATTAAGTAATAGGGGAAAAACGATCATGAGAGCAGCTGGTACCACCCCGTTTCAAAGGGGACGCTCCCATATTCCATCCATCCATCATCCATCCCGTCGCCGTATACTGTGTATGAACGATCATTTCGCATTTTTTATCGTGTAGATAAGCGGAATGCGGTGCGAGCCTGCGTGCAGCAACATCGGCGCATGCTCGCCACTTGTGTGAGCTTTTCGTAGCCTGTATTAAACGAGCACTAATAAACGCTGAGGCAGCTTCGTTTGTTCGGAACTGGTTCCGGCGGTTAATTTGTCAACACAACAAACGATACATGGTGTCAGAAGTGGTTGGAAGCTACGGCCATGGAGCTCATGCACGGTAAAGAAGAAGCATGGAACTTGTCAAACCACCAGAGTCGCTACACTTCACCGGCAAATTCAGTAAGCAATAGAAACTTTCAAAAAAACGTTTGAATATTGCTTGGTTGCTTCCCAGCCCAACAATCAACCTCGAAAGGATGCCGCGAAGATTGCTTTACTGCCAACTGCGGAAGGCGACGAAGCACTGAAAATTTACAATTTCACTTTAAGTGCCGAAGAGAGCCGGGAAAGTTCGACACCTACTGCGAAGAGCAACTAAATGAAGTGCATGAGCGCTATCTGTTTTGGCAACGCGGCCAAGCTCAAGGTGAGCCCGTAGAAAAGTTTGTCAGGGAGCTCAGGAAGATGTCTCGCTCCTGCAAGTTTGGAACTATGGCAGAGTCGTTTATACGTGACTAAATAGTTTTTGGAACGAATGATGATAATGTAAGTCAAAAGCTGCTGCAGGATAAGAAGTTGACCTTGGCTAAAGCCGAAGAAGTACGTACGCAGGGCTGCGGAAATGACTGCCGCGCAAAAAGAAATCTGGTCTCGAGAACACAGACAGATTCACGCTGTCCAACGACGGGAGCAGCAGCAGCAGTTGCACGACGAACAGCCCGCAACGTTCAAGTGCCGCAGGTGTGGGCGTACACATGGTCCGCGAAGCTGTCCTGCTTTTGGAAAAGCTTACAGGAAATGCCAAGGGCAGAAACATATAGCTGCACGTTGCAAGGTTAATCGACAAGTTCGGGACTTGAAGAGCACCGACGACAGCGATGCTGAATTTGACATCCTTGACGTATCTGTCAAAAGCGTTGGAAGAGCGCGTGACTGTGACGGGGTGGTCCAGGCGAACGTTGCGGACACGACACTAACCTTGAAAGTTTACACTGGATCGCAAGCCAACCTCTTGCCATTCTCTATCTACAAAAAGCTGCTGCCGCGGATACCCTTGCTAGAAGCAACTGTATCCTACGAGCTTGAAACGGACGAGTCATTAAGCACCATGACGTCGTGACTACCACGGTAACTGTCGGAAGAAAGAAGGCAGAGATTGATTTTTTCGTCGTGAAGAAAGACCGACAGGCTATAAACTTGGACTGCGATCCAGCGAACTACTTGAACTGTTCCTACGCGCTGTAAACAACGTCGGAATAAGCAGCAGCGAGGAAGTTCAGCAATTTCGACAGGTTTTTTCGGGGACTCGATCTATTCAGCGACCATAACGCATGGTTCTTCGAGAGAACGCTGTCCCAGTTGTCCAGACAGCCCGCCGGGCGCCCCTTTCCTTGCGGGAGCCTCTGCGTGAAGAACTTGCCCACATGGTCAAAGCCGGCATTATAGCCCAGCAAGACCTGCCGACAGACTGGTTAAGTCCTCTGGCTATTGTCAGAAACAAGGACGGCAAACTAAGATTTTGCATGGATCTGAGGAACATTAACGACAGTCTAAAGCGCGAGCACTACGAGAGGCCTCGTAGAGAAGATATTGAATCTTAACTAGCTGTAGCACGCATTATACCGGCCTTGGCGCCAACTCTGGGTTTCACCAAATCCGCTGCATGATGAAACGTCAAGAAGGTGTACGTTCGCGATTCCATTTGGCCGTTACCGCTTCTTGAGGCTACCCTTCTGTGTAGCCTTCGCCCCAGAAGTGTTTCAAAAGGCTCTTAGTTAAATCTTCGAGACACTGCCAGGAGTGCGAGTGTACGTTGATGACGTCATCGTATGGGGCGCCACAAGAAAAGAGCACGACGAGAGGTAACGAGCGGTACTGTAAGCGGCACAGAAAGCTGGCTTAACATTCAATGCAGACAAATGCATCATTGGCGTGAGCAAGATTTTTTTCTTAGTGACGTTATTTCGGAAGACGGCATACGCCCAAATCCTCCTTGGTCAGATGTCTGCTAAATATGCCCCCACGGGCTGAAAAGCAAGCAGTGAAGCGCATGCTCGGTGTTGTCAACTAGTTGTCGAAGTTTCTGTCATCAATTACAGAGCGAACGACATTCATTCGCGAATTGATAAAGAAGGATCGTGTCTTTGAGTGGACGGAAAACCACGCTAAAGAATGGAAACTGATCTGTGATAGTCTGAGCAAAGATCCTGTGCTGGCGATCTTCGATCCTAAAAGGATCACGAAGATAACATCCGATGCTTCGCAAAATGGAAGAGACTCAGCTCTCTGGCAGCTTTGTGAGGGTCTGTGGAAGCCCATTGCTTATGCATCACGGGTCCTAAACGAATGGGAGCGAATATACTCTCAGATAGAAAAGTAGGCTATGGCTGTTGTTTTCGGGTGCGAAAAGTTTCATCATTTTGTGTACGGACGTAACGTTATCCTCGAGACAGACCGCTGTCTCTTAATAGCAATATCTGAAAAACCGATTGGAGAAATGCCGCCTAGTCTGCAGCGGTTTTTTTCTTCATTTGCCTAGATACCACTACAAGCTCCAATTTGTTCCAGGGAAATGCTTGGCGGTCGCAGACATGCTGTCTCGTGCATCCGTCGAAGACCCAGAGAAAGAAAGCACCGACGATGACGTGGAAGTTCATGCTGTAAGTGTTCTTTTATCACTCGTCAGTGAGGCAAAGTGGAAGCGTTTGGCATAATACACTAGCAAGGACTATTACTTGAGTCAAGTCATTCATTGCTTGGAAAACAATCGTCGAGTCCAGGGAACACTGAAGCCCTTCGAAAGCGAACTAGTTGTCGTGAGTGGTGTGTTGCTTAAGGGACGCAAGGCTATTATACCGCCAACCATGCGCCCTGAGCTACTTAGAAGAATTCATGAAGGGCACTTAGGAATAAATAAATGCAAATTACGAGCGCGTATGTTGCTGTTTTGGCCTGGTATGAATGCTGACATTGAAGTTCTCATCAAGAGATGTGCAGTTTGTCAAAAGTACGCCCACCGAAAACAAAGTGAACCATTTTTGGACCGCCCAGTGCCTGATCATGCCTGATACCGAATGGGTGTCGATATGTTTCAGAGGGCTGGAAAATTGTGCCTTTGCGTTTTTGATGCGCTATCCAACTTTCCAGAGGTAGAATTGCTATGCGACACAACGACGGCCACAGTTGTGAGGAAACAGCGCAGTGTTCGCGCGGTATGGATTGCCTATTGAAGTCTGCATGGACAATGGTCCACAGTTTGCGAGTCACGAGTTTACATTGTTTGCGAAGATGTACGATTTCAAACACATCACTTCCATCCCGCTGTTTCCGCTATCTAATGGTCTCGCGGAAGAAGGTGTCCAAATTGTAAAGAGAATTTGGAAGACGACGTCTGAGATGAACGATATGACTTTTGGCTTGGATTGCTCACTTGCAGGAGCAGTCCGCTAGAAGACAGTTAGTCGCCTGGAGAGTTACTTCAGGGTAGACGACTTCGGACACCTCTTCCGGACTTCAGCGAGCTCCAAGCGTATCGGCAAGGAAACATAAACAGTCCTGACCCCCAAGACGTAGTCTTCCACCGCTACAAAAAGGACAGGTTGTCAGATAGCGCGGAGACTGTTGGTCATCGAAAGCCAATGTTTTTATTGCACAGGCTCCACCAAGATTCTTCCAGGTTACCACCGAAGACGGTAGAGTATTGCGACGCAACCGACCACACCTCATGGCGACGGCTGAGCCTTTCAGCATGTCGCACAGCGGTGGCGACATGCCAGTTGACAGCCAAGAAAACGTCACTCCTCTGCCAGATCCAACCAGACGACTACACTGCGCCCATCACTGCACCCTCCCCACCGACACCAGCACTAATAAGATCCCTGCGCGACTGAAGGGAGCCACAGCGGTTGGGATATGGTGACAACTTTATGCAGATTCCGTGAGGAAACTTTGAACCTCCAGAACTGTGCAAAGAAACTTTGGATAGTTGATCAGTACTGTCGAGTGTGATTGTTTTCCGTCACAATTTCAAAGTGGTTTATATTGTTCTTCTGTCCAAGCAAAGGAATATGTATCGTGTAGATAAGCGGAATACGATGCGAGCCTGCGTGCTGCATCATCGGCGCATGCTCGCCACTTGTGTGGGCTTTCCCGTAACATATGTAAAACAAGCCTTAATAAACGCTGAGGCGGATTCGTTTGCTCGGAACTGGTCCCGACGGTTACTTTGTCGACCCAACGAACGATACACATTTTGCCTTTCTCGATCGTAAACTGCCACCTGTTTTGATAAGACACTATAAGCTCACAGAATGTCGCCGTCATCGGCGGAATCTTCCACGAGTGCTGCTGCCGATCGCCCCGAGAGATTTTGACGAGAGCACGACAGCGTTACGAAGCGACAGGCGAGGACGCTAACTCCGAAGATCGGAAGCCTGAGGCGACTATAACATCGACGGTAAGAAGTCGCAGTGGTTGTCTGAGTCTTCACCCGCGAACTACTTGGTGTCATAACTGTTAATAACCGACTTGAGTATCTTGTATTGATTACATCTTTGCACAAGCCGATGTAATCACCACGATCTAGGTGTGTAATTTCAGTTATCACATGCCACTCGCCGTTCCGCGCGATAGTACCAGCAGCACACACATGCTTAAAACTAAGTTTCCTCGCACTCTGTACTTTGGTTCTGGCAACTAAACATGGGCTAGTAGGCATGCATATCCTCCAGTGGAATAAGCTAGGCATAGCAGAATTCGACGGCAAAGGGTTTTTTTGCAAGCTTAATTTTTTACAGTAATTGTCATTGCTTATTTGTCTGCAGTAACCCTGCTCTCGAGTGCTGCAAATATTTTCCTGTGCAGCCACAAATTAGTGTAAAATATTGCCAAACCAGGTACCAAAATTTCCACACAGTATTTCGGTATTAGCAATTAGCACTACCACTAGCAAGCATCAAGCAGAACTGTAGGCACACCTGACACTTCAAATTTCCTAATTCATATACGACATCTATCTCAGTGCAGCCTTTCCAAAACGGATCTGGCTTCATTGAGAAAGTGGCCGAAGCTATTGGCAGCATTACAAAAGAAGAAGCTACGAGCATTGTGTCTGGATGAAATGCCACCAATTTCATAAGTCAGTGGTCCAATATGAAAATATGTCTTCATTATTTCATTCTCAACGTAAAAGAGAAGGCCTGCTCACGTACATTGAATCAGCTTTTATGGGAAGCATCGGCATATTTCATGACATCATTTAAAGACGACTTGATCTTTCTGCTCCCAGAGGGGCTGGTACTCGTTTATTCTGCGCAAATTAAGGGCCCGCTCTTGTAAGTGCGTCATTAGGTACTTAATGCGCAGCCACATCGCAAGTTCGCTATCGTCGCGCTGAAACTTCTCGCAAAACTTGACGGCATCCCCGGAAGTGATGCGTTGCACACGGTCTCTTTGTAAACGCCGACGCTCAATCAGCGCCTCTAATGCACCACCCCTCGCGGTCTCCTAACGGCCGCGCTCACTGCCTGCAGCTTGGCGCGCGTTAAGCAGCGACGCCGGCATGAGTGATGGGCCGAGCACGCGAGGGAGCTACTTAGCCTGGCGGCGATTCAAGATGCGGCCGCCGCCATGCCTTGCCCCAGTTTCTGCTGACCAATATGCTGCCCTAAAAAGACAAAAACAATGTCATAAACCAGCAGAAGGGAATAAAGAATGTGTTCTCCCACTGTTTTGTTGTAGCTTAATGTGTCTTTTTGCGTTTTACGTAGCGGACCTGAAAATATACTTAATTTCCTGACCAAGTGGTACAAACTCATTTGATGACTTTATGCCACAAGAGACACAAATAGCTTTAATTTGCATAAAAATTCTAGACGTTTTTAAGCAAGATTGTTGTAAATAATACGCTTATTGCCGGAACAGCAGCGTCGCTAGTCTGAAATATATGCCCTGGAAATATGCGGTACCTAGTTTGCGAATTTTATAAATGTTTAAGAATCAGTGTTCGAGGAAAATTACGACGTTCACTTTCTCCGAACCCCTAGTGCACTGTATATCCCCAATCATTCGGATTAATCTCACCGATGAAACGCGGAGATGAATGCAGAAAATTACTATTTTTATGGGGAACCGCAGAAACTTTCCGCCATAATACATAAAAAGAAAGACAAAATAGGAAGTTTTACGGTAGAACAAAGTTTTTGGAGCCGCCTTTAAACACCACAGCGCGATCATATTTCTGAGTGTTTAAGTGAAATCGACCTGACGGACACCATGGCCAAACAATCACGAAAAGTGATTATTGAATGGGCTTTGATCAGCTATGGGAGCTCGCATAAGCTCGTGTCCCTCCGCATATTACTGATGACTAACGTGAATAAGTGTACGCTTGTCTAATTTCTTAGCCATAACGCGGTGAAATCGGCCAGGCTTTCTCTCACCGCCCAGTGACAAGCCGCAAGGCGAACTGAGCGCATGCAAAATGCAGCGCCGTGTGCGCTGCAGTTTCAAGGCTTTTACTCTCACATATCTCAAATTTTGCTTATGATTCACATAGCAGTCTATTTGTGATTTCGCCAAAACTCGAGTTTTAAGAATTGCCATGACGCCCACCAGAAGTAAGGGTAGCTGCGCATTAAGTTTAAAATTTCAGCATCGCTTTTCAGTGCACAACCACCTGGCAACAATAAAAAAGTAAAATGGAACTATGTTTAAACACATAGATATTTCAGTAGCAACAGATAATTTAAAAAGTAATTTGAAAGTTACATATGTTGATGAGAATAGGAGGTTTGCGTGTCGTGGTTTGCGTAGGTGTCGCGTACAAGATCCCCCTGACATGTGGGAAGGCCTGCGTGGGGCAAACAGGCCGATGCATCAATGAAAGGCTAAGGGAACACAGAAATTCGTATTCGGCATTGTCTGCTCCAGGAAACCTGGCGACCCATTGCTCTCGTTGTAAAACGGATGACAATCAACAGGCCTTGAGGGGAACCCATTGTGTACCAAGGTTCACCGAAACCAAGGTGCTTGCAGGCGCAAAAGACAGTCTTAAAAGAGAGATGATTTCGGGGGAAAAAGGGGAATGCGTGAGTGTTCCGTCGGTGGCGCTCAACAGCAAGGAGGTGATACTTCTCCGTTTGGACAATGTGACAAGAAGTTAGACCTAATTTATCATTGTTTTCGTTTTATTTTCATTTAATGTTTTTATTCTGAGTTTCTTCGCATTTTTTCTAAATCTTTTGTTTACTTCTTCTTCATACTGTAACCCCACGTTTTTGTTAAAGCTTTATTCTTCTTCGTACCACAAAAACAGGCAGTTGCTAGCGAGCGCATCATCTGCTTTAACGTCTTGGCTTAATTCTCTTGTGTGTGCATTGTTTTTGTGTATAACCATGCAGCGCCGGAGGTCGTCGGAGTCGTATAGCCAACTAGCCCGCTTCCAAGTACTACTATGTTATGGTGCACTGCATCAACCCTTGCACGGACACAATGTATCGTAACTCCGTAAATGTTCCAAGCTGCTGAGCCGAATATGAAGCGAAAGCATTAGCTGCGGGTTACCCAGCGTTCTTCTTGTGTTTAAATAAGGACACGGATACGGACATGGCACGAGGCGACGAGCGGTGTGACCTGGCGTACTACTGCTCTCGCAATAAAATGTTCCGACTATTTTCCACACCAACGCAAGTATTCATGGCATTGGTATTGCTCTTCGGCAACGCCAAGAAAGCTCTACAGAAAACGTTGTTGCCTATATGCAAGCATACTCTGACTCATGCGGCACAAAACTACACTATTACAGAGCAAGAATGTCTCGCCGTCGTCTGGACCGTTGAGAAGTTTCGTCCATAACTTACGTTCGTCACTTCACGGTCGTCCCTGACCACCGCGCGCTGCGTTGGTTAGCCTCATTGAAAAACTTGTCCGGTCGTCTTGGGCGTTGGAGTCTCTGTGTTCCAGAGTACAACTTCACAATTACTTGCAAATCGGGCAAGCAGCACACAGATTCCGACTCTCTCTCTCGTAGTCCTATTTCTTCGGCGTCGCCAAATATATCTTCGCCTTCCTCACCTGCGCCTTCAGAGCCGCGCCTTCAGAGCCGCATCGTTCAGAGCCAACAGTAATGCAGCCTTTGACCGCCGCCTCCATCGCTCCAGCGTCAGAAGTAGGCTGTGATCTCCCCCACCACCAACGAGCTAGCCCACACTGTGGAAAGCTGATTGATCGTCTGAGTTGCGTCACCAGACCTCCAAAAGCCCGTTTCCGTCGCCAGGATGGTCCTAGTTGTAAGTTAGCGCCCGTCCCGCTGTGTCCTTTTCTGTTATGTGGCGAATTATTCGGGGCAAGCTCAACAATTTCAAGTAACCTATTTCGACACAACTACAGCCCGCTGGGCCACGCCTGGGTGCCCGTAATTCTCCGCTCTCTGCGCCATCAAATTCTGCAAGCCTCTCACGATGATCCCACCGCTGTCCATCTTGGCTGCCAGAAAACCTACATCAAGATTCGTTTCTTCTGGCCTACTTCTCAACCACTGTATACGTCGCGTCCTTCATCCCTTGCCAACAACGCCAGCGGTCTGCGTCACCTCCGGTCGGTCTCCTTCAGCCTTTCCCGTGTCCTTTCACGCCATTCGAGGCGATCGGCATTGACTTGTATGGACCCCTGCCCTGCTGGGTCGTTACTGCGGTCGACCACCTCAACCGATACATTCTAACCGCAGCTCTTCCAGCTCTGCTTCTCAAATCGCCAACATTTTTCTCCCCACCATACTTCTTCACCACTGCGCTCCGCGTCTCCTCCTCTGTGATCGTGGAAAGTTATTTCTCCCCTCCGTACTCGCAGCAGTTCTTCATGCTTCAGGCACGGTGCACAAAACTACGTCCGCTTACAACCCACAGACCAATGTCCTCACACAACGATTTCATTGCACCTTCCTGACGTGCTGTCCACTTACTTTCACCTGCATCTCAACAACTCGGACTCTTTACTCACCTCTGTCACCTTTGCCTACAACACTGCCGTTCAATGAACCAGCACATGTTCTCCGTTTTTATTGCGAAATCTATACTATGACAGCCAAAGCGACACCTCGGGTGGCCGCAGCTACGCCGTGAAGAAGCGTAGCTACGGTCTCCTCATAAGACATCAGCCTGTCATGAAATTTGAATTCATGTTACCCCTATACCACGGCAGGAGCTGCCGAGTCGGGTCGCTCCTTTTATATGGGAGGGTGATATCAGAATCTGACAGCCAGAACCGTTTGCATTCTCGTTTCCCCTACGACACGCAGGCACGTTCATACGGCTTCGCTTAATCGTGACTTTATATTTGGGCTGGTAGCCGCTCTCGCGTCATACCCTTAAAGGATGAGCTTAAGTGTCCCAAATAATGTAGCACCTTACACTGATAGGCCATGATAGGGGAATAATGTAGCAGGCAAAATAAGTTTCTGCCGTTGCTTTCGCAATTCAACTAGGGTTAAACAGACCTAAAGCACAATAATTGTTTTCTTCTCTCTTTTTGTTTTTTTCTCTCCTAAATGATGAAAACTCCTGACGATAAGACTGCACTAACCGGTAATAAATTTTGACTTCGCGTTGAACAGGTCGTGGTCTCTTAATGCACTGCTATATGGGAGAGGAATACCAAAGTAGTTTCAAGAATTTGTAACCAGGTTCATTTTGTTTATACACATGTTTTTTATTGCTACATCATTCCATTCCCGCAATTGGCTGGAACATTCAGCGTGAAGGCAACTCTCAAAGTGCAAACAGATCTGCAATATACAGGAAAATCACTACAAGGTTTTATTCATTTCAAAGCTTCATTCATGTCAAAGGTCTTAGCTGTTATTTGGCCTTTTATCACTGATTAGATGTTTTAGTATTTGTGCGCCCATACGTGATACAAGTCAGGCGGCTAAGGGAGAAGCTCCATTCTTTCCTGAGAAAGCTCGCGTTTCACTTAAACTGCCATGGCAGCGAGCTTAGTGATATTTGACTCCAATTTTTAATTTGCCTAGTCAGCGTTCCTTTACTGCACGGTTGGGAAAGAAACTGCCAACAGAGGTGGAATAATATAAAGATTCTATTCCATCCGAGAACTATTCCATTCAGTCCCCTTCTCTGCCATTGGCCAGTCACAATTTCAATATGTGCATAGTATGGTTGCGTTGCAGGACGTCACAGGATGTCAGAAGTAAGTACACGTAGTCGTCACCTCATACACAATTTTGGCGTCACCGCTGAGGGAATGGAATAGATTTTGGAACCGCTACTTTATTCCACCCCAGGTGGGATGCCTGGAAATTATTCATTCTGCGGACTTATCTTTAGAGCAATATATTCAAAAAGACGTGACAGGGGACAAGACAGTCCCCTTTCACGTCCTTTTTATTCGTGCTGCTACTTTTATGATTAAAAAAACTTGCCTTATGATTCAAGCCAAGAAGTCTGCAGTGGGTTCACAGTCGATGAAACTTTCGCTGTTCAAATATTTCGATATAGCCACTGTTGTCATGGCGGCTGGTATTTCAATGCGGTGGGCTCAGCCATTTGGATATAGCATACGCACTGCAGTGACGCTAGCACTTTTTATGTGAAAGCTGTTGACCTCAATCATCGAGCAGCGCGTAAAATAACTGTCGAAAGGATGATATGCGAGGTGACCAAGGCGCATGAATTTAAGTTCAAAAACAATGCCAGGTCCCCGAAGGCCTTTCTTTTGTCGTTTGGTTTATGGCGTTTAAGACTGGAACTGTGAGGGGAGTGGGAAAAGGGTGATGAGGTCATGGAACCTAATTGTGGGGGCGAGGGACATGGACATTATAAGCAAGCACAATTGCTCAAACATCAGTTGACGGGTGAAGGGGTGGTAAAGTTACAGAACTTGAGAGTGGGGGGAGGGCTTTAGATTCAAATGCATAAACAATACCTGCTCTCGCGACGGCTACTGTTTTGTTTTATCTATTAGAAGTGTACTGCCTAAAGTTTATATTTGGTCGGACAGGAGGGTGGAGTTGAGGGCGAGAACGACTGCGTATAAAGTTACATAACCAATGTATCTGTGTGGGGAAAATGGCTGCATTTCGGCGGTTTCATAAATTACGCCTGAAACATATGCATCGAAATTCACGTAGTGGTAAGGTCTTGGCTCGCAGAACATTAAGGGGTATGCGAATCTATAACCAATTTGATGATCTAAAATCTAAATCAGAGACCGGTTTATCTGGGTGATGTCTTGTGTTCAGTGAATAATTCTTTAAATGACAATGCTTTTAGTTTGTTACCCCGCAAGTGAAAAACACAGAAACGCTGAACTAACGTGATCATTCCCTGCAGTTATGTATTGCGTGTATTGCCCAACGTTATATTAAGTTGTTTTCATTTGATAATTTGTTATATGGTACCTTGTTGCTCTTCGAGGTTGCTTTTATGCAAAAATGTGTCGCTACTTTACAATGTTGCATGTTTCACAAAGAGAAAGCTTTATTCTATATTTAACAGGCTGTACTTCACGTTAAGTCCGCTGTCTCGGTATTTTCCTGTTTCCTTAAAATGGGCGAGAATGGCGAGGACAACAGTATCATTTTCCGATCACATCGATCAAAAATTTGTAAAAGTTCAACATCCTTGAACCAAGCCAAAGCAGTAAACCATCCGTCCGCGCCACATTCACTGCTGCCGCTTCGATTTGGTTCAATTCTGCGCTAAGTGATTGGCGCGATTGGTTGTTCAATGGCCTCCGCAGCCTGCCAGAAAGAGCTGGACTCTGTGGCATGACTGAGGTATCGGTCT
Organism: Amblyomma maculatum; assembly: GCF_055883805.1. Classification (NCBI taxonomy): domain Eukaryota; kingdom Metazoa; phylum Arthropoda; class Arachnida; order Ixodida; family Ixodidae; genus Amblyomma; species Amblyomma maculatum. The sequence continues at coordinate 214,945,084 of NC_139345.1, forward strand.
TTAGCAAGAGTGGCTTCCTATACGCCACGCTGCCCCTTTTTTCACGCTGTCTTAGGGATTCGTCAAACACTACGCTCTGGGTCTCGGCCGCACTCGCTTAGATGGTGTATATCATGGCGTACTTATCTACATAAATTAAGCAATAGCACAGATGAAACATTATGAAGGCGACGATGTTCACTTCACAGCGCGAGTGTCTGTTGCAGTTTTACACAAGGCGTGATAGGATGCTTCGATAGCATATCCAGCAGCGACGCAACTGTCTATAACATGCTATATCGAAGCAGTCTATCTGGATGGCGCCCTCGTGCTGTGCAGTGAACATCGCCTGGACTTCCTCTCTCCCCTGTTGTTTTGTCCGTTAGTAGATTCCTTCTGCTGAATCATCATCACTCGTGAGCAGATACGAGGATTCAAGCTGCAAAAAGCAGAAGTGAAACTCCAGATGATGCCAGCAGCATCGCACAAGTTGCAAAACCAAGCAAAACATTTATGCGCCATAATGGGAAGCTCCGTTAATTTGGGTAAAATGTTTGGCATTTTAGCATGGAGATTAGACCCCTTGCATTTTCGCCAATATTCGCTTCGTCACAACCGTTACTTTGGAACTCCGCTTGAATCTATCGGGACAGTGAACAGTATTCGATGTTGTCTAGAGCGCCTGTGTGTAACCTATTTTTAACCAGGACAATCTGGTACGCACTTGATGTCATGCACTGCTCCAGAGCGAATGTCCAAAATCTGCGCCACCTCATTCCTGTTGCTTTGGTTTCGGGCTCCTTTGTGAGAGGGCGAGCAGACAAACTTTTTCGTCGAGTGAGCGTTGGAGGATCCTTTTAGAGTGATGTTCCTCAAAGACGCCAAGGATCCTTTTCTTGGCACCTTATGCCAGGTGCGTTTGAGATGAGCAACGCCCAACCTCGTTATGTCGCCGTACTTCGTACCTGGAGGCATATATGCGTTTTGAGACGAGGTGTGCTAGCTTGATTATTTTTAATGGTCCATCTTTCGTTAGAGTCTCTGTGTGGCGCAAGTATGAAATGCTGCATAGTCATATATGTGATGTTCTGCTTCCCGAGCCAATGTATAGATCCATGTTTTCCACTAAAAAAGGAAAAAAAATCACAAGGGTTCATTGCTGCTGAACCAAATATTGAGCGAAAGCATTAGCTGCGGGGCTTTCTTCTTCTCTTCTTCTTCTTCTTCCTCAGCCCACATATAAAGCCCCGCTTTAACCACGCCGTATGAACGTGCCTTAGTGGCCTATAGGGGTAACGTGAATGCCAGGGTCCTAGCAGGCTGATTCTGACATAACCGTCCGATGTGAAACGAGAGACCCAAGTTGGCCGCTACTGCCAACTGAGCCGCGGCTCCGACCGCGCCACGCCGACCGCTTGAGTTTGGAGCCCATCTCTCGCTTTTGTGTCACAGCGTAACGCGGGTAAGACGTGGCTACTGCCGCGCTATGCCGACCGCTTGAGTTGGTAGCCCAGCTCTCACCCTAGTATCACGTGGGGTGTGACGTCACACCGTCACGTCTGTAAGACGTATGTTGCTACCGCCGCGCCACGCTGAAGGCTCTAAACCTAGAATAGTTTGCTTTTGCAATAAAAGAATGAAGAGGATGCCGGTAATAGCCGGGGATAAGATGTTCTTTTCAAAGCTGCACACTAGCACGCTGTTAGCCATGATGTGGATGGACCAAGAGAGACTCTTCGTTCTTTTGGGGGTGCACAGTATTACATGTATATGCCGAAAAAAAGGAAACAATAGAGCACGTTTTCCTAGTATGCTGGGACGCTATTTTTCTTTGGATGTCCTTCAACGACCACTGCAAAAAGGCCCTCCCCTGAACCCACACGGTATCCGGTTCGTCCCTGTAGACACTGAGGATTGCACACCTTTCGACCTTATTATGTTACTTGTTTTGCATAGCATATGGAAAACGAGAATGCCTGTTGAGCACGGTGACGTGATGACCGTTCAGGGCGAGAGTTATTTGGAGAGGCCATTTGAAATTATGTGAAAATTGGTCATTGACGTACTCCACAGTGTATAAACAGAGGCCCAAACATCGGTGTTATTGTATAAAGAGAATTAACTTGTGAGGGGACGCGCTTTGGCCAAATCTGCACTTTTTGCGTAAAGGTTCATCATCATCATCATTATTATTACGTTTTGAATAATAAAATTGATTTAATTTTTTCCGTGATTACGCTTTCAGCCAAGCAGCCTATTATGATAGCAGTAGTCATATAGTACTCGGCAATTAATTAGCAGCACAGAGTCAGCCACAGACGAAGCGGTATAATCTAGTTATTGTTGAATTTAGGAAACGTAACAGCGCAAAGGCATTATAGCGCAAGACACGCAGCGGTTGCGTCCCGTCATGTTCGCGTGTGTATTGTGCTTGCATGCCCTTGCGCTGTTACGTTCCTTTTATTCAAGATGCCCTAACTCGCCGTTAAAAATGTTCGAATGAACTAGTTATTCTTATTAAATGTTAACATTGAAGGCCAGCATTTAATAAATGTGAAAATACTACTGTTTAAATTGCTGCTTAAATTACTGAAGCAGGTCTCCCTGAATCGGAGCTCCCGGACGAAATAATGCGTGTTCTAAGTGGGTATTTTCTTTTCGTTGCCAAAAAAAAAAAAGAGAGACTGAAAGGAAAGGGGTTATGGGAGTATTAGAAGCTGCTGAACAAATACCTTTAACACTGATCTTGATCTCACAGAACGTTTAGAGCAAAATCTCCATCGTTCCCCTACTTCTAAAGGTAGAAGCGAGCACATAATTGAAATATCGAAGTGGACGACATCAGAAGTCCACCATATCGAAAACATACATGCGCCCTCCGCCGACTACCTCTATTAACGCAGCTGAAATCTATTACGTGTGCTGTTTTATTTTACTTTCCGACAAGATAAATTAGGTTGCAAATTAGATTGGTTGGTTTGTGGGGTTTAACGTCCCAAAGCGACTCAGGCTATAAGAGACGTCGAGTGGAGGACTCCGGAAATTTCGACCACCTGGGGTTCTTTAACGTGTACTGACATCGCTCAGCACACGGGCGCCTTGCTTGTCGCCTCCACCGAAAAGCGGCCGCCGAGGCCGGGATTCGATCCCGCGTCCTTGGGCACAGTAGTCAAGCGCCGTATCCGCTGCACCACCCGGGGCGGGTTGAAAAATGACATGCAGCTTCCCCATATGTCAAAAGGAAAATAGATGGAGAACACGCTTGTGTACCAAGATTTTTGTTGCCCTTAAAACCTGCTAGCGGTCTATACTAACCCGGATGTCTTCTCTACGGCGTGCCACCGGTATTTTTACCGCCCGACAGAGTGAGTGCTTCCTTGCCCATTAACTGTGCCAGGATTGAGCCTTGGCCACGTATTACCCGTTTTCAATGTTTTATCCCGTAATGTGCGCGCGACAATGTCAGTATGCTGGTATTTGCGGTCGCTATGACAATTTTGTAGTATTCAGAATGCGCTTTGATTCATAATTGAGTTACGTTCTACACAACAACTCTAGACTCTTTCGTCTACCCTCTGCAAGTAACTGCACCTTTAAAAGTGCGTCGAATCTTTTTGCAACAGTATTTGCTGCCAGTTCGCGCGTTTTTCAGGAACAGAGGTAAAATTAATCCGTTATCTTTGTCGTATTTTGCCTTCAAACATTTTTAGTAACCCGAAAAAAAAAAAAAACCCTGGCTTGATAATGAGGCGCCAAACTAATCAGGCAAATATCTCACTCGGGAAACATCGTCCTCGTAGAAAGTACGTAATTAAAAGCTGCATTCATTTCAAAAATAAATAAATATCGGCAGTAGCAACGTACAATCCAGCAAAAAGTGTAGAAGTGTGTATGCCAGAATGTCTAGCGGGCGTTGAACTGTGACAAATATCAGGTTAAAAGATTTTTAAACACATGACATAAGCCTAAGATATGCTCATGAGTTTAGTACCTTTTGTGTGAGTGACTTTGTACTGTTTCTTTATAACCCTGTTTGTATTTGTAATAATATTCAGGTAATAAAGAAAAAGAAAGCTCCGACAGCCCTCGTGCCTTGGAAAGGAAAGCTGATCCGTTCATTCTAGCGCGGGTTCGAAATGCCTAGAGTGTTTTTTCACAAATGCTTTCAATTTCATTCAGGTTCGCCTGTTGCTATGTGATTGATTCGCACCGTTGCCATGTAAGCTACCACTGCTTGCACATTGCGGTATAATGCGACCTTGACAAACGTGAGCAGTTAAGCTAACGGTCTACAATTTCACGAGGCACGTGATGTCTTTTTTGTAGTACCGCGGTTGGACGACTGGCATTTATGACTCTCGAAAAATGCTCGCTACCTCATTTTTCACATTTTATTGAACGAAAAATAGGAATACAAAAGGATACGTTAAAAAAAAAATGATGCATCTTTAGGCCACCGTTCGCGGCAGGGCGCACCACATGCTAGCATCCCAACTGTACGCGCTTTGAACCAAAGCCACAAATTGGCTTCTAGTATTCTCGCCATCTACCTGGTGGGCTGCAATCAACTAGGCCTCTGGACCATAAGGGAGTGTCCGTTTTTCACTACTTTATATCACTATGATATAACATCCAGGTACATTCTCGATTGCAATTGAGCCGATTTTAAGGAAGTTAACCTCAGATTTTCATTTAAACACGGTTTTTTCACCTTAGACGAAGTTTGGACAAGTTGGTGTAGATTCACGAGGAAAATATAATCCACACTTCAACAGAACAAAGAAGAAAGGAGACACCACCAGCACTGTGCTCATTCTTTTCTTGTTCTCTCTGTTCTGTACAACTTCGCACTGTACTTTTGATCGTGAATTGCTCTCCTCATCTTCGTACAAGTCTGTTGAACACAACTGCGTGCCTTTCAGTTGCATGATAACTAATATAGCGCAGAAATACGTTCCCTTGGTTTCTATATATTCATTATCATCATCAGCCTGACTATATCTACTGCAGAGCAAAGGCCTCTCCCATATTCCTCCAATTAACCCGGTCCTGTGCTAGCTGCATCCACTTGACCCCTGCGAACTTTTTAACCTCATCCGTCCACATAACTTTCTGCCCCCCCCCCCCCCCCCCTGCTACGCTTTGCACCCCTTGGAATCCAGTTTGTTACCATAAACGACCATCAGTTATCCTCTCTTCGCACTACATGTCCCGCCCTTGCCCATTTCTTCTTCTTAATTTCCACTAGAATGTCGGTAACTTGAGTTATTTCTCTGACCCACTCTGCACGTTTCCTATCTCTTGATGTTACCCCTACCATTTTACGTTCCATAGCCCTCTGCGTTGTCCTCAACATAAGTAGAACCCACTTTGTTAGCATCCCCTTTTTAGCCCTATAGGTGAGTACAGGTACAGGTAAGATGCAACTGTTGTATACTTTCCTCTTAAGCGATACCGGTAAGCTGCTAGTCATAATCTGCGAGTGCTTATGAATTACGCTCCATACTGTTGTTATTCTCCTTGTTATTTCCTTTTCATGGTCCGGATCTGAGGAATATGTCCTAAGTAGACATATTCGCCTACTACTTCCAGTGCTTCACTACCTAACGTATAAACTGATGTGCCTTCCCTAGGCGGTTCAGCATTACCTTGGTTTGCGAGCCTACCGTTCTACATTTCATATCTAGCTCATCAATGATTCTTTGCAGTTCATCCCCTGAGTTACTTAGCAAAGCAATGTCATCAGCAAATCGCAGATTACTGAGGTATTCTCCATCTACCCTTATCCCTAACTGCTCCCATTCCAAGTCTCTGAATACTTCCTCTAAGCAAACTGTGAATAGTACTTTATGGGGATTTTTCATTTCATTGCTTTATTGCTTCATTGTTGCTTTATTTGCTTTGCTTTATTCTTCAATACTTCTAGGCTTATGTCATCCTCAGTTAGAGCTGAATATCTATTGTGTAGTGAGATCCTGAACTCTTCTACCCTTTCCCTCACCGCTAATTGGTTGATGGACTTCTTTCTTACTAATCTGTTTCGTTCCCTCTTAAGATTTCGACTAATTCGAGACCTTACCATCCTGTGGTCACTGCATCGTACTTTCGCCGTTACCTCTACATTCTGTTTAATGGCGGAGTCAATTTCATTTATATATAATAAAAAGACTTCTAATTCATGGTTTTCCAGTAATATGCGTTGCGATGGCTTGGTATTCCATGTTCATAGTTATGCTAAAAGGAAGATACGACAAAGGAGCATGACAGGATAGAGTGCTGACTTGAAACAGATTTATTCGGTACAAAGAGCGCGATTTGCATAAGAAAAAAATGGTGGTGGCTCAGCTTGGTTCAGCCTGGATACCAGAAGAGAAAAGGTTCGGTGATGCCATGGCTTAGCTTGTGGTTCCTTGGCGTAGAATTGGCCCACTACTCACACTTTCAAATGAATTGTCTGGGAAGCGAGGCTGAAACGAACAGTGCCATAGCCTTAGCTCACTCACCCGAATGTCAAGGTCCACTTTTCGTAAGCGGTTAACCTCATCGTCTCGTCCAGTGTTGTTCTCAGCAGTAAAACGCACCCGTCTTGCTGCATCACTCATACTTCTCTTTTCCAACCGCTCGGCACGCTGTTCTTCACTTTCCTCGGCCCGCCGCCTCCTGTTTTCATTCCGCCATGCAGCAGTGGCTTCGGCTTGAACAGCAGCACCCGACGCCTCGTCTCCTGTCATTCTTCTTCTTTCCCGGCATACGGTGTCACGGTGCCACGCCAAAGGCTTAAAAAGCTAGCGCTGTGCATCATTGTTCTTCTTCTTCTTCTCCTGTGACGTCACGTGGTTTGCGCGTGCGCATCTGTGGCTTTTTCTAACGACAGACCACACGCGATACTCGGAGTTCACTAGTCTAGTGAAGCTTTGCGCTTCAAAACTGAAAACAATATTAGGTCACTTTCACAAGGAAGGAGAAGGATTCAAAGAAAAAAGCACTGATGACCGATATCGTTTTCTTAAACATGAAATGTCAGCTTCTACTTATAGATTGTCACGGACTACGTACTAACACAATCAATCCCACAGTTCCTGATGTGATAAGCCTCAACCAGCTCCCGCGAAGCGTGTCAGCGCTCCTGCAAAGGAAGCTATAATGCCTGGAGCCTAGTATAGCAAGTTTGTCTTTTGTCGATCTTTTTGTCATTACCTTTTTTTTATCATTCATTAATATACACCTGAAGGTGCGAGGCAATGCCGGTCCGTAGGAACAAATTATGTTGTAGGCATTCATTAATACAACTGCCCGATTGCCAGCTTTCCCACAAAATCAATCGAGCTGTACCGCACTAAAACTTTTGACGCTTCGCTAACCAGTTCTGATATTTTAGTATAAGTTGTTGCCGGTGTCGCATGATACCAAAGAACACAGTGAAGAAATTTCATGGGTGCTGACACATCTTACACAATGCTCTCGTTCTCACTAGCTGCGCGCGTAAGATGTGCCACTTTTGCGGCCGGGGTTTTACTTTCTTGCAAGGTTCATGGAGCAAAGTGCCATTTCTTCTTCCTTACTGTTTCAGTTTCTGCATCAAAGCTTCGGCAGTAGATCTAATTTCAGGAGGAGGAAACCCTGCCTGTTTTACCTTCGTGGTCTGATCACCAAAGCTTACCTGAACTTGGCGACATCAAAAATTATTTGAGGGCACACTCAGGGCACATCAAAACATTTGCAGGTTTCATAGTTTTTGAATGCTTTGAGTCATACAGCAGCAAACCTTCTTCAATCTGCTTGCATCACCTCAGAGCCAGACGGGCGCGCGATAGTTGTTTGTGAAATCCGCTTTGATCGCGGGTTCACTGATAGCCGTCTCGTCGGTGTCCGATTCGCGCCCTCATTTCGCTCGAAATCCGGCCTCAACGCGCACAGGCAGAGCGGTCAACGGCGAATGCTCCGCTGGTGCTGTTACGGTGTGAAGCCGCATAATCATACTGATATGCGGGGGCCTTGTAATGCGCGCTATTGGTATTTAAAAGACCTTTTGATGGACAATACTATTTGGAGGACAAGTTTTAATTCTGGAAGTACAGTATACCTGCTTAAAATTTAATAACTACATTAACGCATTTATTTAATTAGATAGCTAATTGAAGCATTGTGCCTGCACCTGGTGTTCAGCGTACTCACTAATATACCCTCAGAGCTAAGATAAATCTGAAGCCATGCACTTATCTGTATTTTTTAAAGAAATAAAACCTTCTAAAGAACACAGCCGGTATATTTTAAGCTTTCATGCATATATTTGGGTTTAAATAAGGAAATTCTGAAATATTTCTTTGCGAGCTTACCTCGTTGAATACGCCACCAAGAATAAAAGCACCGTCCAACCGGGGTCTTTAACGCCACTGCATATATTGCGGCGACAATCCGCACCATCTGGGAAGACACGATTTAAGTTTATTAAAACCATGCACACACAACTCCCAAGCAGCTACACCGCTCCCCAAATTATTCCGTCCCGTTGTTAAAATTCCCTGAATATGGCGGCGTCCGCTTTCTGACATGGAGAAAATGCCCAGGAGCGAATCGCTGCGGGTCCCGCGGTCAAAGCTGATGACGCATCATTTTACCGCCGTCGTTCGTTCGCTGTAGTGCGCGCTGACGTCCGACACGCGTTCCTCGAATTCCCATATTTAGGTTAGTGGGCACGTCGTAATTACGCTGCGGGCGGCGGCGCGTTGGTTGCAGGCCGTAGGAACTTGGCGGACGTGCCCTGCGTGCGCACCCGATGTTCATTAACGCACATCGCCGATGAGCACTGTCGAAATATACGACGTTAAAACACTTAACTGAATGACTGGATCTATGCTAGAAAATCTAACGCACGAAGCAAGATGAAGAAGGAAATGGCTCAGGTGGTGCAATTTAATCGAGAAAACGCAAAGATTGAAGCATTCCTAAAAAGTCGCTGATTTCACGGCATATTAGAAAAGCAAAGAAAAAAAGGCGCAGATCACAGCACATGCGCGCATTACAAGTGAAGGAAACGCAAGAAATTCTAGCGTTATGGTGGGCGCATTCCAGGATTACTCAGTGAAAGCCTTTCCCATTTCGGCACGCCATTTATATACGCAACCGAAGAGTGAATGCCGAAATAGGTAGAATTCATACCCCACTCTTGCAATTCTTGTCCTCCCCCCACCCTTATTTTCCATCGTCTTCTAATTCAACCGTCATACGAGAAGCCGCGGCGTCTGGGCCTTCGTCATGAGCGCTAAATGTGCCGCTAGATGCCGGCGTCATCATTGTAGCAGGCGCTACGCTCAACGTTCTCTTTTGGAACTCAACCTTTCTGCCTGCCGTGGTTTGTATGTGGCAAGTTGGACACACACACTTCAGTTTAGGTTTGAGCCTTTTTTCCCCTTAATTCAAAGTAAGGTTACACAAAATACTTTATCTTTATTTCAAATTCCGGAAACTCATTGCTGAATTTCTATTCTTTATATTTAAGGTCTTACTGATGGTAGCGTGGTTTCTTGAGAAAATGCAGGGCAATAAAGTTGTCGCTGCAACATCGCAGACGGCGTCATGATTGCTCGCATACGTTTCTGCAGAAAAGCATATCTTCTAAGCGTGAAGTGCTAGCGATGTTTTCCTGGCGCGAAGTTGACTGATCTTTCATACGCCTAGACATGATCAAAAACATTAGAAGGAAAGAAACATTTTGAGCTTAAGGCACCTGCCAGTTTGCCCAATATTTAACGTTTATCTGGGAAACGAAATACGTTACAAAATACCTAAAGAGCAAGTGACACATTTAGTCCGCTCCTTCGCAATGAATTCGCAACGCCATAGCGTTAGGATGAGTGTCCAGTAGAAACCCTGGTGTGATCTGCGCTGTGAGCGAAGCATTATAAGCACGGCTCTGGTTGGTGCCCTTGCAGGGCACCGCCGAATCGTACGTCCGATGTCACGAGAGCACGTCATATGTCCGAGTTCTGTGAACACATCTTGCGAGATGGGAATTGGTTCCGACCCTACGAATGCAGGCATGTTCATAAAGCTTGATGATAAAGCGCTGCTCCGTGCGTACAGCATTGTTTGCGTAGTGACAAATTCATCGCCGACCTTGATCTTGCAGAAGCCGTGTTGTCGCAAACTTTGTACTTGCTTCGTGGTGCCTTATGTAGCCTCCAGTTGTCGAAGGCGAGGAGATGGGCACCATCAAGCCCAAGAGAACGTAAAGAAGCAAAGATGGTATCAGAAATATTGCTGTCTTGTTGGCGCTGAATAGTCCTTGGGTAGTAGGATTTATCCGAACGCTTTCATTGTGCTCCTCGGACATATATACCGGCACCAGGCTGCACACCACTCGCGTGCAGATAGGGCTGCCCCTCGTTGGACATCCAATGCAGCTAGCTACTAGACTGCTGCATAATTGCAAATGCTTGAAACGTTGACTGGCTCCCCAATGGCATGGCCATCCGTGTGAAGTAGCGGATGAGTTCTATCATCTCAGCTTCCAGCTGGTACTCGGTGCGGACGTCGGCGTTGTAGAGCTCCGCGGACATGTGTTCGGCCGGCAACATCCAGTTTTCTGTTACCAGGTGATTTTTTGTCTTTTTGCTATTTAAGGCCAAGCCACGTAATATCGTTTGTAGTTCGTTTCTAAGTTGTGTACCAACGCTCTCCTGGTTGGCCACGGAATCAAAGAACAACAGACCGTAAGTGTAGATGTTCTCAGTCGAGTGTAGGACGGCAAGTTACCTTGCCGGAACATTGTCGTGGTGGTAGGCGTGGCCCTAGGGAAGAAGGAACTGAAACTTCTCAAAGAGAGACGGCGCCACGAAAGTCAAGAAGCGGTAGCGGAGGTAGTCGAAGATAGTGCATGTGTAGCTCTCTTATCACTGTGGAAAGCCGTTGAAGCATCTCGGGGGCCTGACAATCAGCCTGGAGATGCGAAAGTCTCTTCGATTCCGCATGAGAACGACAAAGTAATGGTCCCGCTTCCAAAAAGAATGGCATTCTTCCCAGGTATTCAGAAGAAGTATGGCCTCTGTCTGTTGTTTATAAGCCCGCATCAGACCCACGAAGGATTTCTCTGGCTTGCGCTCGAAGTAGTGCACGTTTTGAGCGTGGCTGTGCATGTCGACGTCGGGCTTTGGAAGTCCCAGATCTTGAGCCACGAATCTTGTGCAGCCTTCATCAGAGGGCTGATCCTACGACGAGTAGCATCCTGTCAGCAGCGTAGCTGCTGTCATGACCTGCACTCGTGGCTTGTTGGGTGCCAGAGTGCTTCTGACGAAGGGAAAGACTCGCAGTTCCCTGTCTAGGTAACCCAGTAGGCTCGTCAGGTTCTCCTCATGGCTGGACTCCAGCAAGCAGATGTCGCGCATGGCACCCTGCAAGTTCTCTCGAACGTTCTTTCCTTCGTACTCGATGATGCAGTCCATGCACTGGTTCGACACCTGGTGAAGAAATTTTTCATTCGTCTTGTCTCGGGCTGCGACCTAAAGGTATGATCAAAGTAGCGGTGTAGCTTGACCACAGCGGTCGCCACAACGAGGTGGCTGTAAGACCGCGTGTAGAATGGATACTAATTTCTGCTTCATTTGTGTCCGCATGCGTGGTCATAAAGGTCGACGCAGGGTTTCATAGGGTTCTGCGCATAGTTTTCTGGGCATAGTGCCACCCAGCGGCAGTAGGTGTCTAAATAGAGAAGTCTTTGTGGCCGTCTGATTGACTCCACCAGAACGTGCTCTAAGAATGTCGTTGAAATAGAACAGATCCTGAAGAAGGCGTTCGGAAGTGCTCTGGCTGTTTGCCAGCTTAAGTCGATAGGGTACCCTACGGCGCAAGTCAGTGGCCTGTTTGCGGACATTGTTCAGATTTTCAAGTTCCCAAAAAGAGTGGAGCCACTCATCACTCTCTGTTGTGTTCGTTTTTAGCACGCAAACCATCGTTCCTGATCTCGATTTCTTCGTTCTCAAGCATGTTGCCACACTTTGAAAGGTCCATCCCAGCTTGGACTCCAAAGCGATGAGTGACGTCATCGTGTCGCATCTACAGAACTGCCCTTCAAGGCAGTCCGCATCTGGTCTGACCCAATTAGGACGCTGATCCACTGCAGTTGCCAACGTCATGACATGACAATTCGTCTGCAATATGTCGGCAACGCTGCGTAGGTGACGCTACAGAAGAAGAAACTATGGGCGTCTCCTCGATGTCCTTGCATATGTGAGGAATCACAATAGCGTACAAAGTGATCTCGTCACCCGAAAACTGCCTCTTAAGTGCAGCTCTACAATGCGCTGTTTCTTGGTCGCTTGGTCAGAAACGTTTGCAAAGGTATTAAGGGCAACCTTTATCAATCCCACGGATGTTGCTTGCAGCTGTCTTGCCAACGATTCTGTAATAAACGTGCGCTGACTGCCTCCATCGAAGATGCCTCGAACATGCAGCAGGTGGCGGCACTCGCTGTCCACGCCCGGAATGTTTGCAGTAGAATACTAGAGGATGATCCAAAGGTGGTGCATACGGTTGCGTCGGTGGTCATTCTATCGCATCGCGTCCGCGTTACATATGCTAGTGGCTTGTCGATGCCCGCGTTTGGAGCATGTAATCTTGCGACGGCAGTCTCGCGCACGGTGTCCTGTGGTCGTGCAACGAAAGCCCCACATGCTCTGTGACAGGAGCTTCTTGTCTGGAAGCAGCAGGTCAGCACAGCACGACGAAGTCAAATGGTCGCTAGACGAGCGGAAAACACAGGCCTCGGCGATCTTTGAAGATTGAGCATGAAGAATTGACGACGTCGGTCGTTGCGCAGTCGCTGTCTTACATTGGTTGTCATGGTATTGCGTCCGGATCTCTGACTGTTTTACCGAGTCCCCACGGGCTTTGTAGTGGGTCTTCTCTAAACTCTCGACTTCAATCGCCAAGAACGCCAGCAAGCGATCTAGCTCCGATCCACTTGCTGCGCTATCGTGGACTTCGGCTGCGGCACCATTTGCTTGAGAACGGTGGTAATTGATGAGGAGAGCACGCGGGAGTGTTCTTAGGAGGATGCCGCGAAGCATCGCAGAAAACGATGTCCTGCTAATGCCCAAGAACTTAAAGCTTTCTGATGTTACTGAGTACTTGCTCGTAGAGCTTTCGGAAAGCCGAGGTGTCGGTTGGAGAACGTATGGTTGCCAGCGCCTAAGTCTGGAGAAATATTCTTGCTCCAAGCGGGCTTTATCACCGAACATTTTCTTAATCATAGAAACGGCGTCCATGTAGCACGCCTCGGTAGTCGGAAAGCCCGCGATGGCTGAAGCCGCGTCACTTCTTAAGAAAAGTCGCAAATAGTGAAATTTGTCTGTGACAGTGAGACCATCGTTGCGATGAATAAGCTGGTCATCATCATCATCATCATCATCAGCCCGACTATACCCACTGCAGGGCGAAGGCCTCTTCCATATTTCTCCACTTAACCCGGTTCTGTGCTAGCTGCATAAGGTGGCCAAACTGCTCCCAAAACTCCATCCAGTGGCTCAGGTCCCCAGAGAAAGGGATTAAAGGGAGCTTCGGCAGCTTGACTCCGGGTCTTTTGGAAGAGGGAGCTATGACTCGATCAGCTGCGTTTGAAGGCGAGGTCATAGTGGACATCAAATTACTGCGACGACTCAGAAGATCGATCAGCGTGCGCGTCGCGCTGTCTTCGTACTCTATGAATGTCGCGTACTCCGCTTCGAAGCATGCGTCATCAGCAATGTGATCTTCTAACTCGTCGTTATTCTTCTTCAGCTCGTCATTATTGGCCTTGAGTCGTTCGTAGAGGCTGGTCAGTTCGCTAAGCGTCGTCGCATCGGATGATAAAAGAGCACTTGCCTCATTGATAAGTCGGGTGTTCTGAGCCCGTCGAGCCGTCCGCTTAGATCTCAGCCTATCCATGGGCATGAGTGAGGAATCGATTTCAAGAATTAGATCTAGAAGACAAAGAGCCCGAAGAGATGTGGACTGATGTTCGTGATATAATACAAGAAGTTGCTACTAAGGTAGTTCCAAAGCAAAAGAAATGCAAAAAAGCAAACTGGTTATCTGAAGAGGCTTTGCAAATAGCTGAGGAAAGGAGGATGGCAAAAGGTATGGGGGAAAGAGAAAGATACAAGGTTCTCAATGCGAATTTTCAGAAAATAGCAAGGAGAGATAAGAATGCCTTCCTGAACATACAGTGCCAAGCAGTTGAGGACAACAGCCAAGCAAGGAACACAAGAGCTTTGTATAAGACAATCAAAGATATCAAAGGAAGCTTCTGTGCTAAGCTGGGCGTGATAAAGGACAAACGAGGCAAGGACCTCACTGAAGCCTCAGAGATAAAGAAGAGGTGGCAGGAATACACAGAAGAACTGTACAAGAAGGACCCGGATGTGCAAACCCAACATAAGACGGTTGTGATTACTGATCTCGAGCCGGGCATCCTGAAGAGTGAAGTTGAATGGGCCTTAGCCAGCCTTGCTAAGAACAAAGCTAGCGGAATTGATGGTATTCCAGCTGAGTTGCTTCAAAACCTCAACCACGACGCTGTTAACACACTGCATACATTATGTCAGAAGATTTGGACAACCCTGCAGTGGCCACAGGATTGGAGGAGGTCAGTTTACATCCCCATTCCAAAGAAAGGCAGTGCCAAAGATTGTTCCAACTACCGCACGATCGCGCTTATTTCGCATGCTAGCAAGGTGATGTTAAAAATCCTGCAAGGTAGGCTGCAGCAGTATGTGGATCGGGAGCTTCCGGACGTGCAAGCTGGGTTTCGCAAGGGCAGAGGAACTAGAGACCAAATTGCCAACCTTCGCTGGATCATGGAAAAAGCAAGAGAGTTCCAGAAACCCATTTACTTCTGCTTTATTGATTATGCGAAAGCGTTTGACTGCGTAGATCACAGCAGATTGTGGCAAGCTCTCCAAGAGATGGGAGTTCCAATTCACCTCATCTGTCTCCTCAGGAACCTGTATGAAGGGCAAGAGGCCACAGTCAGAACTGGGCATGGTCTTACTGATTGGTTTCCGATTGAGAAAGGGGTGAGGCAAGGCTGCATACTGTCGCCCTGTCTATTTAACCTATATGCAGAGTGCATCATGGGGAAGGCCGGTTTGGACGAGTCTTCAGCTGGAGTGAAGATTGCTGGAAAACGTATGAACAACCTTAGATATGCGGATGATACCACTTTAATGGCAGAAAGTGAAGCGGAACTCAAGAGACTTCTGATGCGCGTACAAGAAGAGAGTGAGAAGTTTGGGCTTAAACTGAACATTAAAAAGACGAAGATCATGGCGTCTTGCCCTATCAAGTCCTGGAGCATCAATGGACAAGAAGTGGAAGCTGTGACAGATTTTCTGTTCTTGGGCGCCAAGATTACCTCGGAAGGAGACTGCAGCCATGAAATTAGGAGACGCCTGCTTCTGGGAAAGAGAGCAATGGTTAGCCTTGACCGCCTAGTAAAGAGCAGAGACATTAGTCTGCCAACCAAGATCCGTATAACTCGTGCTATGGTCTTTCCAGTTGTGATGTATGGATGCGAGAGTTGCACTGTGAAAAAGGCTGACCGCCGAAGAATTGACGCGTTTGAATTGTGGTGCTGGCGAAGACTCTTGAGAGTTCCTTGGACTGCCAGAAGATCAAATCAGTCTATATTGTCGACCATAAACCCTGACTGCTCATTGGAGGGTCAAATTCTAAAGTTACAGCTCAGCTACTTTGGTCATCTGATGAGAAGAGAGGAGTCGCTGGAGAAAGATTTGATGTTGGGAAAGGTTGAGGGTCGCCGGAGAAGGGGTAGGCAGCGAACGCGATGGTTAGATGGCATCCTCGAGGCATTGCAGATGAACCTATGTGATGTTAAGAAGATAGTGAGAGACCGGAAAGCGTGGCGTGACATGGTCCATAGGGTCACGAAGAGTCGGACACGACTGAACGCCTGAACTGAACTGATCCATGGGCATGCAGCGCTCGCACCTCCTCGTAAGGTCCAGGTACGACTCCCGGGTTTCGGCACCAAAAATGTTCAAAAATGGGCCACGAGCACGCACCCAAAGACTAAGGTCTGGGACGGCGTCTAGAAAGACTGCATTTAATGCGTTCGAGTTCTCAAGATGGCGACTCAACCATGTCCTCGGTCATGAGCTCACGCTTCCTTTTTTTATTTTTCCTCCCGTTGGCTCGGTATCTTCCTCCTCGTCATTGGCGCGGAAAGAAGAGCGATGCTAAAGATTTAACACTACGCCGGGTACTTTCGCACATAATGTGGTAGCTTAGGATAATGACTGCGTGCTTGCTAACGGAGGCACTCGCTAAGGGATCGGTTATTTAGCGAGTGGTGTAGTGCACCTACGCGATGTAGAAAGCACAAGACGAGCCACAAACGGAAGCCCTTGAAGGCGCAGCTCCATGTAAATTTTATTACTGCGATAGCAATATGGCGCTGCCATTAACGCAAAACCTGTTCGGCGTCTATGTGAAGTTTCCACCTGCTAGATGGAAGGTGGCTTTTATTGCGAAAGCAATACTACTTTAGTTTTTGAACCTTCAGCTTAGTGCGGCCGGTAGCCATGCCCCACCCACGTGACGCTGTGACGTCACACCCCACGTGACACTAGGGTGAGAGCTGGGCTACCAACTCAAGCGGTCGGCAGGAGCTGCCAACTTGGGTCTCTCGTTTGGGACGGTTATGTCAGAATCAGCCTGCTAGGACTCTGGCATTCACGTTACCGCTATAGGCCACTAACGCACTTTCATACGGCATGGTTAAAGCGGCGCTTTATATGTGGGCTGAGGAAGAAGAAAAAGAGAAGAAGAACGCTCGGTCACCCGCAATGCTTTCGCTCAATATTTGGTTCAGCAGCGTTGAACCCTCGTAAATATTTCAAGAGTAGCTTTTAGCATCCGGAAATGGAGCACTGGAGAGGGTGACAAGGAAAGGGTTGAATCGAGCTGATTGGTTGTTACTGGAATGCAAAAACGAAAACAGTAAGCGCATGTGTTAGCACCCTCTCCCCATCCCGCCTGTAAGCACTGTTTTCGTCGAGGAGGAGGCTATACTGAAGGTAATTGAACAGCTGAGCCATGGAAGCCGGCAAGTAAGAACCCCATATATTCTAGGTTAAATATTATCTGGAATCTTCCACTACAGCAACTCTTCTTAGTTGATGTAGTAACTCTTCTTAGTTGATGTTTGAGAACTGAAACCACCAATTAAAAAAACCCAACTTGCTACGAGTAGTGTCTCGATTAAAAACACATGAGCGCATAAGCACGTCAACTGCTTCTCTTTCCTAGCTGCACTAGCAAAGCATGTTCTAGAGGGCAGCATCATATGCCTATTTCGTGTACAAATTTTATTATTTTAATCCTCCATCAGGACACAATGCATATAAAGCCCTCATCGAAGGAGGTGTAAACGCCTATATAGTTAGAATGTGTCGCCTTTTTTCCCCCTAAAGCCGCAAAAGGGGACGAAGAGACATTGTCTTAGCAAATAAAGGTAGCGTAGCCAGCTGTAAGCCGAAATACATATGTCTTCCTCTTATTTCCAATAATGTTAGGCTTAAAGAATCACAGCACGAATATCCTAAGTTGCAGATATTTACCACATTATGAAGACAATGATCATGGCATCCTGCACTATCAAGTCCAGCAACATAGAGAGACAAGAAGTGGAAGCGGTGACCAATTCTCTCTTGTTGGGCTACAAGATTACCTCGGAAGGTGACTGCAGTCATAAAATTAGGAAACGCCGGCTTCTGGCAAAGAGGGCCATGGATAGTCTCGACCGCCTAGTAAAAAGCAGAGACATCACAAAACCAAGATTCGATATTTCGTGATATGCATTTTCTAGTTATGATGTATGAATGCGAGAGTTGGACTGGGAAGAAGGCTGCTCACCGAAGACTTGACGCTTTTGATTTGTGGTGCGAGTTTCATGGATTGAAAGAAGATCAAATTAGTCGATACTGGCGACCATAAATCCTCACTGCTGATTGAATGGCCAAGCTTCAAAGTGGAAGCTCAGATACTTCGGTCATCTCATGCGAAGAGAAGAGCCACTAGAGAAAACCTTAATGCTGGGAAAAATTGAGGGACACTGGAGAAGGGTAGACAGCGAACGCGATGGTTAGATCAATAAAGCATATTGCCGGGCTAGTTGGTTTAACATCCTTTAGAAACTGCAAAAAGACCCTGGCGCACAAAAATTTAAATTAAAACATAGAGACAAGGGGACAACGAACAGGCGACAACGTCAAGTGTTTATTGCAGAAGACATGCACATGCATTTACACCGTCAGGCCCCGTCCACATTAAAAAAAAATGAAAACCCTGCATCATCGAATCCGTGGCTATCACCACGCACAACCTCTACAAAAAAAAATCATACTCAGCCGCATACAAAGTCACTGACGTATCACTGATGCACAAGGCAAGGCTGCCTTTTTCTTTATATAAAAGGCATCGAATAATAGCCTAGCCTCTCTGTTTTTGCTCCTTCCTAAAATCCTCGCCTCTTCTAGGCGAGGCTCGCACTTGCACGTGGAGATATTCCTGACCTAATTGGCATATTTATCTTTATTGCTATCTATATTTTGCCATGTTCCGGAAGATGTTTGTTAATACATCTGCCCGTTTACCCTATATCAGACCACCCGCAGCTCAGGGGTACCTCGTATACCACTCCTTCAACACAGGAGATGAAAGTACGCTGGTGTTATATTGTGCACCCTGGCCGTTCAGCGCCACAAATCCGGGGTACAAGTTTATTCAAATCTGCGCAAATCTGTAGTCCGTTGTGGGCGAGGAAAGTTCGAGACCGCGGTTATTTTTTCAGGGTCTGGGCGAATGCCGTCATGGCTAACCAGATGTCCCAATATTTTGATTTCCTTCTCTGTAAAGTGGCACTTCTTGGTGTTGAGCTGAAGGCCCGCTGAAGCAAGACACGTGAGGACCTCATTCAGGCGCGTGAGATGGTCGGTAAAAGTTGACGAAAAGATAACAATGTCATCCAAGTAACATAAACAGGTTCTCCATTTGAGGCCACGAAGTACAGTATCGATCATTCTTTCAAATGTTGCGGGTGCGTTAAAAAGGCCGAAGGCATAACATTAAACTCGTAAAGTCCGTCGGGAGTTGCGAAAGCGGTTTTTTCTTTGTCGTCCTCGTGCATAGGTATTTGCCAATAACCTGAGCTGAGGTCCAAGGTCGAGAAATATTCGGCACCTTGGAGAGAGTCAAGGGCGTCATCAATACGCGGCATCGGGTAGACGTCTTTGCGGGTAATTTTGTTGAGTGCGCGATAATCAACACAAAATCGTACCGATCCGTCTTTTTTTTTTAACTAATACTACTGGGCAGGACCATGGGCTTGTTGATGGACGAATAATATAATGTTGTATAATATAATGTATAAGGTTGTTATAAGGGAATCAACATTTGATGGATTCTGGGCAACTAGGGTGTTATAAGCCATTGAATTGATTCCCTTCAAGACATGGTGTGCACGTTCAGATTCCGGCATAGTGGGACTGATACGACGACAGAGTGCCAGCACGGCCTCTGTGTATGACGCATAGGACTCATCGGGACCTTGACGGCGGGTAGCGAGCTTGTTCCTTTCGATCTCCGTCCGAACAGCCGGGTCGGCGAAGTACTGTCGGAACTGCTGCTTGAAGGTGGGAAAGTTTGTGGTGTGGGGCTCGCGGTTAATAAACCAATTTCTGGCGACCTCAATAAGGTAGAAAGATACGTTCAGAAATTTCAAAGCATCATCCCACCGGTTGTAGGCACAGCAGCGTTCATAAGTGTCAAGCCAGTCATCGACGTCTTCGTTGCGACGACCAGCGAACAGCGGCGGGTTGCGTTGTCGTGTGGGCACCATCGGAGGCGGCGGTGAAGCCTAGGTAGAGGGTCCGGCCGGGTCGGGACTGCTCTCGGTTGACATGACGATGGTAGTTGTTAAACGGCGACCGGAACGTAGCTCCAGCGAGAGGCAGGGCACAAGGCAGCAAGGGAATCGAATCTCACCTCCACCACTTGTGAAAGAAGGCCAGGTCCAGACGGCAAGGTCGTGAAGGCAAGGCAAGGTATGCCGTGTCAGCGTTTAATCTGATGGAGAAAACCCAAGCGCGCTCCGGAGCCGGCGCCGCGGGACGATGATGATGGTATGTACAAGAGGAAGAAGTAGATCGTGGTATGTACAAATGAAAGAAGATCCGTGGAGGGCTCACAATATATATATATATATATATATATATATATATATATATATATATATATATATATATATATATATATATATATATATATATATATATTGTTACGTGCTTTGTACGCACGGGGGGTTTATTTACAGGAATCGGTACAAAGAGGACTGCGGCGAAGCGTACAAACGTTCCTCTGCCCTTGCTCTTCTTCTTCTTCACCGATCTACCCGACCGCTCTTCTTCATCTTCCGTCGACGTTCTACGAAGGCGCGTGACATTTCTCTCCTCGCAGACGAAGCCCGTCGGGCGAGTTCCAGAGATCCTCTGGAATGAAATCGCTTGGGGCGGGCTACATGCACCACCTGCGACTGCCGTGACCGTCGACCATTCGCCGTTATGCGTGCTATGACGTAATTCAGGTCATTGATACGTTCTAACACAACAAACGGTCCGGTGTAGTGTGACAGCAGTTTTTGACAAAGACCACGCTTACGGAGAGGTGTCCACAACCACACATAGTCACCAGGAGCATAGGAAACTTGTTGGTGTCGGGCGTCGTAGCGGTTCCTAGAACGTTCTTGTGACGATAAAATTCGAACTCTGGCCAGCTGGCGGGCTTCTTCAGCTCTGCAGAGTATGGTAGCAAGAGAAGGTTCGCCATGAATGAAAAATGGCAGTATGGTGTCGAGGGCACAGCGAGGCGTGCGAGCATAGAGAAGGTAGAAGGGACTGTAGCCTGTTGTCTCATGTTGCGCTGTGTTATATGCATGCGTAATGAACGGTGGAACGCCATCCCAGTCCTTATGGTCTGCAGCGACGTATATAGCCAACATGGTGGTAAGCGTCCTATTAGTTCCTTCTACCACGCCGTTCGTTTGGGGATGATATGGTGTGGAGTGGCGAAAACTTCAGGCGCTGAGGCGAAGAAGTTCTTCGACAATGTCCGCTGTTAATTGGCGTCCACGGTCACTAATGATGACTGCAGGAGGGCCGTGCCGAAGAATGACGAGTCGAAGTAAGAAATTTGATACTTCAGACGCAGTAGCGGATGGTATCGCGGCTGTCTCACAGTAGCGGGTTAAATAATCAACGCACACAAGAATACATCGGTTTCCTTTAGAGGACCGTGGAAAAGGTCCAAGAAGGTCAATGCCAACTTGCTCAAACGGGGCTGTTGGAGGTGTGACTGGCTGCAGTTTTCCATGTGGGCTTGAAGTCGACAGCTTAAAGCCCTGACATTGCACACAGCTGGCTACATATCGCTTGATCGTTGAACGCATCTTCGGCCAGTAAAATCGCTGCTGTGTGCGGTGGAGTGTTCGGGCCACTCCCAGGTGACCAGACGTGGCGTCATCATGCGTCATTTCTAGAACTGTGCTACGTAGGCTTTCCGGAACGACAAGAAGCATACGTGCTCCCCCAGAGGCGAAATTTTTCTTGTAAAGCACTCCTTCGCGAATGCTAAATGTGTTCTTCATAGGATCGTTGGCGGAATCAAACAGTGAAGTTAATGTTTTGTCTTTGCGTTGCTCGGTTCGGAAAACCGGAGATCGGGGAAGGTTTGTGAAATTGGAGCCAAATATTCATCGAAATTGTCTGAGTCATTATCAGTCGTTTGAAGCGGCAAACGCGAAAGACAGTCAGCATCTGAGTGTTTATGGCCGCTTTTATGCACCGCAGTAAAATTAAACTCTTGTAGGCGTAAAGCCCATCGAGCGAGCCGCCCACAGGGGTCACGAAGACTCACGAGCCAGCAAAGGGAATGGTGGTCGGTCACAATCGTGAAAGCATTCCCGTACAGATAGGAACGAAAGCGCTGTACAGCGAAAACAACGGCTAGACATTCTTGCTCCGTAACCGCGTAATTTCTTTCACATTTACTCAACGAGTGGCTGGAATACGCTATCACGTGCTGATCGCGTTCATGGCGTTGTATAAGTACAGCGCCGATACCGATACCACTTGCGTCAGTGTGCACTTCAATTGGAGCCGATGGGCAGAAGTGGCGGAGGATTGGGCCCGAGGTCAAAAGAAACTTCAGATGACGGAAAGCTGAGTCACATTCGCTGGTCCAATTGAATGGTGTATTTTTATGCAGTAGCCTCGTAAGTGGGTAAGCGATGTCTGCAAACCTTGGTATAAAGCGTCGAAAGTACGAGCATAGCCCCAAAAAGCTCTGCAGCTCTTTTACTGATTTGGGCACGGTAAAACTTTTGACGGCTTCAATTTTCTTGAGATCTGGTCAGACAGCTTCTTTGTCAACTAAGTGACCGAGGACAATTGTTTCACGATAGCCAAAATGACATTTCTTTGCATTCAGTACAAGACCAGCTCGTTCCATGCAATTAAGTGCGATATCCAGACGGCTGTTGTGCTCACTAAATGTTTTGCCAAATATTACTACGTCGTCCAAATAACATAAACAAATTTGCCACTTTAGTCCACGTAGAACTGTATCCATGAACCGCTCGAATGTGGCAGGTGCATTACATAATCCAAAAGGCATAACATTAAATTCGTAAAGTCCGTCTGGTGTTACGATTGACGTTTTTTCTTTATCTGCAATGTGCATGGGGATTTGCCAGTAACCGGATCTCAAGTCAATAGAAGAAAAGTGTGAAGCTGAGTGCAGACAGTCAATTGCGTCATCTATACGTGGAAGCGGGTAGACATCTTTCTTCGTGACTGAATTTAAACGGCGGTAGTCAACACAAAACCTCCGTGTGCGATCTTTCTTTTTAACAAGGATAACTGGAGCTGCCCAAGGACTACAGGACTCTCGAATAATGCCGCGCTTTAGCATGTCTTGAACTTGCTCATATATTACGTTATGTTCAGTTGCTGAGACTCGATAGGGCTTCTGACGTATTGGAGGGGCGGACCCAGTGTTGATCGTGTGATGAATACGACTGGTAGGCAGTGGCATTGAGTCATCCTTGGCAAAGTCGAACACTGTCACGTGTTTCAGTAGTAGTTCCACTAGTATACGACGCTCAATTGTAGAAAGAGACATACTAATCATAGACTTAACTTGGGCCTCCATGCCTGGTCGCACCTGCTGCTCAGTGGCAGAGCTGTTTAACGCCGCGACGGAACCGGATATGCCTTCCTCGAAACGGGAGAGTTTTAGGCCCCGAGGCAACACAGTTGGCTCTTCGAAGTGGTTCACTGTCCATAGCTCAGTGCGGCCTCTAGTCACGGGAATGACGCAACGAGGCACAAGGATACTCTTCTGAGAGCAGGTGAATCTCGTAGGTTCTACTATAGCCTCAAAAGATTCGCACTGGTTCCGAATACAGAAAACCCGCACGAATGCTGCAGATAACGCTGGCACAATTGTGTCTTCTTCCACAGCAAATGCTCCAAATTCAGGTGTCGAGTCATCCACAAGAACCGAAAGTAGTGAAGGATTCTAAGCAATCTCTCCCGTACCACAGTCTAAAGTTGCCCCACACTCTTGCAGAAAATCAATCCCAAGAATCACATCATGCGTAGACCGAGGCAGTACTGCAAATTCTGCTCTAAACTTGAGGCCGCCAATAACAACATCCGAAGCACACACACCAAGAGGAACTAAAGGTTCACCACCGACACCACGGAATAACACTGCACGGTTCCCACTGAACATTACTTTTCTACCTAAACGGTTCTTAAAACTCAAACTCATAACAGATACTGTAGCACCAGTGTCCACAAGAGCCATTGTTTTCACACCATCAACAAACATTTCCAATTTGTTCTTTAACATAAACACGGGTAGAGGTATGGACGTCATCGACTCGCCGGCGGCCTCACCTCCATCGGCCGCGCCCCCTAATTTCCCGGAGGCGGAGGGGTAGAACGACGTTGAGGGGAAGGTGACCTGCGCGGGCGCTGGGGTGGCGGCGTCACACTACGATCAGATGCAGGAGATGAATTCCGCAAATATGTCGAATGGTGTGAGTCCCCAGTAGGCATAGTCGGGAATCGCTGTTGTTCGGTGTGCAGCCGTCCGTGAATGTTCGCGCGAATCGGTAATCTTGCACAGTTGGAAAACGACGGCGGCAGTATCTAGCGATATGCCCCGCAAAGCCACACCTGTAGCACACAGGTTGAGGGCGCCAGCGATCAGCATAAGAGTCCTCACTAACAAAGTCGCGACGTTGGTTGTAGCGAGGCTCTCGCTGCTGACGAACCACATTTTCAGAGTAGGCGGGCCTCTTTTCCATCGGCTAATGGTCATAACGTTGAGTACAGCTGCGCTGATCGTCCATATGCGAAGCGCCGCTAGGTTGAACCCACGGAGTGGACAGGGTGCACAACTCTGCCGCACATATTCTTCACTACAGATGGCGTCCCTAGATCTTGACAATTCCTCACGTACAATCTCTCGTATTATATCAGCCATGGAAACTGAAGGACAGGCTTCAACACTGACTACAGAGGTGACATTGGCCAGTCTTCCGAATTTAGGTGCAATTCGTCGCAGCTTGAGAGCCTCAAATGTTCTACAATGCTTTATAACATCAGCGGTGGTGCTCAGGTTCTCTTTGCTAATAAGAAAATTATAAACGTCTTCCGCTATTCCTTTCAGGAGGTGACCGACTTTGTCTTCTTCAAGCATAGTGGGGTTGACGAGTTCGCATAGCTCTAAGATGGCTTCGATATATGCAGTACAAGTTTCTCCGGGTACTTGCGCCCGGTGAAACTAAGTTTGTTAAGCGCGCTTCTTCTTTGCAGGTTCATCTCCAAAATTTTTCTTGATTTCGCTTGTAAAGATAGCCCATGTACTTAATGAATCCTCGTGATTATAGAACCAGTCAAAGGCAGTGGCGGCAAGGAAGAACACCACATTAGCCAGCTTAGTAGCGGCGGTCCAGTTATTGTATTTACTCACTCTTTCGTAGTGCTTCAGCCACTCATCAACGTCCTCCTCAGGCTTTCCGGAAAAAGTACGCGGCTCTCGATAATGGGGCCAGTTGTTCGCCGTGGATGGTCCTGGCTGCTCGGTACTGCCGTCTTCAGCCGTGTCTGATGGCATTGGTGGTAGGCCAGCAAGTCTACGGCTTCTTCGGTAGATTAAACGCTCCGTGGTCGCTACCCAAGCACCTACTCCCCAAGATGTGCTTTGTACACACGGGGGGTTTATTTACAGAGATCGGTACAAAGAGGACTGCGGCGAAGCGTACAAACGTTCCTCTGCCCTTGCTCTTCTTCTTCTTCACCGATTTACCCGACCGCTCTTCTTCATCTTCCGTCGACGTTCTACGAAGGCGCGTGACAATATATATATATATATATATATATATATATATATATATATATATATATATATATATATATATATATATAAACACACAACTGTAGCCCCGTGGTGGTTTTCACATTGAAAAGGAAACAAGAACAAAATTACAACACATAACCATCATAGGAATGCTTTCGCTTGAATAACCGGGCTTAGCTGAACTAAACTGAAGCAGTTTTGTTCGCCTTGCTACTTCTGCTGACGTTTCTATCAGCTTTTAGCCATTCATTGATGTATTATTTTTCTTCTTTACCATTTTTGCCAGATGTTCTTGCTAAGTTTTTATAAGCTTTACCTGATTTTTTTTATCGCGATCATTTGCAGGTTTGGTTTTTATTGCCTTTAATTTTCCAAACCACGTAATAATTAATGTTTATATGTTTTTCATGTGACTGCGCACATTGTTTTAGTGATCCCACAGCGTCGCCTCGGCTCCAGTCCTTTATGTTAAATTTAGGCACGTTTCACACCAAAATAAAGTTTTCGTTGCTAGCAGCAGGATCTGCCCTTCGTTTCGTGCTTTTCCTTTGTTGCCAATGCTGATTTTTAGGTGTTAAAAACTAAATTTTGGACGCTAACTAAGGAAGATGCTTAACCATTGTTGCTACTACAGAGCACTCTCGTCCACACCTACATGTTCGCCTGTTAAGCACCGTAACTGACGCTCATTGCCTATTGCTTTCATTGAAGTGTCTGGCTGGACGCCTCGCGAGATAAGCAATCCACTATCAGGAAGGCAATAGTAGAAACCTAGCGCTCTATGAATGATAGCGTAGCGGAGGCGTTCTAGCGCAAGCTGGTGCTGGGTTTCCGGATGGCTCCTGCGCACACGCAGAAGCGAGACGGGAAATTTGTGGCCGATGCTCTTGTGTAGGGTGTGTCTGGTTGACATGTATACGTCTCCGCTCTGCTAAATATCTCCAATAATTATTGGAGATATTTAGCAGAGCGTTTACACCTCCGGGGCGCAAACCAGACGGTTTCTACGATCGCGGTCCTGATAGTGGATTGCTTATCTAGCGAGACGTCCAGCCAGACACTTCAATCAATGAAAGGAATAGGCAATGAGCGTCAGTTACGGCGCCTAACAGGCGAACACGTAGGTGTAGGCGAGGTTACTGTGCTGGCGAAACAATGAGCTTAAGGGGTGGTCAACGAGATTCCCCTCTCCTGCGATCACTCCTACATAGGACAGACTGACCGGTGCATCAATGAGTGAAAGAAAGTGCATGGGCGAAATGCGGAACAAATTAAGTAAGGAGCGCATTTGAAGAAGCACATTACAGAGTGCTCGTCCTGTGGAATTGGGAGGTATGCTATTCTGATGTGATTGTTCTTTGTAAAAGCAAAGATAAGGCGGACAGTAAGCAGATCGAAGCATGCTGTATCAAAAAAAGCCAGCTCGTACATAGGAAGTATATCAATTGCTCTGTACACGGCGGGAAAGAAAGTCCTTGAACTGTGTTATCATGTTATATCTGATTTTAGGTGACGTGTGTGAGCATGTGACGATAAAGCCTATATATGTACGCTTTGTGTGTGCAATAAAATATTTGAAAGCTCCGCTTCATGCCATCGTCTTCACCGTGTCTGGCCTGTGTTTTTCGCGCCTGTAAATGTTAAGAATGCACTGTAACCAACTAGCCCAACAACAAGATCTCTTGAAGCCATGCACCAATTTGATTTTAAACGACGTTACCATTTATTTAGGCCTGGTAATAACCACAGAAAATAGCACGCACGACCTAAGGACGGCAATTTCGATTCCGCCGAAATGCGCGAGGTCCTATACTATGGTCCGCGAGGAAGGAGTAAAAAAATAGTCGGCTTTTAACTCCACTTAAAACGATTGCGACATTCGAAAAGGCTGATTTGCATGGTTTTGCTTAACGGTTTAGAATTTAGAAACAGTTACAAAATTTGCCAAAGTGTTGAACGTCTTTGTTGCACCGTATACAATTGAAAAGACGTATGTAGTTGGTTGAAATCTCTCTCAAAACTATCCTGCAATTTGACTAGAAGATGAATCTAAATGAGAAACGAAATGGCCTCTTATCAGCAGAAGGCAGTGGTAAGATCGGTTGCGTGAAAGTTTTGACAGAAAGGAGAAGAAATCTTGGAGGACCGTTAGTCATATGCCATATGAGCAAATAAAACACCAGAACACTGACGGACTCTGCCACAAATGCATCTGCTGAACATAGCGTAATCGCACTCAACGCTTCGGTGGCTCGACAACGGCTGGCGTCATAGTTGCTATGGTAACCAGTCAGACAACAAAGGTATTGGATTGCCGCTAACAAACGCACAAAAAGAGTGAAGCATGTTTAGAAGGAGCCCTTGCGTATCGGGCTGTGGTATTGAGAAGAGCACAAGGTAACCATGAAAAGCCAGTGATTTTGTTGGTGCACTTTACTATAGCAGCATAGCGCATCTCGGGGCTATGCCGGGTTGCCTGCCTCTTATTCTGCTCGCTATCATGATATGATGAAAATGAAAGATGAAGTGGCACTGCTCATTATATTTTCGTGATCATTATGGAAAAATCCGAATGAAATAGCCTGCTCAGCGAGGGAAGTTGTGTGGCCCTTGTTATCACACAAGCCCTGGTTCTGAGCAAGCGTTCGCAAGTAAGTAATGTGGGAATGGAGAAATATTTTGGGATCTCGACAACATTTCACTCACTCCAGAGTAGCAAACCTTAAAACGTCAATTGACATTTACTTCCCTCAACAAGCATGCATAAGAGAGGAAATCGTTTCATCCATAGAGTGCCAAACTTGGAAAAACACCTTCGCGCGAAAATGATACAAAGAGGTGATATCTCTCATCGGGAGTTTACGCTGCTTCCTCGTGTTAACGACTTTCTTAAACGAAGAAAATTTCCGCACATGCGTGGCCGAAATGTGAAAAAAGTAATATCCTCCGGAATAAATAACTGCCGCGTTTAAAATGTGACATGCTTTCCGCAAAGTGGCGCGCCGGGCAGCGCGGCACACGGGGTGACGCAAGCCGGCTGCCGCTGGCGAGACGCCCGAATCGATTTCCTGCCAGCGCTCACCTTGCGCCTTTGGCTTGGGGCGGGTTTAGCCGGGCTGTCTTTTTTAGAGGCTCTAGAGGCAGACGGCAAAAAGTTATTACTGTCAAGAGATGACGTCCTTTGCTCGGGGGACCTCTGCGGGTGCCGCGAACGGGTTTGGTGGGTTCAATGCTAGCAGTCACGACTTCAGTGATGCGTTTTATTATCATCATTATCAACCCAATGACATCCACTGATAGATAAAGGTCTCCGCCCTCCCTGCGATCAACACTAACCTGCTACAGCTGCAGGTATCACGGGAGCGCAAACCCTCGCAGTACGTCAGCAATGCAGTGGCCCTATATGTTGGGCCGGACATTGCCAACAAAGTACCATTGTTTCTGCCCCCTCGGATACGCCTTCATCACAGGCTTGATGTGCACCCTGCTACGCTTTCATCTGCTTGGAATCCATTCTAATAATCCAGAGCCCTATCGCTTACGTTGTCCTCGCATTCTATGCATAGCCTAGACAATTTGTTACCCTTGATATGCACTGTGATGTGTAATTCGCGACATTCTGCTAAATGTGCACAGGCACAAGATATTTCATTGCATGCTTTCTTATTTGCGCGCGAGATATTAGTATGCTAGGATCACCAGATGAAAATCGTGAGCTGTTGGGGGAGCAAAATACAACTGAAGTTTTTCTTCGATGTGTCCCAGTAAGTTTCAACATTGGAGCGGTGGCTGCGACCAACGTTATAAGT
This sequence comes from Amblyomma maculatum, assembly GCF_055883805.1. NCBI lineage: Eukaryota > Metazoa > Arthropoda > Arachnida > Ixodida > Ixodidae > Amblyomma > Amblyomma maculatum. The sequence continues at coordinate 214,974,354 of NC_139345.1, forward strand.
CAGTGCTGGTCTCGCGAGGCGTGGGACGACGTTCTATACTTCGTGCTTCCATTTCACTTTTAAAGCCATTACGCAAAGGCCCCATTTTCCGGAAAATCTGGCGGTGACGTTTATGGCGTCAGCATCGTGGTCGAAAAATGGAGGTCATGCCTCCCACGGATGGCATTTAGCTGGCCACTTGCTAGGCCCTGATTGGTCGACGGATTCTTTAATGTCACAAGGCACATGCCACCTTTGGATTCCCTTTGAGATGGGAGAGTGCCACTTAAATCCCCTTGGATCTCGACTGAGGTATGCCACTCGAGCTCGTATGGCTTGGCGGGGCTTCAAATCTATGTCGGGCGATGTAGCACATAATTCGATAGATTACAGCGGTGTGCCAATGAGTATGTGCGAGATAATATAGGAAAAAGTAGATGATTTGTGCACAAACGAATCGCAAAGTTCATGTACGCCAACGAGGATCCACAAGGCGAGCACTGGCAGGAGCCATTAAAGGTGTCATACCTTTAAAGGCGGAGGTCAAATGCCCCCATAGAGTTTTATTTCATATTAAATGTAAATCCACAAAATCATTTTTTTACAAAGGCTGGTTAACGGAGTAGTGTACATGATGAAGTTTTCCTGATTCCTCACGGGACATTACCGCTGTCGCGTTGCCAGCCTACCCATGTAGCATACATTACGTGGCCCACCTGGGGCCCGTATGGCCAAGTTAGGCTTGGGCAGCCACAACAACACCCATGAGGGCCCCCTTTAGGGATCAAGCGGGCAAGCCGAAATTGGGCTTGCCCCTGCTTGTTCCATCTGGGCACTATATAGGCGTGGAAAGGCTAACTAAGTACCATCATGTGCAAAAGTCGGGAGACCACGGCTTCGGCGGCCGGAGCGGCCGGGGGGACGCACTACGTCGCTGCTATCTCGCGCGGCTCGCTCGCTTCGAGAGTGCCCGGCGTGACGCAAGACTTTCCCTCGCTCTCGGGCTGGCGCTTATCATGGCACACTGGAATTTTGTCAGTCATGATAAGCGCCATACTGAGAGTGAGGGAAACTCTTGCGTCACGACGGGTATTCTTGCGGCGAGCGAGCCGTGCAAGATATAGAGAAAGAGATGTGCAAGATAGCAGCGAAACGGTGCGTCCCTGCAGCCGCTCCGGCCGTCGAAGCCGTGGTCTGCCCACTTTTGCGCACGACAGTACATAATCCCACATCTGGCATTCAAGGGTCCCGCTAGAATTAGTTTACGGTCGATGCAAAAAAAAAATGGGCGTTGTGTTGAAAAAGCCTGAGCTAATCTAATTGCGGTTGCCCACTCAAAAGAACAATAAGTCCCGCATGGGCCGCGGCGGGGCTAAATATCAGTATGCTGGCACATTGCCTACATGAGACCCTTGAGGGGTACTCGTAGGAAGGTTAAACGGAAATGTGGGCTTCATGCATAAAATTCCTCGGCTGCCCCAAGTGGGGCTGCCCACCAAAAACCTAGATAATTTCCGCATGGCCTGTAGCGGGGCAGGAAAGTGCTTCTTCCCGCTTCCGCTTGCACAGGTCTCTTGCGGGGCGCTTTAGGTCAGGTCCGATCAGATGTGGGCCTAAAGAAAATAGAAGACGGGCTAGCCCGAATGGGGCTGCCCCCTCAAAAGCCGAATAGGTCCCGCATGGTTTCTGGCTGGGCTGAAAAGCAGGCATGCCCCCACGCTGACCACACCGGTATTTCTTGGGGCACTTGGTGGCAAATGCAGCATTATTTCGTATTCCATGCGGTAAAAATAAGATCAGCCCTATTGGGGCTACCCATGAAAGGCCGCAGTGGGCCCCAAATTAGCCGTAGGCGGGCTTACCGCTCTGAAATATCTCCACCCTATATTTAAAGGGACACTGCAGCGGTTTTCAAATGTACCAATACTATAGGCTTTTGAAGTAGATTATGTGTTGATCATGCCTGTCAAGTCATTTTTTCGAGTATGCATAAAACATCTGCGCAATCGTCTACTTTAAGCGCGCAATTCAAATTTCCCGTGCCCCGCGCGGCTGCTACAGAGGAGGAAAGCGGAGGGAGAAACCTCGCTTCTCCGTCCGTCATGACGTCACCGTGAGGAGCCGGAGGCATTCAGAGCCAACCGAGGGGGTTTTCGGCGTCCGCTGTTCCTCGTTTTGCCTGCGTTGCGGACGTGCAAAACACGTCAACTTAGTGTTGCGCACCTGATACAACACAGCTCTGCATGTGTTCGGATGCACGAACAGCTGTGGACGCGACGCTCGCGGCGCAATGTGGCGTTGCTGAGAAGAAAGATAAATTCAAGCCGAGCAAAGGAAACATTCTACTCGAAGCATTTTCGTAACTGTGACTGCATGCAGTTTGTTCCTAATGCCATTTCTAGAGGGCTTTCACAAAAAGGTATGGCTGAACCATGACGCGGTTCCTTCTGCTTCCTTGTACAAAACAGTCGGGACAGTCATCTGCGATCCGTTCATGGACTGCAATCTCATGATGGGACGGTCAGACAGCATCGGCGCATGGTTGTATTCGCGTGTCTCGGTTCTTTTTTCTTTTTGCCCAAAAGCTTCGCGCAACGGCTTCCGTGCTTAACATGGACAACTCATCAGTAGCACGCGCTGATAATTTTTACGAACTAGTAGAAGATTAAGAAGAGCCGAATGCTGTGTCGAAGCTAGGTTGGGAAGACTGCGAGATCTTTTCCAGCACGGCACGTGCCTGATATGTTCGTGGAATCCTTACGGGAGCATTATTAAAAGATAAGAGACGATGCAGGATTTTGCCGCAGCTATTGATAACCAATGTCAAATTGATGTCATTTTCTTAGATTTCGAAAAAGCATTTGACTGGGTCTCACACAGTAAGTTCTTGCTAAAGCTAAATACTATCTTTAAAAACGATCTACTGTTGACGTGGATACAAGCATATCTATCGTCTCGATATCAGTCCATATCAACCGGCAATGCATGTTCGAGCCCAGCTTTGGTAAGCTCCGGTATCCCACAAGGCTCAGTACTTGGGCCATTGTTCTTTTTAATTTTTATAAATGACATTGTTAAAGACATTCCTGTCAAAATCAAGCTGTTTGCCGACGATTGTGTATTATATCACGAAATACGAACTCCTGCTGACCAGCTTCTTCTTAATGACGCCTTGGCTAAAATTCATGATTGGTGCTCAACGTGGCAGATGAGTATTAATACTAAAAAAACAGTTTCGATGTCTATTACGCGGAAGAAGCGGCCATTAAGTTTTGCCTATACTATTAATAACCATCCCCTGTCTACCGTGGACAGCTGCAAGTACTTGGGATTAACGATTAGCTCTGACCTACGGTGGAACAAACACATTTCTAATATTAAAAATAGAGCTATGAAAAAACTTGGCTTTTTAAGAAGATCTCTCCGGTACTCTACGCAGGAAATTAGGTTACTAGCTTACAAAACTTTTATCCGACCTGTTTTAGAATACGCCTCTGTTGTGTGGGACCCTTATACTAAAGAAAACATTAAAACACTCCAAAATACTCAAAGAAAGTCAGTGCGATTTATTTATAATTCATACACCTGGCAGACGTCCCCTACCATGCTACTTGAGAAAGCAAATTTGGATTCTTTGCAGCTCAGGAGATACCGCGAGAGGCTTAAATATATGTTCATGATTGTTCACAACAAATTAGGAATTAACAGCAGCAAGTACATTGAGCTCGTCCCGGGTCGTTCGACACGATCCTACCATTCTTTAAAAGTGAAGGAATACTCATGCCGCACTGAAACATACAAGAATTCTTTCTTCCCCCGTACTGTGCGGGAATGGAATGTCCTCAAAGCGAATATTGTAGAGGCTTCTACTGTGCAGTCATTTACGGAGTCGCTAAGGAATTTGTAACAATTTTCCAGCATTCAACATTTTCATTTTTTTTCCCCAGTGCTCATTTTGACGCCCGTCTAATATTGTATAATGTTGTTTCTTTATTGTGTGCTGAGTTGCGTGCACCTCAGGGAGGTTTTCTTTTTGTCAAAGTGTATTTTCCTGCTTAAGGCTTTGCAATAAAGCCAGCAGTCTTCTGTAAATAAATAAAATAAATAAAATAAAGAGTGTACCGCTCAGCTGGGTATAGGGGCATTCAGGTAAGGAGCGCAAAGAGCGAGGATTCCTTCGGTGCTTCCAAGAAATCAATCATCGAAGTTGTTCATATATGGCCTTGCGATTTCGCACCCGTTTCTGCCTTGTCATTTTACATAGTCCTGTCTTGTTTGGGAATGCACATTAAGTTGGAAATGAAAACGACGAAGCTCTTGTAAGAAAATACATTTCGGAACACGGTTTTCTCATGAAGGTATGGGTGCGGAGGAGCTGCAGCTTGGCTTTCAACATATATCAGCCGTCAATTCCGTACACGTGTATTGTGACAGTACGATAAAGAGGAAAGGCTTTCAACGTCTGCTAAGTGTCGTATGACAAGCAGCATTCTGCGCGCATTTGACTTGGTCTCCAGCACAATGGCCCCGTCAATGCCTCGTATGCATTTCAAAGCTCCGCAACCGCGCTTCGCTTTTTGTTCATTGTCTGGTGGCAGCTGTGTACTGCTCCACCCTTTCTATAAAATTCTTCTTTCCCCAAGATGCCATGACTGGCATTCAAAGCAGGATTTGGTATACCAAGCTTTGGGTTCATTTTTCACAACAATGACCTTTCGGGCTGGGCGAGAGGCCTGAGACGGAGGTAGTTGGCTAGGGCATTGTTCGCTGCCCTTCCTTTCCAGGAATATGCGGGCCGAGGTTTCGTTGAGGGCCATGTAGTTTCTGCTAATAATAACACACATTACTTTTCAAAATGCCTCACTGTAACCAAAGCAAGTTTTCATGCCAAATCTACGCTCCCCACAACGGAAGTGCTGCGTCGTTTGTGGGCGTACCTGGTACGGATCAGTTCAGTTTAGTCGTACAACAGTCGTGTCCGACTCTTCGTGACCCTATGGACCATATCACGCCACGCTTTCCAGCCTCGCACTATCTTCCTAACATCACATAACGTCATCTGCACCGCCTCGAGGATGCCATCTAACCATCGCGTTCGCTGCCTACCCCTTCTTCGGTGACCCTCAACCTTTCCCAACATCAAATTTTTCTCAAACGACTCCTCTCTTCTCATCAGATGACCAAAGTGGCCGAGCTTCAACTTTAGAATTTGACCCTCCAATGAGCTGTCAGGGTTAATGGTCGACAATATCGACTGATTTGATGTTCTGGCCGTCCAAGGAACTCTCAAGAGTCTCCGCCAGCACCACAATCTGGTACGGATACATGCGATAAAAATCCCGATGGTCATACGTGTGGAAATTACATGCCATATTGACATTCACAAAGCCGCAGAGAGCTGCGATCTACACAGCGCAGCGAAGGAGCCGAATTGGCAGCTTCCCCGGTTCTCAGATTGTTGTCACGCGACGTCTTGGCCAATCACGGTCGGCGACGCGATCCGCGGTGAGCCCCGTCACCCGGGCTGCGTATTTCTGCTGAAAAAAGGCTATTTCTGCTTTCTTCTGCCTAATTTTAATGCGATATTCGAGTTCGCAGCATGGAAAACTATGGCTTTCTGCTGGAAGCCCAACTTTTATAAAAGGTGCTGCAGTGTCCCTTTAAGGCACCATTTTATTTATGTAATTCACGTTATACAGGCCGCTAATTACTATTTTTGGAGGTTTCACATAACTGTCGTGAGCATATCCATGTCATGAATAAAGACTATCTATTTTTACTCACTACGTTAATTACGCAGTATTGGCAGAAAATATGCAGCAGTAACTGTTCTGCTTTACTAGTATGTACTGAACTGCCTCCACGTTTTTCCTGTGCCATTATTATTCTACACACATCACCGAAGTAAATATTCAGACCAACATTTTGAAGGTGATGTGGGCCAGCCCATATTATTGTAGTTTTGGCAATAACTTTTTTTTATGTTACCGAGTGTCGAATACAAGGTAAAGAAATAGTGCTCAATGTTTCACACTGGATCATTAATGGAACTTGGGCAGCCCCAAAGATGCCAGTTTCATCACATGAGGGCAGCATGTGGGCCAGCCCGAAACGGACTGGGCTTCACAGAGCCTGCGCCGGTAGATTTTAGGTATTGGAGGTATTTACGACTTAAGAATTAAACCTTGATGAAGGGGGCGGCACTGCCTGCACAAAACCTAGGACCCATTAGTGTTTCTGGTATGCTGCCCACATTCGGCTATATGGGCTGACTGCGGGCAGCCCTGTTTGGGCTGCCCACAAGGATACAGATTGGGACCGATCGCGGCAATGTTTAGCAGCCCACGCGGGGCCCCTTTGGGTACGTGTTACAAATCCCGCATGGGGCCCATTGGGGTGCCCCCACGGGCCCAATGCGGGCCCCCACGTCATAGCCCACTTTGTGCTATTTAGTAAATTGTTTTCACACCCACATTTCCACCGCGCCTTATGTTCTTCACCCCACGCTCATAACTCATTGCATCAGATATTAGCTACAATTTGCGCGCACCGCCACGTTTTAAAATTCTTTATTTCCTCTTACAGCTGCCGACTGGAATGGACTTCTAGACAACACTGGTATCATCACTTGCTCGCACAAGTTTGTTGAAGAGTACGTAAAATCCTCATGTAAAATTTTTAGAGGACTTTAAATAACAAAGTAAATGAAATCTCAACAATCGCTCGGCTCTCAGAAATAATACAGTGGAGATAGAAAATTGTGTTGTATATTACTTAATTGACGTAGGGGAATACCAAACGGCAGTCCGCATATAGCAACCTCTTACGAGGAATATATGAAACCGAGGTTTAGGCTATACAGTTGTTTAACGCCACACCTTTGAACGCTCGTATTACCCTTTGCTTCGGACGTATACCTTTTATTTTCGGAACTAATCTGGAATTCTTTATTCTACCGCTGCGAACATCTTAGTGGGAATGATATAAGCTTCATATACTTCGCGAAATTCAATCATTAAAGCTTTCCTGAGCTCACAACGCGTTTTCTGTCTTTGATTACAAACTGGGTGAGATTCTGAAAATGATTACAGTGAAACTGCAAAATATTTCCGGATATTTTTTAAACATGCTTGTCGAAATGGTCTACACTTTCGATGGGTAGTAAAGCTTCGCTTATTTATTTCCTCCAGCAGTCACAGTGAGCATATGTAGGACTGCCACTTAAAGCGAATAATTTACATTTTTATGCAGCTTTGAGTGGTATGAGTGTTAGTGCTTTCATGAACATGTTCATAAAATTTATATTCAATTTCGCTGCATTGCAAAGTGTTGCTTTCGAAGATCGCCCACGGCGAGTAACTAAGAGTGCCATATCCAAAGCATTGCGGCGCGTTTTTAAAACTAGTAGCGAATAACTAGAAGCCTGCCCAGGGACGATGTGGGGATATATTCATTATTAATATTGTCACGGTGTTAGTGACTGAGGCTAGCTTAACAGAGCCAGTACAGGTGAAATTCCACGGTCAGAGTTTTAGATACGTCCTACGATCGCGGAGCCGATTCACTTCAACGTCTTTTGCTCCGATCGCCCCCTGGCATTCCTCCCTCCTTAAGCGTGACGCACAAGCATACGTGCACACAAGCGGACGAAAGCAAAAAAAGTTTGCAGTTGCAGTTTTCAGCTACCGCGCAAAATACGGCTTCATTCGCAGGGCATAATATGTATGTGGACGAGGTAGCCGACGGCCTCTGTGCTCTGGTCCATCCGGGAGCACCTCGTATACGTAGTTAACGTCGCTGAGGCGCCGCAAAATTTTATATGTTCAGAAGTAGCGGCAAATCAGCTTTTCTGATAGGCCGCGGCGTCGAACAGGAGTCCACGCCCACGTACCTGGTCCCCGGTGTTGTAGGAAGCTTGTTTGTGGCGGAGGTTGTACCGGCGTGAATCCTTGTCCAGTTTCTAGGCGATGTGGGCGCGTGCTAGTTGGCGTGCTTGCTCAGCATCTTGGGCAAACTGCTCGGCATCAGATGAAAGCTCACTATCTGTTTCGAAATGGGGTATTTATAAAATATGCGAAAAAAATTATATATTCGGACTGTTTGCAAGAAAATATCCTCAAATGTTAGGGTATTTTGTGAAGAACAGTGCTGCCTGTACGAGGAAAGACGATGACGATGATGATGACTCAGTCGTAATGGCGTACTCATGGCGAGGAATTGGCCAGGATGCATTGTAGGTACAAAACATCTAGAATTTGAACAAAAAGGAAAAGGGAAAAGCAAAAAGTTCTGTTTTAATTAGCACAGAAATCTCTCTGGTGTGTTTATGTAGCCGTGAATGCAACCGCACACTGGTTTCAGAGCATATTATCTCTTGGCACTCGCCCCGAAGATAGGAAAATAAGCATAGATATAGGCATCCCTAGACGAAAAAGGGGGGTCTCCCGGACAGGAGAGGAAAAAGTGGCCAATAGACTCAATTTTGATGCAATATTCAAAATGGTTGGTCACTGAAGGCCCTGAAGGACCTAAATAAAAATTCATTGGCGGTTTTCTGAAACGCCAAACGGTTAAGGATACCGAACCTAACTCGAAGGAAGTTTTAAGTGTTGGAAACCCACTGCACCAAGAGGTTCATGGCTCTGATAGGGGATATCTTGAAAGCGTTGACAGCGTACTGTAATTAGCTGTAGTGTCTTTGGGACGAACGGGACAATACGTGCAGCAAGGGCAAACTTTGCTAACAAATCAACCCTCTCATTACATCTAATGTAACAGTGGCCAGCGACCTAGTGAAGGTCAACTTCTGTAATATGTGGCGGCGGATGCAAGACAAAAAGACAAATACAATGCTCACACTGAACTGAAAAGTGTCTTCTTCATGTCAGGCCCAGTTCGTGCCATTCTCCAGCCACCAATTCTGCCAAGCACATGTCCTCTGCTACACTCTGTCCAGTAGCTTGCCGTGCTCTGCTTCACTTAATTTTTTCGTGCCAGCAATTTTGAACCTTTCAGCCACCCTGCTAGTTTACGCCACAGGTGAGCAGAGCGAAGTTAGAACTGTCGTACTAACTACTGCGCCCTTTCGTATTGAGGGGTCCACCTGGGTTCCGATTCATGACGCTAGACTGCAGCACTCACAAGCAACCATTTTATTCCGCAGAACAAATCTTACGAAAAACGGTTCACCGTTCGGTCCACTACGGCGTGGCTCGTTCTGGGTCCGCTCATATTCTCGATTTATTTAAAATACTTGCCTTTCTACGTTTCTTCCGAAATTTGGCTATTTGCTGATGGCTGAGTATTACACCACAAACTTACTGATAATTACTATGTCCTATTAATTCAGAATGCCCTTAATAATATTACCGAATGTTGCAGTAAATGGTGCATGCAGTTAAACATCAACCAATGCCAATCAATGAGGGTATCTAGAATTTTATTAACAAGCTCTATGTATATGCTAAATAACGTCTCATTGCAGTCTGTTACATCACACCGCTACCTTGGTACAATAATTACCCATGATTTTTCTTTTGAATCACATGTCAAATGCATCATTGCTAAAGCCAATCGTACACTTCGGTGCATTATTGGTCGTAATTTCTCTTTGCACCATCATCACTAAAATGAATTATGTATACCACCTATATCCGTTCAAAGTTCAAATACGCACCACCTTTTTGGGATCCCGCTCAATTAGTAAATCTCCTACAGTGCCTTGAAGCAGTACAAAATCGCTCAGTCCAAGTCATCTCAAACGACTATCAAAGGACAGCTAGCGTTATCAACATGAAAACATCTCTCGCTTCTATCGACTCAAGAAAGCTACCCCGTTTGTCACATTTTCATAAAATATACCACCATAGTTCATCATTGCGCTCCGTATGGATTCAGCTACCATCGTACATCTCATTTTCGCGTAATCACAGCGAAAACATACACATTCTATATTCTAGCTCGTTTCTTCCTCTGACCTGTCATGATTGGAGTAATTTCTGTGCACCAATAACAAACATAACCTACGAAGAAAATTTTAAATGCGTGTTACCAAACTTTGTTTTCGGTCTAGGTGATCTTCTTGAATGTTTATTTTTTATGTTCATTATGTACGGTGTTCCTTTTTATATTCTATGTATTTAATTGGATATTTCCGACACTAATGCTGTCATTAAAATTACATTTTGTACCTTGTTCTTTGCTGTTTTATCTTGTCTGTGTATGTGCGCCAACTACAGCAGGGGAACTGTTTTTCACTTTTGTATAATTTTCTTATCTGACATTTTGTTTTCCATTTTAACCATTTTGTATCCGTCCTTCTCCTTTTAATGTACACTTGCACCCTGAGGGCATAAGAAATAAATAAATGAATTAATTAAAGTTACTGGCAGAACTTCGGGGTAAACCTGCTGAGGAGGGAACGACCGTTCTGCGGTAATGAATGCAGCGATTTCCTACATCCGTCAGTTTTCGCACAGACTAAAGAAGACTTCACTAAGACAGAAGTGGCAATGATATTGTAAGCCCCAAGGTTTCTTGAGCAAACTAAAGGATTCTTAATGTGACGAAGACACACACGAGAAAGAGGACCTTTGGGGGCTTATTAAATAAGTTTTTAATCACGCCAAAGCAGTCGATGTACATAGCCCTCCTAGCTCGAAGAAACGCGTACCAGCCAAGAACAGCGCAAATCTCACCAGAGTAGGGATGAAATAAACTTCTGCTGAGAAACTTAGAGAAATTCCGACGTGTAACACAGCCTGCAGTTTTGAAGCGAGCTTGCATTTCATGTACGCACGATTTCCAGAGCGAGGACTTAACGCAGCGGGTCGTGGTACCACTTTTCACGACCATAGATCGAGTGGGCAGAGTTATACGGCTTTCTTTGCGCAAGAGGGGAATAAGCTCAGCATATATGTCTATCTAAAGGCTTTAAATGCAGTTTTAAAAACTAAACCATACCATTATTCGGTAGTTCAAAGTAAATATTAACCCTTTTCTAAGCTGTCGAAAGTCATGAAAGCAAGCGTCTTGATAAAAATTGGACGGGCTTGTTAAAGCCGCTTCCCTGGGTTGTTCTTTCTCCCTGTGGCGGAAAGGCCCCTTAAGAAATGAAGGCAGGAGGTAGCAGAAAGAAACTGGGGAAAGTGAGAGGCCTGTACTCATACAGCACATCCACAGAGCCACTCACCGCTGGAAGATAGTGGCAAACTGGTTTAATGTACCGTCTATACTCTTTGATTCTTCCCCCCCCCCCCCACCCCTCCACCGGAAACTTCCTCGGCTGAGCCGCCGCAGTACTTCCGAAAGACAAAATTTCCGACGTCAGAAAAGACATTGGTAGCGCTTCGTAAAGTGCGCAACTACTGCCGTCTACGAAGTCCCGTTGTTTTACGGAAATACTGGAGGTGCGTGGATGGCAGACTTTAGGAACGCGCAAGAGAAAATAATGGTGGTGAGCGACTTGTTGAACCGTGTAGGGCTTGCAATATACCACGGGTGTGCAATGCGAGCAGTCTGTGCAAAGGCAGACCAGAGACGGCTCACGAAACTTTGAGAGCCTTTCACATAACAAGTACGGGCTCGAGCTGTGTTCTGCTTTTCTTTACGAGGCTGAGAAAAACTTTCTTTCATGCCCACTCTGATAATATTGGTGCTGTTCGTCTTACCTTGTGCTCGGGCGCACAAGCCGAGAAGCCTATATTTGTCGGCTGCTTTGACCTGGTTAAACAGTTCTAGTAAACGCCCGCGGAGGCCACTTTCTTATGCATATCTTTGTTGCGCCAAAATCACTAAATATGCTTGAAACCTAACTAGTTCAGCAGATCACTTTCTCAAATACTTGGTGAAATCTGGTGCGTGATCTGAGTGCCCAAAAACGAAAATTGGCATGGGCCAAAAAAATATTAGCTGTGGTCGAGCTCTGTTAATCAGGGAATTTCGCGCCAAAGCGCCGGCCTCAAAGTTCGGTTTTCTTGAGGTCAAGGGTCTCGTGGTCAAAGTCAAAAGTAAGCGAGTGACCAGATGGTGGCTGAATCGTGCTCAGCCATGGCTGTGCTATGTTGCTCATTGGTTAGACTTTGCTTTGTCTGAATCCGGCTTCAAAGTTCCATCCGCCAATTCTATCCTGCGTATTTGAGGAACAGCGCAAAGGACGGGACACAGAGACACAAGAAAGCACAAACACAAGGCGCTGTGTTTGTGCTTTCTTGTGTCTCTGTGTCCCGTCCTTTGCGCTGTTCCTTTGTTATGCAAAACCAACTAGCCCGCCAACTCGCTCTTATTAATGTCCTGCGTGCGTTAGCGCTTTCGCACTGAAAACATAAGTGGTCCTTCGTGGCACGCAACAAGTGCGTCGTTCACAAACTCCGTCGGGCATACCGGCCGTTACATAAACGACCACTTCTTAAAACGCAGAAATGGTCTGTGGACTGAAACCGAGAGTTATGAGGCATATCTTGAGTGCTTGCAGCCCCTATTAAGGTTGGTTCCGCATGATATAAAAGCCTACAAGGAAAAGCGCACCAGCGAGATTCACGCACGAGACAATGTGCATACACACGATAGCCAAGATTAGGTAAGGAAATTTTCTATAGATTTGCTCAAGAATTTTTTCCCACATCATCATCATCATCGTCATCTTACACACACACACACACGCGCGCTTGATATTTACACGAATGAGTTGGAGACGAGGGGAAAGCCGTGTACCCGCGGGTTGACAATTCCTTGTCCCCCTAAAGCGCACATACCACCATATTGGGATATTAAAAAAAAAATATTATTTTTTACAAGGCGAAAAAAAAAAACGACTGCATGATGGGCATCAGACAATAAAATCGGAATAAATAACAAACTAAAATTATGAAACTTTTCACTTCTCTAGACACAATGCATATATAATCCCGATGCAATTTACTAGATACCTAAAGGAGAATAACGGTTGTGCACCTCACAGATAGGAGAACGAGCAGCAAAACATTATACATATTAGAGAGAGACGTATTGAACAATAAATGCATCCTTTTTCAAGAAAATTAAATAAGCTTGGAGGAATATGTTGGAGGATTGGTTTTCCTTGAGTGATGTGGAATTTATTTTTGAATTCTTTCCGGAGTTCGGGCGTTGTAAATTGGATTACTAAGGTACAATTCTCTCATTTCTAAAAGCTGAACTGAAACGCTGAAAGCTGAACTCTGTCGTTCGTTACTTATAGTGTACTGCTAGCATAATTTGTGCTGATATATATTTCTTGGTTTCAAAAAACTATCGCTTATCATTATCATTGTTATTGTTTCTTTTCACAAAAGAAAGATAAAAATGCAGCAGAAAAAAAATGTTTATCATTAACAAATCTAACGAATTCTTTAAAGGGGCTCAAAACAGCTATAGCGATGCAGTTTAGCTATGCCTATTATGTGAAAGAATGTCGATGTAAGTTAACCTTCCAGAAAGAATTTTTGAAATGCGACATTTCGAAGCATAGTTATTTGCAATGAAAATTTGAATATCTACACCTTGACGGCTTTTCTTCTCCTTTCAACTTTTTAGCGCGCGCAAAGGCTGGCCCTCCTCCACGGGTCACGCCCACTGACACGTCACAACTGACGCATTTGCGCTTTTACTTTTTTTTGCTTAGCGCTGCACGCCACAACTTCCGTTTTGGCGCGCTTGCTTGCCAACGCGCCGCGGGGGCCTCTCGTCGTCTGCTTCATCGTCATCGCCCTTCGGCACAATTCGAAAGATTTGTTGCCGCGCTATACATCCCTGGCGTTGACCTCGCCTTCGATTTTGTGTTACGTCGTGTGCGCGACGGGTGCAGGACAGTTCAGGGCTAGACTGGCCGCTCTCTTGAGTTCACGAAGGCAGTTATCGAAGCGCTGAATTGTTGTTTTGACGGGATATGAGCGGGAGGTTGTTACAGTGGCATTGCTAGTGGCGGCAGGAAAAACATTTTGCATAAAGTTCCTCAAAACGCCAACCTCCGGAATCAGTGGCTACAGCTCATCGGATTGCCAGCATCGGTGAAGAAAGCGTTTATCTACGTTTGCTTTACCCGGATATGTGGTTCGCGATTTGGGGATCCCAAAAAGACTGCGTCGGCGTGAAGGAGCGGTACCAACGCTGTTTCTTCCGACACTGCCGGTAAGTGTAAAATGAAAAGATTGTGATAATATTAGCTTTAGACGCGTTATCACAGTATAGTGTGGATTGTTTTTTGAAGTCAGGTGATCTTGCTCGGCGTTCTGGCATGCATAAGCAAGATTTGTCATGATCACTGTGAATCGCACTGCTCAAAATAAACCAGCGGCGAGCTTACGATGGGATTTTGATATTGTTTACTGTTACGCTAGTCGACCCCACGCACCAGTGCACATATAAGCCGTATACTATCGTCGTCGGGGTTCAGCAGCGGATTCTTCAACGGCGTGTACTTATGGGGGTCGAGTCCCATCCCGATACTCATTCGCCGAAGTCACTTTTCGAGCTCGGGGTCCATAATATCCGTGCCGCAGCAAGGGTATGAGATGTTAGCGAACGTCTAGAAATTGAGAATCGAGATCGCAGAGAGCGGTCTTCCGGGCATTGCGGAGGGAAACTCTCTCGTGCACCTTGCTTGAACCTTGAAACCTTCGTGTTTAGGCTCCTCTTGCGTTTGACTTTACGATGCCCCTTCCTGAAAGATAGCGATCGATTCCAAAGAAAAAAAAAGCGGGGGGGGGGGGGATGAGGAGAAGGGGATTGCGTATAGTTGTGCGCTGTGGTGCAGTTTGTCAGCCGCGGTTCGGCGTCAGCTGACTGCGCGGAAACTGCGAACGCGCGCGCTGACAGGAAATACACAAACTCTGTTCGGTGCCCCATTATTATCGCAGCATGACTCCCGCCCTGTAGCCTTTTTTTTTACGCGGTGTGGTGTTTGTACAGAGCGCACCCTGAAATGTCGCGCGATGGAGCCGCGTCCTAGTTCACCAACCGAGGCGGCCAGGAAAGAAACACGTGAAAACCGAGATGGGCGGTTGATAAAAGAACGAAGAGAAAAAAGTCAGGAATGAAAAGTTGGAAACAGAAAAAAAAGTGTCAAGAGCCTTTACCCTTCAGCAGGAGGGGGGGGGGGGGGGGGTCGCGAATGAAACGTTATCACTCGTGTGAACTGGCTTAGTCGCTCAAAGTTGTATCCCTAAGCGATCGGCTGCCGATCGGAAGTGTAAGCTTTTTTTTTTTTTTTTTTTTGACAGGAGCATAGACAGGAGTTATATACAACGAGGTTTTTCCTGCGGAAAGGGGGGGGGGGGGAGATAAACCGCAACAAGGGAAGAGAACTTCTCCAAATGGCTCACGACAACAATAACAGCAGGAGCCTTCTCCAGTTCATAACGGGAAATAATTGGCACGGGTTCTTATAATATGCCTTATGGCAAGCTTGCATAATAAGAAAAAAAAACAGCACACGCATGCAGTAGTGCAACGATCGAGTGACACAGTTCGGCGCAATGTTACAAGTGGCTCACAAATGCACATTTATTTTTGTTCCAGCTTATCCAGGAACACCGGGTGCAGATCACCAGCCATCTGGTTGGAATGGAAGTGGACCTCGCAGGAGATGGGCGTTGCGACTCTCCGGGCTACAGCGCCAAGTACTGCACGTAGAACGTTGTTGTCATTCAGACCGACCATATTCTACAATACGAACAGGTAAGAATAGGAGAGGTAAGGCAATGCTGCGATATGAAAATTGGCAAGCTGCAATTCATATTAACTCTGTGAAGTCAGCTGCAGTGCCCAGTAGTGCGAGCATGGGGCCTGGCCAAAACTTAATGAGTCTCAGTGCAGTCTTTAACAAAAGGCGATAATTTCTGCATATTATTAGGAGAAATTATTTTCAACCTCACCAAGAGGGCCCTTGGCCAGTGCTGCTTGCATGTCTATGCATAAAAAGAATCAAATTAATCATTATATAATACAAACAATTGAATTACAAAATGTTTCATTGTTGCAAACCATTGGGGAAGAGGTACATTTGCTGACATATATTATTATGTAATGAGTTTTTAATTTCATTTGCTTAAGAACCGCCACCCAGCTCTCCGGACATATTGCAAGAGCAGCAAATCGCCCATACAGCACTACTATGATGCCAGGCACATTACTAAATATGCGTGCAGTTGCTTGTTTTAATAATTAAGGCGAACACATGGTAATAACATTATTCTGTACTGCATTTAAAAAGTTGAAAGCTGTGAGCAGGTCGAAGGACTGTGAAGCAATAGAACCATGGATCCAGACAATCACAAGTCATGTTTACTGTGTTGCTGCCCTGGGCCAGGATGATGGTGACCTGGTGATCAACATGTGGTGCAACCTGTTGAACCACATATGCGATAAGCATGATGGCCATGATAGATCATACAGCAAATGCCTGCATGAGCTCCTTGCAAACCGGCAATGGATGAGCAGACGTAATCTGTTTTGTATAGGCTTTTTTGTAAAGTTTTCACTTTGATGCTGTTTGGAAGGTGCACAGCTCACATTTGTGGCATTTGTCAACCAATGATAAATTTAAGAGATAGGTAATGCAAATAGAACTTCACGGAAAAACCTTTCTACACATCCGCACATAACAGCAAGTTCACATATGACATAGCCGAGAAAGAAACCCATAATGAAGTGAAGAAACAAAATAATGTAAATGTGAGTGCTGGGACTGCAAGATAGATACTGAGGCAGCTTGGTTACACATGCCAGTATCGAATACAAATACAATGGGGTTTTTTCATACTGTCCTATACTGAAAATTTTAAAGGAGACAAAGTGCACAATGTTTTCTCGATAGCATCACTTAGACTTCTTTTCACAGTAATATAGTAGTACAAGACATGGGGTCTTTTTATGAATATGATGCTAAAACTGTTTTCAGTTGCAATGCAGCAGCTGTAAGCAGGTTCAGCATCTACGATTGACTAAAATACACAACAACACTGCCACTCATCGGTCAAATATTTATATATATTTTTATGTTGTATATAGTTTTCACAGATTCATGTGCAACTCCATTCTGAAGAACTCCCGGTTTTTGATTAACACTCGACAACTGTCTCCCAAAGCCCAAACATCTTCCCTTGAATATTTTCACAACTTTGTCATCTGGTTTGCTCCTAAATCAATTGCATACTCGGATTGTGGGATGCAAGTAAGGTAAGTTGAATGAAAGAGAAGACTAAGACATTATTTTTCCCTCCAGTGTGACTATGTAGTCCAACTTTTCTGCATGGCATGTGCAAACAATAAATCCTTGCATGAAGCTTTTAATGTATGTACCGTCTTTGCCAAAAGTAACCAGGCTGCATGTTTTGCTTCTCGCTTGAATTCTAAAGCCAACATGGCTTCCCAGAGGATCACAACTTTTTAATAAGTGAGGGCAGGAACTCGTCTTTACTTTGCACGTATTTACAGCTTCAGAAGTCGTGCGAATTCTCTGCTGCCCGACCTAGAAGCGAAACTCGCCGCCCGGTTACTTTTGGCAAAGACGGTACATAATATTGTCATTATAAAAGGAACAGAGGCCAAAGGAAATAGAACACAATGCGAAAACGAAAGACAGAAGTTCATTTATGAAAGCTTGTACTTCATTTGCTCAATTTTCTTTTGATCCTTTTGATTCTGCAACTTGCTAAGCAGCCCATTGGAACTTGCAACTAAGCAGATCGCTTTTAGTTTGTGCTATGGAATAGCCCTGGAGGGCTGAAAAATTGCTTTGTGACCAATTTCAAGCACCTCAAAACAGTATTTCTCATGGTGTAGTGCTGAGGTTTTGAGAAAAGAGTTCAAGTGTGTTTTGTTTTTGTTTTTTTTTTAATCTGAGGGGGGAGAAGCTCCTGTGTTACTGGACGCATTTGGCGCCTTCTTTTTATGGAAGTTGGGCTTGACTTCAGTCTCCTTAGTGCAGTGCTTGATCTTGAACTCTCATGTTATCAGGCCAGGTAAAACGAGACCCTACAATTGCGATTCACAGGAGTCGACCCTGACATCTGCCAAAAAAAAGTGCCCACCACGTAACTCAATCCCAACTTCTGCATAAAGTAGGCACCCAATGCACCTTATGAGCCAGCTGCCACAATCCTGATAGTAAATACACTGCTGTAAAATTAGCTGAACTTATCTTGTGTTTTTCTTTTTGAAACTTGGAACACTGCCATGTCAAAGGTAGTTATCATACATTTGGAGGAGACTGCAGTGCACACTTCTGAGATTCAAGGAGGCTTCATATAATATGGTAAAAACATATTTGGTAGAATGGTAGCAGTAGCCATTCTGTAATCCCCTTCCATGGAAAAAGTGAGACAGGAGGCTATAGACGTACAGCACAGGCCACCCAAGGGTCCTCATTGAAAGTCATTGCTGTTATATTAGAACGGGCAGATGGGATTAGATAAAGAACTGCGCAACAGGAATACATACAGACAGAAATGACATGAGCTGAGACACTGCAATGACACAAAGTTGAAGGCAAGCATCGAGGGCTGGCTGGAAAAACACGTCGTCTCTCTTTTGTGCTCCTCGTCTTAGGGCAGTCCCAAGACAAAGATAGTTTTTAAAGAACTGGTAGTTATCAGCGCAAGTTTCCGACCCCTCTAGAACCGTCTCAAATGTACTGAAGCTACTGTATTGAAGCTGAAAAAATGCTCAAGGTTCACTTGATCACTTGGACTAATGATGATCTCTAGAATACAACAGCAGGGAGAACACGAGTGATCCACGATATGATGTTGTAGAGCCAATGTCATACATTCATTTTGCTGCTTGAAGATCATTGTATCACATTATTAATTTGATATAAAGGCGCTGGATACAGAAGCTAAAACAGATGCAATCTCTGCTGCAGTGATGTGAATATAATGCATAATGGTTCCTTATAGTAGCCTCTACGTGGCATAATTTTGCTAGTAGGCAAGAAACACAATTTTTTCCACAGTATGAGGAATTCATTCATATTTACCTTCTTTTTAGGTCACATCTGGCTGTTATTCACTTCAATGAAAATTCTTATAAGCTCCAGGCACAGAAAAGAAAAGGAGAGGACCGCTGGAAAAAGAAAATGGCAAAATCAAGAAAAGGACACTTCAGTGCCACTCCAGTGAAAATGGAGCATACTTTTTGTAAGTTAAAACTTTGTTCTACTTATAATATTACACAAAAACTAAGTGAACTGTTGTAATCACGATGACTCACGCAGCGTACGTCCAGAGGCTCCTGCAGGATGTGGAGAAACGGTCTCAGGGCTCTTCACACAGAGAGACAGCTGCAAGCATAGCTTCAGAGCGCCACCTTATGTCTGATGCCTATGAAAGACCGTCAAACGAAGAACTAATTCTTGCACACAGGCACAGATTTGTGCTTCATTATGACTATTCCATTCACAGTACAACTTTCAGTATACTTAACCCAAATACTCAACAGACTGGCATCAGCGCCGCCAAGCATTGGCCGCTGGAGCCAAAACAATTGTTTCAATATGTTTGCTGCGACTAACAATAGCTGGAGCGCAGTTTCATATGACACTTTCTGTCGGAGTGAGTGCAGTCTTGTACTCATGCCTCTGTGTTTTTATTCTGGCTGCGTCCAAGCAAAAGTGCACACAAAACATGTTGCTGTCTGCTTATCGCGGCAACTCCACATGGTGTGCGACCGCTCGCAGGCCCTTCAAGTATTGCATTAAAGCTGCCGCTTGAAACGAAAAGTAGGAAAGGCAGAGCAAATGTGGGTTCAGGGTGTGTGTAAAGCTAGATTGTTCAGCTTCTTGAGGCCAAGCTGGAAGTAAGTGAAAGTAATTAATGTGAGCCGACTTCACAAGTGACCATGTCACACCTCTCTTTTCACGAGCTAGCTGTCCCATCCGTTAAGGTGCACAGTTTGAAAGACAACAGTGTAATTGGGCTGATTATCATTATGTGCGCGAAATAATACTGTCTTCTTAGCGGTAATTTATACTGCTGAGCGACTAAGAAAGCAAGCGTTTCGCCGCGGAGAGAATTTTTCATTTTAATAACGTCAACTGTTTACTGCCTCAGGACATAATGAAATATGCTCTAGGACTTATCTAGAGAAATGCTGTAGGCCTTCTCTCGAACTGAAGTCGTTTCCTTTGTTTCTTTGGTGCCGATCCTCATCACTGCACGTCATGTGAAGCCTTGCAAAGGGCAGAAAAAGCATGCGAATCCTAATACGTGTTTAACGCGGCGTCTGGTATCTCTCCGGCTCAACCGCTCAGTCGTTTGTGGTGAAGCTGCACACGGAGCTTTCATATTGTGGTAACTTTTATTTGCTTGTAGTAAGTTAGGTAACGGTGCTTAATTCGGTGCTGCTGCGTACAATGCGAACCCGCAATCTGCGCCAGTATCAGGGGCCGAAAGCTGCCAACGCCGGCACATGATACCACGGGTTCGCGCATCGCGCACGACCGAACCAGGTAGGTACAGTTGTCTTAGCTAATTTACTGTAAGACAAACGTTCATACGCTACAAACGTACTACGTGACAAAACGAGTTTGATGCAATCAAGTCAACAGTTCAGACGGTAGGATTTTAAAAGCCGCCATAGTAGTGATACATTACAACAATGACTAACTAACTCATTGCACCTGTGAAAGCTTCGTTTATCTGTGCGCTGTATTCAGGCTAGTAAACCCATTACTTACCAGCGTATGTTGTCGCCTTGACTCGATCCGAGGTGCGTATTTTGGTTTGGTGGACACGGGAACGGAGCGGTTGCCTTCGAAATTTTGCTGCACTACGTACGGCGCGGTGCACTGGGGCATGGTATTTAAGACACCGACCTAATGCTGGAGACCGGTAAGTCGATTTCGAAGTCCATTTCGCATGGGAGACACAAGAAACGAGAGCATACACAGGCGGAAAGCGCCCCGCAGGGAACTGAAACGAGGTCGCCGCGCGCGACCGTGCCGTGGTTACCGTGGTGCCCGCGTGAGACCGGAAGTGAAAGGAAAAAAAGCTTTCAAAAAATGTTTCTGTCTACAAAACATTCTAATTTTCTTTCCTGATAACTAAAAGTTAAGCGTATTGCAATTATTGTGGCATAAGTGGTAGTTTTATGGATTCGTGACGTCGCAAAGAAGCAGACCAATAGTTATTCGAAAACGCATGTACGTAGACGCGTTGCACAGAGGAGATGGGGGACCGCAAAAGTCGATGGAAAGAGAGCGCCAACTTTCGAATAGGGTTGCGGGACCTGTGCTGCGCGTACACGTGTTTTGTTACGTTCAGATGTGTATCGCAGCATGACCTAGCGACTGAGATAGTTTGCGAGCAATGCGGTGTTTGTGGGCCCCGTTAATATCCACAGGTAATACAGTCAAGTAACGACTCTAATTCATGCTGATAGTTTCCCATCCTTTATAACCTTCGTTCGCATTTTAGTGTGAATGCACTATTTCATGCGACATAACTATTTCACGAGGTCTAACGCAATTGTAGTCTTTACCAGAAAACATTAGCGGGAGAAAGAACGGGCTTAGCATTGTTTGCGGGCGCCGCTATTGCGTTTTGCTATTGTGCATTATGCGTTTTGCACTTCACTCAAGGGATTTGTATGACGTCAAACCTTTTTGAAGGCCTGGCGTTTATTGCTTACGTCAACGACACGAAACTTTCCTTGAATGGTAGAGGTATACAGCCCACACTATATCTTTTTCGGTGATGATAAGTATTTATTAATGAGTCTTAATTACACATTCCCAATTTTGCTAGATACAAACTCAGCGGTCCTGACCTCAATTTTTGCCTTTTTGATATTCTGACGTCCACGCTGTTTGCACGTCCCCTTGACTGTATCGAAGTCCGCGCTATAGGGACGTAAATTCCGGCGCCCTTCAACAGCACCTCTGTCTATATTTTACTCTCACCTCCCTCCTTTCCCTACTATGCCCGTTGTTCAGGTGTCTACTGAGACGTGTGACAGATACATGTGCTTTCCGTTTCCTCTAAACCATATAACAATTTATCATCACAGCCCCTGGAAGTTACACACCCTTACAGTTTCAATTACCTCACACAAGACCAAGCTCGACTCGACAAACAATTTTGTGTACATCAATCCAACAAACCGTTTAATACCGGTCCGAACCTGGGGTCACCAGAAAATAGACTGAAAACCAAATTGCTCTCCTCACCCCCCAAGACCTAGAGTTTTTTCCCGACGACGACACAAAAATTTCCTTGGACAGTAAACGTATACAGCTTTGATATAAATACTAATGAAATAATGATCCATGGTAATTACTGAGATAAAAATAAAATATAAACATAAGACAGCAAGAAAATACAGTAAAAAATAATATAAAAAGTAGAGAATTAAAAAGGAAAATAAACATAAAAACACGAACAGGTTAAACAGTAAAATTTACAAAAAGCTCTATGCTTTCGCATTCTTCAATGCTCTATATTTTAGTGCGAATTCACTATTTGGCGAGGTCTAAGTGGGCCTTCAGAATGTGCACGGCTTGACTTTGAGCGTGACTTTGCCAAACCAAGAAGCAACAGCTCACCAATAGTCAAGCATCAACTGAGGGGTGCATCCTGCGCCCAAAAGAGGCTGCACAAAGGGGGGTGAGGGGGCCGCGCATCCAGCGCCTTTAATAGGTGTGTAAACGGAGGCTGACAAAAGTCCTCTTCGTCACGCCTAGGGACCAGATTAAAGGACTGTATGGCTCGTGTGGCACCAACGGTGCCATGGTTGCTTGCATAGTCGCAGAGCGTATTTGGTACGGCACGTCAGACTAGCCCGGTTCTTTTACTGTCTTGGCTGAGCAAGCGCGCCGTGTGCGGCGGGCTGAGTTGTAACTGGAGAAAAGACGCATTTGCCTAATGTGTGTATATCCTAGGGCGTGACCAAATCGAAACAACGGCTAAACCGAATAAGCCGTGCTCTCGCTAACTCGGTTCGACCTTAGTTGAAACCCTGCAAATTTTTTTCTGCAAGAAGATGTGCGAGCCTTTGTGACGTTTTATCTGGAAACAGTGTCAGTTTTAATTCTCCTTGAACAAGTGTCTTTACGCAAAAATCAATAATCGTTTATGCCACTCATGCCTGGTTACTGGGAGGCTCAGCGCGGAACAGACAAGCACAAGAAAGGCACACAGGACCAGCACCCGGCCTTGTGTTTTTATGCGAAAATCTTTCTTTGACAATAAACCTAACTCGTTAGTTGAGCGCCTGGTTTCTGTCTTGACGTCCATGTTTTCAGTGAGCCGCATGCCCAAACTACTAGCCTATAACATTGTCCTTCATAATATGCTGAAATGGCGTAAACACTTCTCGGCTAAGCGACCGGTGCGCTCTTCTGCTCTTCTATGCACGCACGAAAACATTTTTTCAAGTGGCGAGATATTGCGATACGACAGCAAAAGCGAGCATTTACAGATCTCAATCGTGCGTTCGGGGGTCGCACAGGAGCGGCAGACAGAAAAGCAACGCGCGAGCCCGCAGGGAGCGGAAACGCCGCTGACTGCCTTGGAATTCGAGAAGCCTCTCTTTCAAACCCAGTTTTGTCCCAGTGAGGAACAATGGAGCGAAGGTTTAGCGTAGCTAACCGCGGAATGCCGTGTAGTAGCACTTATTTGCTCAATGCAGGACGCTTCCACTGTCGCTGTTCATCGTCACCAAACAGAGCAGGGGGATACTTTGCGTCAGAAAATCCAATCGAGATAACCGGAGAGAGCATGCACAACGGACACGTGAAGGCAACGCTGCCACGTTCTAAGACAGCTCTCCACAAATGACCGGCATTTAACTCAGCTGAAAGTGATTAACAAGTTTCAAAGTACCGTTTAGCTTGCGTGAACATTGCTACTGACTGGTCGTTTGGCATTCACGGACAGGTACAAAATAAAAATTAGTTTTTGAGTGCAGGAAAGGAGCAGTGTGTAAGAATTCTCGGTGGGCAGCTGAACCGCCTTCAACGCTTGCAATTAAAGGCGTCTAGTTGGAGGTATATATGTCGTCGCTTCGAATTCCTGGTACAAAATAGCCTCAAAATTGACTGGCAGGTGGATGTTAAGTCGGAAACAATATGGTATTTCTGTTTACTTTTTTATTTATTGGCATCCTCAGGGTAGAACATTAAAGGGAGAGTGAGTGAGACAGCATCATTTTCATGTGCAGCTGTAAATATACAAGTAAAATAAAGCTGTAGGTGAATTTATAGAATAATAAGTGAGCATTACGCAATGCTGTAAAAACAATAGTAATCAACTTGTGACAGCTCAGCGATATGACATCGTTCACAGAGAAACCATTGGCAGTGGCTTTGCTCAGCTAAGCCAGGATATACAAAAGAAAAGCAGTAATCCTTGGGGAAAGAGAACAAGGTTCTCAATTCGATACAAGGTTCTCAATGCGGATTTTCAGAAAATAGCAAGGAGAGATAAGAATGTCTTCCTCAACATGCAGTGCCAAGCAGTTTAGGACAACAGCCAATTGAGGAACGCAAGAGCTCTGTATAGACAATCAAAGATATCAAAGATATCAAAGGAAGCTTCTGTGCTAAGCTGGGCGCGATAAAGGACAAACGAGGCAGGGACCTCACTGAAGCCTCAGAGATAAAGAAGAGGTGGCAGGAATACACAGAAGAACTGTACAAGAAGGACCCGAATGTGCAAACCCAACATAAGACGGTTGTGATTACTGATCTCGAGCCGGGCATCCTGAAGAGAGAAGTTGAATGGGCCTTAGCCAGCCTTGCTTAGAACTAAGGTAGCGGAATTAATTGATGGCATTCCAGCTGAGTTGCTTCAAAACCTCAACCATGACACTGTTAACGTTCTGTATACATTATGTCAGCAAATTTAGACAACCCTGCAGTGGCCACAGGATTGGAGGAGGTCAGTTTACATCCCCATTTCAAAGAAAGACAGTGCCAAAGATTGTTCCAACTACTGCACGATCGCGCTTATTTCGCATGCTAGCAAGGTGATGTTGAAAATCCTCCAAGGTAGGCTGCAGCATTTTCGCTGGGTTTCGCAAGGGCAGAGGAACTAGAGACCAGATTGCTAACCTTCGCTGGATCATGGAAAAAGCAAGCGAGTTCCAGAAACCCATCTATTCCTGCTTTATTGATTATGCGAAAGCGTTTGACTGCGTAGATCACAGCAGTTTGTGGCAAGCTCTCCAAGAGATAGGAGTTTCAATTCACCTCCTCTGTCTCCACAGGAACTTGGGCAAGAGGCCACAGTCAGAACTGGGCATAGTCTTACTGATTGGTTTTCGATTGAGAAAGGAGTGAGACAAGGCTGCATACTGTTGCCCTGTCTATTTAACCTATATGCTGAGTGCATCATGATTAAAGCCGGTCTAGAAGGGTCTTCAGCTGGAGTGAAGATTGCTGGAAAACGTATCAACAACTTTAGATGTGCGGATAATACCACTTTAGTGGCAGAAAGTGAAGTGGAACTCAAGAGACTTCATATGCGCGTACAAGACGAGAGTGAGAAGTTTGGGCTTAAACTGAACATTAAAAAGACAAAGATCATGGCGTCTTGCCCTATCAAGTCCTGGAGCATCAAGGGACAAGGAATGGAAGCTGTGACCGATTTTCTCTTCTTGGGCTCCAAGATTACCGCGGAAGGAGACTGCAGCCATGAAATTAGGAGACGCCTGCATCTGGTAAAGAGAGCCATGGCTAGCCTTAACCACCTAGCAAAGAGCAGAGGTACCGGGTTTGATCCCTGGTGCCGCCGGTTACCCACCGATTCTTCAATGAGTACAAGCTTTCCCCGGCCTGGTGCTCGGTTCTTCTGGGGTGAAATGCTTGGGAAAAGGTGTCACGGAACAAATAGTTGCGTCAATGTGGCAGTGATTTTTTCAGACTTGGCTGGCGGTAACACAGGACGTTCCACATTCACCGCTATGGTTGAGGGCGGCGCTGGCGAACACTCTCAAGGTTCGTATACAGGCAACAGTAATACCCAAGAAAGTAGTAGATGGGACAGCGGCCAATGTAGCTCAGTTGGAAGAGCACCGGACGCGGTATTCGGAGGTCGTGGGTTCGGTTCCCATCATCAGCAGGTTGTTTTTCCTTCTACTTTGTGTTTAATTATCTATCCCCTAAACAGATTACATGACTAATTTATGTGATTACCAAAGTAAAAAAATAAAAAAGACATAAAATACAATCCCCAATGCTTTCCTTGGCCTCGCCGACTGATGGCTTCTGTCCTTCATACATTATAACGAGCACCCTCATTTCCCCTTCATTTATCTGCTTGTAGCTTACGGGGGTCTCAGTTCTGGCAGTCTTGAAGCCATAGGTAGCGTAAGAGGGTTCCAGCACAGCTTTCGCCCTCGCTCTTGATCACGTTCTACGTGACGCTGGCGGTAACACAGGACGTTCCACGTCTACAGCTGTGGTTGAGGGCGACGCTGGTAAACACTCTCAAGGTTCGTATACAGGCAATATTAATACCCAAGAAAGTAGCAGGTGGGACAGCGGCCGATCTAGCTCAGCTTGAAGAGCACCGGACGCGATATTCGGAGGTTGTGGGTTCGGTTTCCACCATCGGCACATTTTTTTCCCTTCTACTTTGTGTTTAGTTGTCTTTCCATCAAACGGATTACACTACTATATTATATGATTACCGAAGCAGAAACTAAAAAAAGACACAAAATACAATCCCCAATGCTTGCCTTTACCTCGCCGACTGCTGGCTTCTTTCTTTCGTGTATTATAACGAGCACCCTCATTTTCCCTTTATATATTTTTATATAAATATATTGTGACGGATAACAGGATTAGATGATAAACGACGGGGAGAAGCTGTACGAGCATTCAGAGTTCCGCACACAGCACGCGAGACGACCTTTTCATTCAGGCGCCACCTAAGAACGTCATGAACACCAGGTGGCATTATTCCCTTTCTTAAAAAAATGAAAGTCAGAGACTGAGCTCGAGCAATGGGCGATGCAAGCGAAAATAAAATAATCAGCACAGGAGTAGATAACGAAGGCGAGGTAAGGTGCCCTACGCGACAACGAAGCAAGCGCATAGCACAGTGCACATTACCGCGTGAAATACGGCTTCGTGCGGACAACGTGCACGGCCTCGGAGCGTGGCTGCCGACGCGAGGACTGCACAGTACCCGCTGGAAGGACTTTGTATGTCACTTCCGTTACACGGCGCATGTTTTCCTAAAGTCCAAAGTAACGCCCATCAGTTCCACACCCAAACTTGCTCTCCAGGTGTGACGTGTCGCTGACGGATGTTGTAGCGACGCGTATCCGTGCCCTGCGTTGCTGAATGTGAATGCGGGCAAGTTGACGTGCTTCCTCGGTACGCTGAGTACACACGCGGAGTCTGACGAGAGCGGATGATCATCAGTGCAGCACGGAAGCATGGCATTCAACGTCCTCTGAACATCGCGTCCGTAGAGTAGGCGAAATGGTGTAAAACGCGTTGTCTCTTGGATGGCAGTGTTGTAGCCATGTGTGACGTACGAGAGAATCTCGTCCCAGGTTTTGTGCAGCGAGTCTATGTACTTTGCGGTCATGTCGGCGATCGTTTTATTGAGTCTCTCCGTGAAGCCGTTCGTCTGTGGGTGATAGGCATTGGTTATCGTTTGAAGAGGGCTTCTTTGTTAAAAAAAGAGGTGCTTGTTTTGGGTCTTCTGTAGCACCTGTTCTTTGTAACATCTTCTTGTCAGCTGTTGGAAATCAAATCAAAAGTCAGCTCAATGACCCGAATGTTGTTTCCATTTTTAGATATGTTGATGAGTTTTGATTATTCTTAAGAGGGTACCACGGTCTAATTTAGATGAGGCTGTAACTATAGGACGCTCTCCGTTTTCTCCAATCAAAGCCAGGGCCTCATGTTTACATGGGAAGTACCAGCTAACAACTATGTGCAGTTCTTAGACTTGTATTTAAGAATGATTATATTTGCTGGGCGTACAATCCCAGATCTTAGAAAGGATTGTTATCTTTTGACAGTTCCCACTCGAAGCTCGACAAAAGAGATATAACTGCGAATTCCCTTCAGAGAGCTTAAGAAAATCATGCCATCACGTGATGTCTGAGTTTTGGTGCCCAAGTTCAGCGGCTGGAAGAAGCAGGTTTCCTGCCCTTCCCTTCCCCTCCCCCCCCCCCTCCCCCCGATATTGGCTGATTCCGAAATGTTGCTTCAGAAGGTGAAGCGACTTCATGTTGAGAAAAATCCGGAAGTAAGAAAGAAGCCTCTGCCGGTAACTCCTGAGATTCATAAAATATCACATTGCATCACAAAAGTTGCAAGTAAATTTCAGGTTCATGTTGTGTTTTCTGCACAGTCTAAACTTCGCTATATGCATAAGCCAGTGAAACGAAAGGTTTGCTCTATTACACATCAAAAGAAGTTCATGAGATGCAAGTCAAGAGTTGTGTATCAGATTCCTTTGAGCTGTGGTTTGGTCTACATGGGGCAAACCGGTCGGTGTTTCAATAAGCGTGCCAGTGAACACTTGCGGAATGTGTGCAATCAACATGGAAGCTTCCTAGCAGACCATTGCAAAGCCTGCCGATGCTGTCGCCCGGTACTAGAAAAGACGATTTTTTTTGGAGGCCGGCAAAGATAAAGTAAAGCGAGAGGTAGTAGAGGCCTATTTCATCAAGAAAGCAGGACGTTTGTGCCTTAGCAAGCCATCAATATCGATCAGCGAAGCTGAGGCGGCTTTTCTTGAACGATTTCTGTAGATTTTATATTTGAGATTTTCTTTTCCTTGTTCTTAATAAGTGTTTTCCGTTGCTAACTCCTTTTGAAGCATTTATTTCATTTTGCGTTGACGCTGAGATGGCTCTCTTAGATTTAAAACTTTCATGCGTATTTTTATTTCCGAGTTTCTGTTGGTCTTTTTATTATTCATTGTGATCTGGTTTTGGTAATGCAGGAGAGGGAAAAAAGAAAGAAAAAAGAATTCAATCTGCTGATTGTTATTTGTGTGTTTTTTGTGCGCTCGGAGTATCTTGGATCTCTTTCCAACAACAGCCTTGCAAGCCTTAAAAACGGCTCTTCGACGTCCAGCCCATGAACAACTCGTTGCGGAAATACGACAAATTCATCACTGTACACTTAATGGAGGACACGACATCATTTTCCAATAGCTTCCCGGACACAGCGGTATAGCGGGCAATCTTCGGGCGGACGAGGTCGCACGAACAGCCCACCAAGACGGCGATTGTGTGTTGATTCCCTTTTCCAGGGCAGACGCATCGGGCAGGCTTCGCGCACTTGCGCGGGAACACACACCCTCCTTGTGGAATTCTGGACAGTTTGCGAACTGCCGCTTAAAGTCCCTGGACCCTCCTGAAGCTCCGGCTTCCACCTGGCCTAACCCGACGGGAAGAAACTTTGCTGTGCCGCCTGTGGGATAGTGTAGCATTCAAAAACTCGTATTCTTTTATGATAGACATGGCAAACAGCCCTGCATGTAGAAACTGTGGATGTGACGAGTCTATAGGCCACATTCTTTGTGAGTGCCCTATATACAGTGAGGAAAGACAGTGTCTGTGCCGTACGCTGGAGCATCTAAATGGACACCCATTGACTTAAATTAAGATTTTAGGTCCCCGGCCACGGCGATCGTCTGCGGTGAAGGCCTCCCAGGCACTGCTCCGCTTTATGAAAAGCACAGGCCTAATCGAAAAACTATGAGTTTGCGTTTATGTTATGTGATATGACTGTTACGTGATTTGATGTGGCATGTCTGTGATGTGACTGTACTAACTTCAACCATCCGTCTCTCACAACTTTTGTATCCACTCACCCCCTTCCCCCAGTGCAGGGTAGCAAACCGGTTGCTGTTACGGGTTAACCTCCCTGCCTTTCCTCCTCATCTTCTTCCTCCTCCTCCTCCTGCCTTCCAACAAGTTGCTTTTAAGACTGACATGCTCTACGGTGACGAATTCCTTTTTTTTTTTTTTTTTTTTTTTTTACTGGCTTGCGGTACTGTGATGAATTTTATCGAACCTTGACCAGTAGCGCCTTTTATCTGAACGCTGCATGTGAATGACTGTATGATAGGCCTTTGTGATACGGCTTGGGTGCTTCACAAATATGCAAGGGTTTGGTGAATAAACCTCAGTTGAATGTTGGCGCCTGTGCTGTTGTTTTCGTGTTTCTTCTTTGTCTTCGTCCCTTTCGTGCCGTCCTCAGAATGAACGTCGGATATTCGAAGAGCGGCGCGGCGTTTGGGGTCCTCGGTGTTAGTATTCTCAGCTTTCTTGGTCGAAAACGTCACGGTACGCTTCCGGAGATCGATAATGGCTGCGTACTCCCGGAGAAAATCTGCACCAAGGATACAGTTGCGGGAGCAGTTAGGTATTACGAGGCAGCTGGCAACAAACGTGGAGTTGCGAATTTGGGCTCTCGCCGTGCACTGGCCACTCGGAGTCACGACATGCCCGCCAGCGGTGTTAATCTGCGCGCCATGTTCGTCTTCTTCGTTCTTGGTTTGTTTTCGTTGTTCATAGCTGGCATAGAATTTCCTGCTTGCGGACTTTAGGAAACGTGCAAGCACAGGTACTGAAAATACGCCTTGGAGGCACCTCTAACAAAGGCACAATTGAAGAGACACATGCTGCCTCAATATTCATATACTCGTCACACGAACCACTTCGTGTATATTTACGAGCACTTACACGACACTGTTTTCACCCACTGAACAAGTTTATGAACGAGCGGCCGGACTGCAGTTTTACAAGTGCTCTCCGCTGCCATCAGTCGCAAGTACCAACAGGACATGCCGTCGCATATCGTCCCGCCCAACCACCATGGGTGATGGATAAACCTTTGGGGCACCTTCGTGTTCCCGGGATACTAAAGAAATCAATTGTGCCACTTAGTAGGCTCAAACAACTTACCCTTGCGCACATCTTGCCAGAATACTCTAAGTATATTCACGTATACACTGACGGATCTCTTTCAGGACAGGCATCCGCTGCAGCTGTGGTCATACCTGCTCAGAAAAGGACTGTACATTTCCTTTTGGGACATACTTCTGCATCAACCGCTGCGTAACTTGTAGCCCTTCGGGAACCTATTCGCTACATATGTCGAAAACCACCTCAAAAATGGTGTATATTCACGGATTCAAAGGCATGCATTGCAAATTTTGGAAACTTTCTTACGCCACACCGCCTACCAGACTCTGGCATTAAACATTATGGAGCTCCTTACAACTGCCCGAGTGCAAGGCCACAGGATAATGTTTCAATAGATCCCTGCCAACTGCGGGCTCCATGGAAATGAAGAGGCAGATGTCAGAGAAATAAGTGCCCTCAGAAATGGCCTCCAAACAGCTGTGCCTTTTTCATGAGAGGATACGACCTGTCTTCTAATTAACTTTATGAAGAAGGCAGCTTAGTGGGCCCAGCTTGACACATTCGTCTAAGAAGGCTCGATCAGTTCAGTTCAATCGTTCAGTCGTGTCCGACTCTTCGTGACCCTATGGACCATGTCACGCCACGCTTTCCGGTCTCTCACTATCTTCCTAACATCACATAACTTCATCTGCAGTGCCTCGAGGATGCCATCTAACCACCGCGTTCGCTGCCTACCCCTTTTCCGCCGACCCTCAACCTTTCCCAACATCAAATCTTTCTCCAGCGACTCCTCTCTTCTCATCAGATGACCAAAGTAGCTGAGCTTTAACTTTAGAATTTGACCCTCCAATGAGCATTCAGGTTTTATGGTCGACAATATCGACTGATTTGATCTTCTGGCAGTCCAAGGAACTCTCAAGAGTCTTCGCCAGCACCACAATTCAAATCCGTCAATTCTTCGGCGGTCAGCCTTTTTCACAGTCCAACTCTCGCATCCATACATCACAACTGGAAAGACCATAGCATGAGTTATACGGATCTTGGTTGGCAGACTAATGTCTCTGCTCTTTACTAGGCGGTCAAAGGCTAACCATTGCTCTTTTTCCCAGAAGCAGGCGTCTGCTAATTTCATGGCTGCAGTCTCCTTCTGAGGTAATCTTGGAGCCCAAGAAGAGAAAATCTGTCACAGCTTCCACTTCTTGTCCATTGATGCTCCAAGACTTGATAGGGCAAGACGCCATGATCTTTGTCTTTTTAATGTTCAGTTTAAGCCCAAACTTCTCACTCTCTTCTTGTACGCGCATCAGAAGTCTCTTGAGTTCCACTTCACTTTCTGCCATTAAAGTGGTATCATCCGCATATCTAAGGTTGTTGATACGTTTTCCAGCAATCTTCACTCCAGCTGAAGACTCGTCCAGACCGGCCTTCCTCATGATGCACTCTGCATATAGGTTAAATAGGCAGGGCGACAGTATGCAGCCTTGCCTCACTCCTTTCTCGATCGCAAACCAATCGGTAAGACCATGCCCAGTTCTGACTGTGGCCTCTTGCCCTTCATACAGGTTCCTGAAGAGACTGATGAGGTGAATTGGAACTCCCATCTCTTGGAGAGCTTGCCACAATCTGCTGTGATCTACGCAGTCAAATGCTTTCGCATAATCAATAAAGCAGAAGTAGATGGGTTTCTGGAACTCTCTTGCTTTTTCCATGATCCAGCGAAGGTTGGCAATTTGGTCTCTAGTTCCTCTGCCCTTGCGAAACCCAGCTTGCACGTCCGGAAGCTCCCGATCCACATACTGCCGCAGCCTACCTTGGAGGATTTTCAACATCACCTTGCTAGCATGCGAAATAAGCGCGATCGTGCGGTAGTTGGAACAATCTTTGGCACTGCCTTTCTTTGGAATGGGGATGTAAACTGACCTCCTCCAATCCTGTGGCCACTGCAGTGTTTTCCAAATCTTCTGACATAATGTATGCAGAATGTTAACAGCGTCATGGTTGAGGTTTTGAAGCAACTCAGCTGGAATGCCATCAATTCCGCTAGCTTTGTTCTTAGCAAGGCTGGCTAAGGCCCATTCAACTTCACTCTTCAGGATGCCCGGCTCGAGATCAGTAATCACAACCGTCTTATGTTGGGTTTGCACATTCGGGTCCTTCTTGTACAGTTCTTCTGTGTATTCCTGCCACCTCTTCTTTATCTCTGAGGCTTCAGTGAGGTCCTTGCCTCGTTTGTCCTTTATCACGCCCAGCTTAGCACAGAAGCTTCCTTTGATATCTTTGATTGTCTTATACAGAGCTCTTGTGTTCCTTAATTGGCTGTTGTCCTCAACTGCTTGGCACTGTATGTTCAGGAAGGCATTCTTATCTCTCCTTGCTATTTTCTGAAAATCCGCATTGAGAACCTTGTATCTTTCTCTTTCCCCCATAACTTTTGCCATCCTCCTTTCCTCAGCTATTTGCAGAACCTCTTCAGATAACCAGTTTGCTTTCTTGCATTTCTTTTGCTTTGGAACTACCTTAGTAGCAACTTCTTGTATTATATCACGAACATCAGTCCACATCTCTTCGGGCTCTCTGTCTTCTAGATCTAATTCTTGAAATCGATTCCTCACTTCCACAGGCTCGATAGAACATTAAAATTTTAGGTTCCGCGTGAAATTCCGCGCCATCATTCATGCTTTTTACATAAACTGCGTCTAAACGTGGCTGTCACGCGCAGGTACTTGCATTTAATTGGACAGGTGGACTTCCCGGTATGTTAGACTTGGGGCATCCCCGAGACTGTGAACCATATAATATTGGTGTGCCCAGTGTATGCGCATGAAATAAATATGCTAGCCATTCCCATAAGGCATTTCGATAGTGCCGCAAACCATTCAAATCTGTATTCGTTATTTTTTCGGCAGCCGGCGGCATGCAGCTTTATTACTCTGATTTTGGCACGCGTATCAATTCTGCGTTCTTTTTTTGATCATGCTCGTTGTCGCGAGACGCAGCTTTATCAGTTTTATTGTCGTGCAAGATGCTCCGAGATGCTTTTAGAAGATTCCGGCCACTCGCGTATATTTCTGCAATCTTCTAGGTGGTATTAGTCACCGTTTGTGGTTTTATCTCGATCTTTTTTTGCAGCCTTTGAATCGAGCACTGAAGCGTAAAACGGGCATTCCTAGTTCGGCGACCGAAGAGCACTTTTGTTGCTGTCGCCGCCGCCGAGTTGCTTAGTTTTTTTGCGGGCTCATGTTAGCCCAATAAAGAGTTAATTTCAGTACTATCACACCTGTGTCCTGTTTCGATGCCTACTGCCTTGTCACCACTACGTGACATCCGGTGGAGGTGCTGCACCTCGTCACCGGGGCGTACCACTGAAGACGGCGCCCGTCGAGCAGAAAGCTCACTTGGTTTTCGTCCAATACCGTGAGCCCCCCTGCTTCCTTCCAAGGACGACCGGACGAGGATGCGGAAGATTGGCTCGACCTGTCCGAAAGCGTGGCAACTTTGAAAGCCTGGAACGACGAAACGAAGCTCTGGCAAGTCTAATTTGCTCTAGAAGGATCTGCCCGAATATGGTTCGCAAATCATGAGTAAGCTTTGAAGGATTGCGAGCAATTCAAGAAAATTTTTGACTACCTTTGCATGATTCATCCGAAAGGAAAGAGCCCGGGGCCTCCTTCAATCAAGACTTCAGCTCCCTAACGAGCCTGTCCTGGCTTACGTTAAGCAGATGAAGCGCTTCTTTCGCCGCGACGACCCTAACATTATCTAAGGAGAGCGAGTGAATTTTTTAATGCGAGGCGTTAAAGAGTCTCTTTTTGCCGGACTTGTCAGAAATCCACCAAAACCCGTGGCGTAATTTGAAATCGAAGCATGTAGCATCGAGAAGACGATGGACACCCAGATGAGCCATTACGATCGACCACCACAACCGGAATTCTAGCCACCACACCAGCGCATCTGCGAGCTCGACTACGAGCTCGACGACCCGACCACATCACAAAAGACTCAGAGCGCGCCAAGAAGTCGTTCATGTTTTAAGCCTCAAACCTTAATACGCAGGCTAAAGTTATTTTAAAATTTATTTTTTTTACCTTCGTGTTTATTTTGTAAGCATCGGGTCGATACCTTTTTTAAGGGGGGATTAAAGCCGCAAACCATTCAAATCTGTATTTGTTCTTTCTTCGACAGCCGCCGGCTTGCGGCTTTATCACTCTGATACTGGCACGCGTATCAATTCTGCGTTCTTTGTTTGATCATATGCTCGTCGTCGCGAGACACATCTTTATCAGTTTCATTGTCGCGCAAGATGCTCCGAGATATTTGCCGAACATTCCGGCCACTCGCGTATATTTCTGCAATGTTGTAGGTTGCTCTAGGCACCTTTTACGGTTTTAATATTTTTTTGCAGCATTTAAATCGAGCACTGACGCGTGAAACCGGCATTCCTAGTTCGACAAAGCCTGTGGCTTGTTTTGGTGCCTACGGCCGTGTCACCACTACGTGAGATCATTGGATAAGCTGGTTTGAGGTGCGACCTGATGCCGGGAAACAGCTCCAGAAGCGCACTCAGTCTCCGGAACCGGATTTGACGACCCTGGTGTAGTAGTTACACGATACCTCCTAAGCATACACCAACAAACTCCTGAACCTCAGTCCCCAGCGGCTGTGGAGCAACCGACCACGGCGGCTGTCAGACCTGTAATGCACTTTGGCTCTGGACAGGCCATCATTAAAAACTGACCCGACAAAGTTTAATGCGAAAACCGCAGAAGAACGGAAATCTGAGCTAGTTGGTGCATTGCAAGATCAAAAAACAGCGCGGCTACTTGGGACAAACAGAGAGGAGAATAACGGACAAGCGCTTGTCCGTTATTCTCCTCTCTGTTTGTCCCAAGTAGCCGCGCTGTTTTTTGATAATGCGAAAACCCTAGCAAGTGAGGTTAGTCTAGCAGTGCTCTTCGAGGATAGGAGGCCAAATGAGGCATATGCTGTACTGAAAGGTGGGCATGTATTCTGTTATCGAGGTTTGCAGCAGAGACGAGCACCTGCAGGTGTAACGTTTCTTAATAAGTATATACTGGTAATATATATGAATTCTATAGCATTAATCAGAGGGTGGCAAGCATTGTGAGTAGGATTAATAGGCGGTATAAACGAAATATTTTACAGGCCTAAACACTTACATGTAGTCAGGTTGACCAGGCAGTCGAAGGCTTCTACGAAGATGTAGAATCGGCAATGCGAAAAGTAAAGACGAAGTATACTGTGCTAGTCGGTGACTTCAATTCAAAGGTAGGGAAAAGTAGGCTAGAGACCAGGCAGTGTTTGACTATGGCATTAATTCCAGAATTTGAAGGAGGCAGTTGCTAGGTTAGTTTGCAGAGCGCAATAGATTAGGAATTATTTATTACTTCTTCAGCAAATGGTATGAATTAGTCTAGATTTAATTATTAATAATTTGTTCACAGGAAAGGAAGAGCGCAGTATCTGTCATGCTTGTTCTATGGATACCTGAGTAAGGGAAGGGAGAAAGGTGGGAGTGAAAGCGGAAGGAGATAAAGGGGTGCCGTAGTGGAGGGCTTCAGAGTAATTTAGACCACCTGGGGCTATTTAATTCACTGACATTGCACAGTATACAGCACACGGACGCCACTTCATTTCGCCTCTATCGAAACGCGGCCGCTGGCGGTCGGGATCGAACCAGAAGAGTGGACCGAAAAAGGTTATTAAGGAGTCAGTGCAAAAAATTTGCCGTGAGGGGGAAGGCGGAAGAGTTCCGGATCTTACTACAGAATAGATATTCAGATTTAACCAAGGATGACGACCTTAGTGTAGAAGCGATTAACGATACCTTCAGGGATATCATTACTTAGTGCGCGGTAGATGTAGGCGGTAGGATAGAGAAGATACCGGCAAGTTACTTATGCAGACGAATGATCTGATTAAGAAACGCGAAAGCATGAAAGGGTCTAACCCAGCAGACAGGATACAATTAGCAGAGCTATTAAAGGTAATGAATAGGTGCGAAATGTCTGACATAAGGAAGTATAACATGGAGAAAAGACGGCGGCAACCGGCAACCTTACATCGGTGGAGAGGAAATTAGGCAAAAATCACATGTATGTGCTAAAGGACAAGGCGGGAATATCAGCAAGGAGATCACTAGCGATCTATATAGTGGGCGAAGTAGTCAGGACAATAATGAGATTGGCAGTAGTGAAGAACAGTCATATATTCCACGAGTGATGAAGGACGGGGTTAAGAACGCTTTAGAAACTATGAAAACGAGGAAAGCAGCTTAGGTAAAGTGCATGAAGAGCGCATCAAATGGTCCACGCCGCGGTAGTGCCCAGTGGTTGATTCCCGACCACAGTGGCGGATTACCCGGGTTCGACCTCGACCGCCGGCTATGTATGTATGTATGTATGTATGTATGTATGTATGTATGTATGTATGTATGTATGTATGTATGTATGTATGTATGTATGTATGTATGTATGTATGTATGTATGTATGTATGTATGTATGTATGTATGTATGTATGTATGTATGTATGTATGTATGTATGTATGTATGTATGTATGTATGTATGTATGTATGTATGTATGTATGAGTGTATGCATGTGTGTATGTGTGTATGTATGTGTATATGTGTGTATAAATGTGTGTAGGTGTGTGTGTATGAGTGTATGTATGTGTGTATGTATGTGTATGCATGTGTGTGTATGTATGTATGTATGTATGTATGTATGTATGTATGTATGTATGTATGTATGTATGTATGTATGTATGTATGTATGTATGTATGTATGTATGTATGTATGTATGTATGTATGTATGTATGTATGTATGTATGTATGTATGTATGTATGTATGTATGTATGTATAACTGTAATGAAATGCCGGCAAACGACGGCTTAATGCGTCGTGACACTTGGGCTTTTCGAGCGCTCCCCGCGGGCCTGCTGGTCGGCCCATAGTTGACTCTCATTGTCTGTATTTTGCATAGTACTTTGAAGTTCGGGTGGGTATGTCTTGGATGTAGCTTCGGTCGGGAACCTGGCACAGTCCCACATGATGTGCCATTGGTCCGCCGGACCCACTTCACGTACACCCAGATATCTACACTCTTGTAGATGTCTGGGTGAAGGACATGTAGCACTGCCGGGGCGAGGAGTGAATCGGTTTGTATTTGCCTCAGGATGACCGCCTCCTCCCGACTAAGTGCCGGGTGAGGCGGTGGCATTGTCTATCGAGTTAGGCGGTAACACTTAGTAACTTCCTCGTAAATGGTCATTCAGTCCTTTTTTTCGAACCATCACTCGGAATGGTCACTCTCGGTGGCGCGGAAGGTAAGCGCTTGCGCCGCCGGTGGGCGGAGGCGTCCGTGTGTTGTGCAATGTCAGTGCACACTTAAAATCTCCAGGTGGTCGAAATTACTCGGCAGCCCTCCATACGGCTCCTCTTTTTGTCTTTCCACTTTCACTCCCACCTTCCCCCCTTCCTTAGGGTCAAGTGTCCACAGAACAAGTGTGACAGATACTGGGCCTTTCCTTCCCTGGGAACCAGTTAATAATAATATAATTATATTATTATTATTATTACTAATGCATACATACAGCCTATGATGATGTTCTACTCTCAATCGAACATGTTATAACTCGTCATAGCAAACACAAACTTGTCATTTTAGGCGATTTTAATACTCCAGGTATCATAAGGAACTCATTTATTTCTCACAATAATCATTACGTATACATTAAGCAAATGTAGCATGCTACTTGATTTTGTAACCTTTAACTCTTTGCAGCAACACAATTTCACTGAGAACTGCTGTGGTAATATTCTCGATATCTGTCTATCGAATTTAGAAAGTGTTCGATTCTCGAGTTCCAACATACCGCTTACTCGCTGTGATAAATTTCACCCTCCACTTGTTGTGACTACTTCTCACCCTATAGTAATCCAGATCGGGCGGGGAATTCGGCCCGTTTCGCGTATGCACGTGGTGACTTTGTCGCTCTCTTGCATTTCTTCTCTTCTGTCGACTGGCCCCTTTTTAAATGCCGACGGACAAGTCAGTCGATTCACTGAAATAGTTCTTGATGGTATGCATCAATACATACCTCTGCATACTGCTGCTCGTATTAAGTTTCCGGTTTTCCAGAGAACTGAGAACGACGTTAAAACTTAAGGATCGTAAAGCGAAACGCCCCGGGATTGAAAATTGGGCAGATGAGTTTCACCGCTTGCGTTCTCTTTGCAAACGCTTATGCAAGCGGGACCACAACTTTTATCTTGAGTCTTCAGAGAGGAGTGCCACAAATCGTCCTAGTCAGTTCTGGCAGTACGATAGCAAGCGTTCCATTAAGTCGGATTCCAGTATCAACAGCAGCAGCGGCAGCAACACGACTGCATCGCTAAAACGCTACTGCTGTCTTCGCAGATCTCGGGATGCACCTGTGACTGGGTCCAAAGAACACCACCCCTGCTGATGTGAATCCGCGTACTACTGCTAACGGTCCCCGCTGCTGTGAACTTGCGCCCAACCTGAGGCCGCCGTCATCCAACTGCGTTAGCGGAAACTTGGCGCGTTATTAGCAACAGCTGCGCAGACGTACACTGGACCATCTACCAGATAAAAGAGCGAACATCGGAGCAGCGGTCACTTGGCAGCAGCGGCAGCAACACGACTGCATCGCTAAAACGCTACTGCTGTCTTCGCAGGTTAGTGCAATATTACGCAAAACTTGTATGCAGTTTATTCCTGTCGCTGCTGCCACCTTAGTTGAAACTTACTCATCGTGACGGTATGCTTTGTGTTGCGTTGAACGGCCAGACCTTGTGAAAAAAAAAATGTCCAGCACATGTTCTTCTTGTGCATCAACTATTCAAGAAAGTGTCCCGCGTGTGATCTGTACGGAATGTAACTGTGCATACCATTTTGGCCAGTGTGCTGGGGTAAAAGAGAAATCGTTTCAAGCTAAGCCCCCTGATTCGAAAAAGACGTGGCGCTGTTGTAAATGCCAAGCAGGAAAGGCTCCTGTAACAGGCAAAGAGGACAATGGCTCTGATTCTGAATCTGATATTCGGAAGACTCTTGCCGCTATCCTAGAAAAACTGCAAAGTTTGCCAGAACTAACAAAAGAAGTGGATCAAATTGAACAATCTGTTCAACACATGTCCAAGAAATTTGATGACTTCGAAAGACAGGTTTCTCGTCAAGAGAATGAAATCAAGGCTCTGAAAAGAAGAGTAGCTGAATTAGAAGAGAAAGACGATATGACGCAGGTAGTGCAAGCACAACTGCAGCAAGATGTTAATGACCTCGAACACCGCAGCAGAAAACTCAACCTAGAAATACACGGTATCCCGATTCAACCAGATGAAAATCTGCTTTCCGTATTAAACAGTCTTGCCCCCGAGCTTGAAGTACCGCTTCTAACAGCAACAGATATTCAGACGATACACAGATTGCCTGCTCGGAAAGATAAGAAGCCAGGTATTATCGCTCGTTTTACCCGACAAGCGAAAAGAGACACTTGGCTTTCAGCCAAGAACAAAGTAAACGAGAATGATCCGCCTATCGTCATCCAGGAAAACCTTACTCGGTACAACAGAGAACTGCTTCGTCGGGTGAAGGACTGGGCAAAAGGCAGTGGTTATCTTTATGTATGGCATGTAAATGGAAAAGTTCTTGTCCGCAAATGTGCAGGGATGAATGCCATTCATATTAAAGGAGAAGACCTAGAACAGTTGAAATGAGTACTGTGCTTGCCGAATCGATAGAAGAAAATAAAAAATAAAGATGCAAAGCCAATATCATCTTCCTGCTGACTTAAACCGTATTATTTCCTGTTTTTCGCCCGCATCGCTAAAAGCTGTACACATCAACGCACGATCAGTGAAGAATAAAACACAATTCCTAGAAGAATTTTTCAGTGAATTCAAGTTCACTGCGATAATGTTAAGTGAAACGTGGAGCACCAGTGAAGATAATGTTTTCAGAATGACAACTATAAGACGTATTACCTGAATAGATCTGTTGGCCGTGGTGGGGGAGTGGCAGTTCTACTGGATATGAACGAAAATGGTGAAATGCTTGATTCATACAGTATGATCACACCGCACTACGAGGTCATATCACTGTCTGTGGGGAAAATTATCTATTCCGTTTGTTATCGCCCACCCAATGGGGATATAGCCTTTTTCTTGAAGTTTTATGATCACTTTTTATCGTTTGTAGCAGACGGAGGATACCTGCTTATTGCTGGAGGGGACTTGACATGTGCAGTGATAATTATCATACTAGAGAATTTAGCACTATGTTGGCTTCAAACGGTTTCACCAATGTAATTGAAATTCCAACGAGAATAACTATTGAAAGTCAGTCCATCTTAGACTTGTTCATCACCAATATATGCCACCCGAAACTTAAGGCGGGTGTATTATCGTGCCCCGTCAGCGACCATCTGCCTGTGTATTTCTGTATGGAGGTGCCAGCGCGAACTTTAAAGCAACCGGAAGCTTTCACTTACCAGTGCATAACAGAAGTTGCACTGGAGGATTTCAGAAATGCCCTTAACAAAGTTGACTGGACGCAGATTGTTGAGCTGGATAATGCAAATGATGCTTATAACCAATTCCTTGATATATTCAAACAAATCTACCAGTTTCACTTTCCCAATAAGACATATCAGCGGTTCCGTAAGAGTCGTAAACCTTGGATCACTCCTGCCTTGCGCCAAGAAATAAAAATGAAAGATAAGTTATATAGAACGTTTCTGACGACACGCACGGCTGATAATCTGAAGGCGTTTAAGCAGTTCCGAAATAAATTAACAAAGAAATTATGATCCGCTCGAAAGGACTATTGCTCTGCATTTTTGGACATTAAAAGGGGTCGTCATGACCTACTTTGGTCCCGTCTAAACTCTTTGTTGCAACGCAACCAATCCCATGCCAGCGTACAAAGGTTGAAGATTAATGACAATGATTTAACTGGAATTGAGATGGCTAATGCTTTTAATGATTTTTTTACGCAAATACCAACCTATGGATCGCTTCCAGATGCATGTGAGTACATAAACTGTCGTAACGATAAAACAATGTTTCTAGAACCTGTTACTAGAGAGGAAGTTGTATCAGTGTTATTAAGCCAAAAGAATAGCAGATGCCCAGACATTGACGACCTTCAGATAAGACCAGTAAAATATGTTGCTGATATTGTAGCCCCCGCAGTTACGCACGTATTCAACCTCTGCTTAACTACATCTTCCTTTCCAGAAAAAATGCAGACCGCCAAAGTAACCGTTCTATTTAAAAAAGGCGACCAAAATGACTTAGGTAATTATAGACCTGTATCCATACTTCCTGTTTTTTCTAAAGCACTAGAAAAAGTTATGCACTCCAGGTTCACTAAATTTATTGACCAATGTAATTTGCTCACTGCGTGTCAGTTCGGTTTTCGCAAAAATAAATCAACTGAACTAGCACTTCTACATCAAAAAGAATATATTCTGTCCCAGTTTGATAACAGAGCTTTTGTAATAGGTATATTTGTAGATTTTTCAAAGGCATTTGACTTGGTGAATCATGAATTACTCCTAAAGAAGTTATGGTACTATGGTATCCGAGGCCAGGCTGCAATGTTAATAAAATCATATCTTTCGCAAAGAAAACAAGCAGTTAGCTTAAATAATCTACTATCAGAGGTAAAACCTATATTTTCTAGCGCCCTCAAGGCAGCGTGTTAGGCCCTCTTCTTTTCAATATATTCCTTAATGACATTGTTAACTTTAACAAAAATGCCAAATTCATCATATACGCTGACAACACGAGTATTTTTTTTTGCTGGGAAAAACATTCAGGATCTAATAGTGTCTTGCATACAACAATGGTCACGCTGGAAAAATGGTCGAAATCTAATGATATGCGCGTGAATGAAAAGAAGACAAAAGCCGTAATATTTCGCCCGAAAAACAAGCCGGTTTCTACTCACAGTTATATTCTATATAATTCTCGACCTATAGAAATAGTTAATCATTTTAAATGCCTTGGAGTTATATTTTCTTCAACCATGTCATGGGAACACCATGTAAATCACGCTGTCAAACAACTGGCTAGAGTAGTGGGCATGATTGGTTGCAGACGGCACATTCTTCCGACGTCACTCAACTAACTCTTTATAACGCACTTTTTTATTCTCACGTAAATTATTGTCATCTTGTATGGGGAACTGCAACACATTCTTGTCTTCACAAAATACACATGTTGCAGAAAAGGGTCCTTCACTACGCCTTCAATGTTAGCTATGGGTCACCCAGCAAAGGTCTCTTTCTTGCAGCCGGTGTGGTCCAAATCTATGAATTATATCGATACCGGTTGAGCATTTCTTACAAAACAGAAATAAAAAATGGTGCAAACCATATTCGACCATTGGCAAACTTGCAAGAGAAAACAACAAATTACCCTTTCAGACAACCCGAACAATGGATGGTGCCAATAGCACGCCTAAACTCCGGGCAAGAACGTTTGCAGTTCACACTCCCTTCCCTTCTGAACGCTTATACATCTGCACATTTTGGCTTATTCACTTGTACGCATAAGGTATTGCGTAGGATGTATATAGAAGGTAGCTCCGCACAATTTTCATCCTCAGTTGTGCCAAAATAAGTCTTTGCTTCTGTATCTTATATCTTATGTATG
The DNA here is from genome assembly GCF_055883805.1 of Amblyomma maculatum. Taxonomy (NCBI): domain Eukaryota; kingdom Metazoa; phylum Arthropoda; class Arachnida; order Ixodida; family Ixodidae; genus Amblyomma; species Amblyomma maculatum. The sequence continues at coordinate 215,017,893 of NC_139345.1, forward strand.
AGTGTGTGATATGTAATAACAATCGTTTTATCCCTGTGTTTACTCAGTACGCTTGAAGTGCTCTTGCGATGTATAGCATTACATTTTTGTTCTTTTGTTTCGTTTATACGACACCAGAAGTTGAGTCGTTGTTTGTCTTCTGCTGTTGCCTGTAAAATGGGGGCTGCGGCTTTGTCAAGTTGTATTTTTACAGCTTTTTCTGCAGCTCCTCTGTCCATATATCTTTGAGGCAGAAATAAAATTTATTTATTTATTTATTTAACTTAGTTGACACTCAGGGGTCGGAAATTTGGACGTTGCCGACAGTTTTGCCCAACATTTTTCCTCCGTATACAAACCTCCACACTGCGATTCCGTATGCCTCCCATCTGGTGCACCATATAATTCCTTTCTCTTTGACGAGAAGTTAATACCTGCGAGTCTTAAGCGCCTGAAACCATCTTTGTCTCATGGACCTGATGGCATTTCAGCCGCCATAATAAAAGCCTTCAATTGTATCTTTGTGCCAGTTCTGACTGCTATATTTATTACCTGTTTGAAAAATGCTGTCTTTCCCCGCGAGTGAAAAATAGCAAGCGTGTTTCTTGTCTTCAAGTGAGGAAACAAATCTCATGTTTATAATTATCGTCCGATATCTCTTCTTTGTGCAACCTCTAAGCTTTTCGAATTAGCTTTGCACAATGGACTTTCTTTCTATCTCAAACATGTCATCATACCGAAACAACATGGCTTCATATCGGGTCGCTCTACTTCAACCAACCAAGTCACGTTTATGACATATGCCTCGGCAGCAGTCCTTCAGAGAGGTCAGGTTGACACTGTGTGCTGTGATTTGAGCAAAGCTTTCGACGTTGTTACTCATCCACTACTACTTGAAAAGCTTCTACTCTCTGGTGTCGAAGTCTCAATCGTAGTCTTCCTACGTAACTATCTCCTTGATCGCTCCTGCTTTGTCAGTGTCAGTGGACAGACTTCCTTCATTTATCCTGCAACCAGTGGAGTTCCTCAAGGTTCTGTATTAGGCCCGCTTCTCTTGTCCGTTTATATTAATGACGTTTCGAAGGTCATCAAGAACTCCTCGTTTCTTCTTTATGCTCACGATATAAAAATATTTAAGGTCATATATTATTTTCAAGATTGCTTGTTGTGGCAATCGGACATATCTACTTTTTCTGATTGGTGTGCGAAGAGTCGACTTACCCTCAATCCTTCCAAAACTAGGGTTGTCTCATTTACTCTTAAAACGTATAGCTTTCTCTACCATTATGCTGTGAATTCTGTGATGTTGGACAAAGTTTATTAAATTAATGACCTTGGTGTACTTTTTGACCGCACCCTCAGGTTCTCCTCTCATACTAAACGCATTGCTCAGCGGGCTATGCAGACACTCGGATTCGTCTGCAGACTTTCGAGAGAGTTCCGTACTCCACTTCCATTCCTAAAGCTGCACCTGTCAATATGCTTGCCGCTTTTGGAGTACGCGTCGGTTGTTTGGAGTGGCATTTGTAAATCGAACTGGAACAAGGTTGACAAAGTACAGCAAAATTTTGTACGGATATTTTGGTATCGCTTTCCTTGCTCAACTTCCTCCTCTCGCTCCACCAAGAGTACCCCACTGAATCTTCCTTCTCTTAACTGCCGTCGTGTCAGAGTAGATATAACGTTTCTGTACAAGCTCCTTCATGGCCACATTATGTGCCCTCGGCTTTTAGAGTACATCCTGCTGCGCGTTCCGCGAAAGAGCATGAGGGAATTCAGACCATTTTAAGTGTCTCCGTTTCTTCATTCCCATTCCCCTCTTGACAGAGTACAGATGTTGTTTAACTCTTTTTGTCTTCACCTTGACATGTTCCAAAACTCGCTCTCTTCATTTATATTGGACGTTCGTAGCTTTGTATTCTAAACTGTATTTATCACGTATAACTTCCACATTCTAGCCTAAGTTTTTTTATTTTCTATTTACTATTTATTTACTACACGTTTTGCTTTTTCTCCTGTTCAGTGCTGTTTAAAGTAACATGTTCTGCTTTTTATCAGTTTCTTATTTATATTTTAACTTTAAACTTTCTTTTCGAATCTTAATGTCCCACGTTGAATTCTATTTTTTTATTGTATTTCCCTGTATATCTAGCCTGTGTTTTAAGTACCACGCACTTGTTGCGCCTGGAATGGGTGTTTAATTTATGTAAATTTCTATTACTAATAATCAATGTCAGTTATTTGTTTTTTTTTTCTCTATCGATTGTTTCTTTTTCCTGATGTGCTCTACAGTTCTCTGACGGTATATATAAGACATGCTACTCATTGATTTCTTTCTTTCCATGACACTTTTCGCCTCAGTTTCATTTCATTTATTTGTTTCTTCTTTTGTGTTCTATCAGTGTGTAAAACTTGCGTGTGCAATTTCATTTTTTTTTATGCTGCAACACGAAGACCACCTGGTTGTTCCTGCGCACATTAAATAAAGATTGATTGAATATTATTATTATTATTATTATTATTATTATTATTATTATTATTATTATTATTATTATTATTATTATTATTATTATTATTATTATTATTATTATTATTATTATTATTATTATTATTATTATTATTATTATTATTATTATTATTATTATTATTATTATTATTATTATTATAGTACTTTAAATTAGTTTAGAGGAAAGGAAAGGCACAACATCGGCCACATTTCTCTGTCGAAACCTGCCCCACGCTGCAAGGGAGGAAGGCGGGAATAGAAACGGAAAGAGTGAAAAGGTTATCGTAGTGAAGGCTACGGAGACGTTTCGACCACCTGAGAATTTTTAACGTGCGCTGACATCATACAGCACACGGACCCCTCTCTGTTTCGCATAATTCGAAACACAGCCGCCGGCTGTCGGGTTCGAAGCTTCCCTCCGGGGGCTGAGTTTCGATGGAGTCGGAACGAAAGACTACCGAAATTCTAACGCTTCGATAAGCTGCAAGCTATAAATGAGGCAAGATGTCCAGCCATGCCCCTTTTGCTGCTTGCTGTATTCGGCGTCATTTTGTAAGTTACCAAAGTGCGCAATACTTACCCGCGGGCATTTTTTTGTTTTCATTTTATAAGCGAAATGCGTTAAGAAATGTCACTACCTCACTTCGAACATACGCCACTCATTCTCAAAATAAGTGTGGCTATTTCTGTGAGGAAATCTAATGTTTCTGCCTAACGGCAATCACATAATATATGTTCTTTCATTCGCTTAATACTAAGAGATTGCTAGCAATTGATTGCTATAATGCTTCCTAACTGTACAACATTGCGTGGTATCTTACTAGACTAAAATTTGAAATTAAACATACGCACTGAATCATTATGCAAAAAAGTCGCTTTTTATTTTAGGGTACGTCTTTGAACACGTCAGTTTTCAGAAACATATCCATCAGAAAGATTATTTTGCATTTATTCAGAGTCACTTAACATACTGCATATCACCTTGGGGAACTGTGGATCCCACTCACATGCCAAGCTATGAAGGAGCAGTGAAGAAAGGTAGAGGGGGGAAGCCTCAATTCGCCGGTCGAGCCAACGTTTCGACATGTGGACTTGTCTTCGTCTCATTTACAAATTTGTCCAGTTCGAAAAGTTACCTTTTCCGCATGCATTGCCCAAGCTGCCCTAATATAGCGAGATCTTCATATCCTAAACTTTATTGAGTCTTCTCCACCTATCATTAGCCTCACTCATATAAAGAGCTCGTAACGAAGTCATTGTAGTTACTACGTTTCCTTCATCTTCTATCATAATCATAATCTGACTAGATTTTCCCCAAAACGACACTTTTCTATTTTTCAGACTTAACTCTAGTTATGGCCAACAGATTTTTTTTCGTTTTTCACTTTATCTCTGTGAAAATCACTACGGTCATGATATAAAACAGTTCCGTCATTCTGGCCGTTCAATATTAACATCAAAACATGCTTTTTTTCAGTACTATAACCAGACTCTTAAGTTTTTCTTTTTTGTTTTAATCTGTATTATTGCCTTTGTAAAGGTCATGGTTTTTAATATATTTTATCTTCTATTTCTGCCATTTTGCGTATTTTCACGCACTTTGTCATATGACGTCCTCCAGACAACTTCGCTTTGGGAGCTCCATTTGCACCCATTGAGCAACACTTATTTTTGTGATACATTTCTGACAATAAAAACCTGAACCTGAAAAAAAAGATGAACTGAAACTGCGAGCTTCTTTTGTATTATTCGCTATTACTTACCGACATGACTGGCAATTTGATGCCATCAGCAACACGTTAAATAATACGCTGGGTGCAAGTTCAAGTGCCACGCATTATCACGTTCGTACTTAAGCTTAGGCTTCCTGACGTCGCGAAAGTCCCTGGCCACAAAGGGGAAAGATTTCAAGAGGATGTTGATTGAAATAGAAGAACGATTTCTTCATTCGTACACTTCCTAATAGGGACGCATTCTTCGGGACCATACCTAGAGAGCATTAACATTACGCATTCGCTATAGTAATATATTTTTGAAGCAGTTACACTCCGTCATTACTTGCATTCACCTTTGCGCGATGAACTTGAAAATATTACGCAGTTCTTGCGTTAGCACGTGGCGCCAAATGCAATGTTGGTGGATTCGCCTCATGACATATGTAGGTATAGATGTACTTGAAACAGAGGAAAATATTGTCTCATTCTTCTAAGCTCTCACGACCGAAGGTTAGGATCGCCAGGTAAGCAGCATCCAGTTCTCGAGACCCATACCCCATCTTACTTTCCTAATTCTGCAAACGGGGGAAACAAGAATATTTCAAATCGTTGCATCTAGAGAAGCTGTCGATTGATATTAAAGGCGCAATGTATTCGATCGAAGAGGGCTGCTCCGCGGCGCCAGACGAAAATTAGTGCATTAGTGTTGACTTGCTGCTTCCCTCAGTCGCGCACAGCAAACCAAAGGAATGAAATCGGAGGCTACCCGCTTCGCTGTCTATCATGCCGAGAAATATAGCGAGGAAGCAGCCATACGCTCCACGCCGGAGAGCAGCTGCCATTGATGGTGACCACCACGCCGCCGCTCTGTACCACGCTTGTTCGGCCAGCCGGCGGGGCTGTTTGCCAGACGGTTCTTGAGCGGAGAAGAGAGGTCAGTATGATGAAACACATACACGTGCATGTGCGTATCTATTTCGTGTGTGTTTCTGCCTTGTGTCCTCTCTTCTTCGCGCAAGTACGTCAGTACATTATTGGCATCTCCGCGGAGACCCACAAACTCAAATGCTGTATATATTCATGTTGCGGGCCTCAAGTATTATGCGCGCCAATGAACAACTTGCCTCATTTTCCTTAAATTTTTTCATGTTTAAAATTTGGTCCACTTTGTTTTTTATTTAGATTCCTTCAGTCGGTGACACAGAAGAACCGAGAGCTGGGCGAGTTGGTGAACTTTCAGGAATCTGTACAGCGCGAAAAATAAACAGAAGGAAGAAGCATGCAAAGGCAAACAGAGTGCTCTGTCTGCGTGTGTTCCTTCCCTTGTCTTCGTTTGTCGTGCTCTACAAAGAGGCAGTGCTTCTTTGAAAGGGGCTGCTGCCTTATTTGGCCATGCTTGATGCCACTGGCGCCCGGTTTTCTCTTCTTGGTTCTCACGCAAACCTCGGCTCGCATTTCCTCGAATGACCAAAGATGGTCGCTTTACTTTATTCGAGATTGTGGTACTTAGGTAGCGCTCTTTATATCGAGTGTAGCTCTTCAGTTTTATATCGCATGCTGCTTCGATGATCGCCACGCAACTTTCGTAGCTGTCGCCACCACAAAGTTGTTCGCCCTTTTTTTGAAGCAACTGTGTCCAGTAGATAGTTGTTATAGTAGCAGCGTGTGTCCGGTGAGTGAGTGAACAGAGATACTTTGCCGCGGAATTTCTTTGAGCCCAAGAAAATTGCTTTACATCTCAAGAAAATGTTCCGCCTCTCCGCATAGAGTGGAGGCGCTGAGAAAACATCAGGCTTATTAGTTTTTAACACGTTCATGTTTTTTACCGCATTAAATGTTTTCTGCTGAATTAAGAGACCACTTAGATCCTGGACAGTATAAAAACAGCACTGCTTAAGGCTGCCCCAGCACAACCCAACTGCTTAGAAGCATCGCCCCTGTATCTCGCGTCGACGGCACGTCTGCGCGTTTGACCTGACATGAAGCAGCTAAGCTGGGGGTGTGTCATGCCAGCAGAACAGTCGAGATGGCAAACGCATGGCATACTCTCTTCTATTTCGTCTCGGTCTTCCTGCATAGGAACGCTGAATGAGCGACCCATCAAAGCTCTCGTGATGTTACTAAAGAAAAAATCAAGAGGTATACATTCTTCATCACTTGCAAAAGCAAATAATAATCAGCTGCATTCGCAAAAGCATTTCAATCTGCTTATTTTTCCTATGCTCCCTTTCTACTATCAATCACTGAAGAGAGCATGACTATCCTCCGCGGCATGGAAAGTAGTTATATTCTCCAGAAATCTGCCTCCATACCTGGCTGCACAGTACCGATGGCATGCAGCAGCACTACGCTTGCGATCGCAAGGTCCTCTTGCCGTACACCTGGCTGAGGAACGAAAAGGAGAGGCAGCCCTAACGGAGGCTGAGACAGGGTATCGATTTTCCTGAGCCCGATCCAAGGTCCCTCTCTGGCAAACATCCTCCGCGCCGCGATTGCCGGTCGTGCCAACTGCGCCTCATAAACTGCAGCAACGATTCGACAGTAGTTTAGGAACTTAACAGTGTTTGCAACTGCGAAACTACGAGACAAATACCACAAATTCTTGTTGCGTGTCACCGAAGAAGCGGTAACCCCCGCGATGAAGGAAACAAGCGTGTATCAGTGGGAGCAATCGAATGTTATCAAGGACATTTTGAAGGATGCACAGAGGGAGTCAGTTCTGAGGATGCTTTGATTTGAAAACTTCATATTTCCCATACTTTCTGCAGTATTGTAATGGTAGCGTACAGCGAACTATTACCAATGCTGGTAAGTGGGGTGTCATCATCATCATCAGCCTGATTATACCCACTGCAGGGCAAACGCCTCTCCCATATTTCTCCCCTTAACCCGGTTCTGTGCTAGCTGCATCCACTTGACCCCTGCGAACTTCTTAATCTCATCCGCCCACCTAACTTTCTGCCGCCCCTTGCTACGCTTTCTTTCCCTTGGAATCCAGTTTGTTACCCTCAGCGACCATCGGTTATCCTCTCTTCGCACTACATGTCCTGCCCATGTCCATTTCTTCTTCTTAATTTCCTCTAGAATTCCGGTAACTTGAGTTATTTATCTGACCCACTCTGCACGCTTTCTATCTCCTAATGTTACCCCTACCATTTTTCGTTCCATAGCCCTCTGGGTTGTCCTCAACTTAAGTAGAACTCTCTTGGTTAGCCTCCACGTTTCAGCCCCATAGGTGAGTACAGGCAAGATGCAACTGTTGTATACTTTCCTCTTGAGCGATACCGTTAAGCTGCTAGTCATAATCTGCGAGTGCTTGCCAAATGCGCTCCATCACAATGTTATTTTTCTTGTTATTTCCTTTTCATGGTCCGGATCTGCGGTTACTACCTGTCCTAAGTAGACATATTCGCCTACTACTTCCAGTATTTCGCTACCTAATGTAAACTGCTGTGCCTTCCCGAGGCTGTTGAACATTACCTTAGTCTTCTGCATATTGATTTTCAAGCCTACCTTTCTACTTTTTCTGTCTAGGTCATCAATCATTATTTGCAGTTCATCCCCCGAGTTGCTTAGCAAGGCAATGTCAACAGCAAATCGCAGATTACTGAGGTATTCTCCATCTACCCTTATCCCTAACTGCTCCCATTCCAAGTCTCTGAATACTTCCTCTAAACAAGCTGTGAATAGTACTGGGGAGATTGTGCCTCCTTGCCTAACACCTTTCTTTATGGGAATTTTGTTACTTTCTTTATGCAGAACTTTGGTTGCTGTGCAGCCACTATATATATCTTCCAGCACTTTCACGTACGGCTCGTCTACCCCCTGATTTCGCAATGCCTGCATCACCGCCGAGGTTTCAACTGAGTCAAATGCTTTTTCGTAATCAATGAATGCTATGTAAAGGGCTGGTTATATTCCGAGCATTTTTCTATCACCTGATTGATGGTATGGATATGACAGATAGTAGAGTACCGTTTCCGAAACCCTGCTTGATCCTTTGCTTGAGAGGGTTGCAGGCATCGTAATTAGGCTTAATAAGCGGTATAAACTGAAGGTTGTACAGGCCTATGCACCTACATGTAGTTATGATGACCAGGCAGTTGAAAGCTTCTATGAAGATGTAGAATCGGCAATGTGAAAAGTAAAGACGCAGTATACTCTGCTAATGGGCGACTTCAATGCCAAGGTAGGGAAAAAACAGGCAGGAGACAAGGCAGTAGGTGACTATGGCATTGGTTCTAGGAATAGCAGGGGGGAGTTACTAGTTGAGTTTGCAGAGCGCAAAATTTTACGAATCATGAATACCTTCTTCAGCAAACGGAAGAACCGGAAATGGACATGGAAAAGCCCTAACGGAGAGACTAAAAATGAAATAGACTTCATAATGTGTTCAACCCCCGCCATTGTGCACGATGTAGAGGTAATCGGGAAAGTGCGATGCAGTGACCACAGGATGGTGAGGTCCCGAATTAGCCTAAATCTGAAGAAGGAACGCAATAGATTAGTAAGAAAGAAACCCATCAACGAATTAGCGGTGAGGGGGAGGGCGGAAGAGTTCAGGATCTCGCTACTGAATAGGTATTCAGCTCTAACTGAGGACGGCGACATTACCCTAGAGGCAAGGAACAATAATTTCAGAGATATCATTACTGAGTGCGCAGTAGCAGTAGGCGGTAGGATAGTTAGAGAGGATACCGGTAAGTTGTCTAAGGAGACGAAATATTTGATTAAGAAACGCCAGAGTATGAAAGCTTCCAATCCAACAGACCAGATCGAATTGGCCGAGATATCAAAGCTAATCAATAAGCGCAAGGTGGCCGATATAAGGAAGTATAGCATGGAGAAAATTGAGCATGCTGTAAAAAACGGGGGAAGCCTTAATGCGGTAAAGAAGAAATTGGGCATAGGCAAAAACCAGATGTATGCGATAAGGGACAAGGCGGGCAACATCATCACTAATATGGACAAGATAGTCAAAGTAGCTTAGGAGTTGTATACAGATCGCTACAGTAGCCAAAGTGGTCAGGACCGTATTGAGATTGGCGGTAGGGAAAAACAGTCAGACGTTCCACCAGTGATGAAGGACGAGGTCAAGAAAGCACTAGAAACTATGAAAAGGGGGAAATCAGCTGGAGAGGATCAGATAACCACAGATTTGCTGAAGGACGGGGGGGATATCGTGCTAGAAAAACTGGCCACCCTGTATACGCAGTGCCTGGTATCATCGACGGTACCGGAACCATGGAAGAACGCAAACATTATCCTCATTCACAAGAAAGGGGACTCTAAGGACCTTAAAAATTACAGACCAATCAGCTTACTTTCTGTTACGTATAAGGTATTTACTAAGGTAATCGCTAATAGAATCAGGACAACCTTAGACTGCAATCAAGCAAAGGATCAAGCGGGGTGTATTACAGTGTAATTTTTTCTGGAATACTGGCCTATGTAGTAATTAGTGCATCAACAATATTCTGTACACAAGTGTTCACTTGTAACTTGCTAAGAAACATGTTGCCTCATGTCTCACTTTTTACATGAAGTAATAGCGCAGGTACTCTGCTATTACTGCAGACCCTGACTGCGCATTGGAGGGTCAAATAAAGCTCCGCTACTTTGGTCATCTGATGAGAAGAGAGGAGTCGCTGGGGAAAGATTTTATGTTGGGAAAGATTGAGGGTGAACAGAGAAGGGGTAGGCAGCGAACGCGGTGGTTAGATGGCATCCTCGAGGTGCTGCAGATGAAGTTATGAGATATTAGGAAGATAGTGAAAGGCCGGAAAGCGTGGCGTGATATGGTCCATAGGGTTTACGAAGAGTCAAACACTACTGCACGACTGAACTGAACTGAATAGCACAGGTACAGAGCATCAATCTCGCTAGCATGTGCAGCTCGGTCGGGATCCGGTGCCAACATTTATCGACAGAAACTTCATGTATCACTGCTGACAGAAGTAAATGGATCACCCAATTTCATTCTAAAATATTTCACGCGTTCGACGAGAGGGTACCCAAAAGAAACCGAACAAAAATTTTGGTGGGCAGCGTTTTCGTAGCCCCGTGTTTTGCCGCTAGGAGCGCATAGAGTGAACATTATTACCGAACATTCTTACTACAAATGAGGCAATACAGGGAGATATGGGCTGGGCATCTTTCGAAGTACGGGAAGCTCAGAGTAAAATATTATATGAGAAACGCCTGAGGAAATTGGATAGTAACAGATGGGCAGCTAAAGTATTTAAATACTTGTACTTGAAAAGCGTTGACTCACAATGGGGGAAAAGAACTAGGAAACTAACTAGTAAGTATGCTAGTCACAAGGACGGAGAAATAAAGAGCATTAAGCAACAGGTGAAAAACACAGAAGGTAAAAATTGGATAAATTCGATGGAAAAGAAACAGAGTGTGAAATTATACCGAAAGTGGAAAATGCAGATCAGGAAGGAAGATTTCTTTGATAACTCAAGAGGCAGTGCCCTACTTTTTGAAGCTAGATCAGGGTGCCTTAGAACACGCAGCTATAAAAAGAAATTTAACAATGGAGATGACGCATGTGCTGTATGTGGAAACTCCAGTGAAACAATTGACCATATTATACTCGAATGTAATGGTATCCATCCGGAAGTTGATGCAGTCGCAATCACTGTTCCTGAAGCTCTGGGGTTTAGAGATACCAGTGGCCGGGTGAATAAACCGGCGGTGGAAACTAGCAAAAAACGACTGAAAGATAGGTGGCTTAAAAGCAGAGAAGTGACATAATGTTAGTAATGTAGAAACAAAAATTTAATAAATAGAATGATGGTTTAGTTAACCAATCTAAATCAATAATTAAGATATAGGGACAAAAATGAGCATGATAGCTACTGCTTCCACCCCGTTTCAAAGGGGACGCTCCTATATTCCATCCATCCATCCTATAGTCAGTCAGCCCAGTGGCGTCGCTGAAGATCAGATGTGCTAGTTTCCGCAGCGTGTATAGTGACAACTGTTTTCTGTGAGGGTCGTTTTTGTAATGGCTGACTTTCGTGAACAACGTGCGGCGGCGAAATTGTTCTTCGTGCTCGGAAAGAATGGAAATTCTCGAAATGTTAAAACGGCGCACAAGGATGATAATATGGGGAAAATTCAAGTGTTTGAGTGTTTCTCCCGTTTCAAAATTGGTGAAATGTCAATTCATGTGATTTTTTGTGACTTTGTTTTGTTTTCCAGAATGAAAAAAAAGTACATGAAAAGAAAGCGTTTTGCTGATGTTGCGGAGGCAAAGAAAAAACGACGCAGGCGCTGGTAAGCATCACAAAAGATGAATTTAAACAATTTTTTGAAAAATGGAATTAAAGATTAGACAAGTGTATTAGTGTAAGTGGAGAGTGCTTTGAAGGAGATTGAAGGTTTGGGCTTAAAAAGTGAATAAATAGGTTCAAAAGAAAATAAGTTTTGTTTCTTTTGGGTACCCCTTATAATTGAAACTGGCAGTCGTGGTATGGGCAACCCGATAGTAGACGCCAGTGCGCTTTCACTAATGCTTGCTTAGCTCTAACACTGAAGGCGTGACTGTATAATTTGAACGAAAAACCGAGCTCGGTTTGCTTATGCCTGCGCCTGTACATACATGGAATTGCATTGGGCCAGGTTGCGGCCTGCGCCAGCGGCTATCACAGCCGGCAAAACACGCCCTTAGATGAAAACAATTTGGCCATCCTAGGGCTATCAAATGTCCACCACACAAATCAACTCCCGGCCTGGCCAAGGTTCCCAACAATGCTTGCTACTTGGAAGTCGCTTGCTTCTGGTCACGTAACAGCAATGGTGTCGTAAAGACTACGGCACGGCTATGTAGTGTTTTCTCTTTCGTAGCGCTTATTTTTCCCGAGAGTGTTGTTACAGAAAAGGGGCATCATGAGAGAGTGGAAGGTAGTTGTCGCTGCTTTGTTCCCATACGCGAACCGCGCTTCCCTTATCCCATTCCAGCCCTCTTCCCCTTAGAGCGGTCGCTGCAGCAATGTTTGGAATAAGCGCACGCGAGGAATGTCCGCTCTTTGGGGCTCTCCTCCGTGTGCATTTTGCTTTATCGATCTTCGCTTGTTGATGTTGCACATATACCAGCACCAAGGAAGAGCAAGTTTGTAAATCTTTGACTAGCGATTGTTCGAGCTCTAACGAGAGGGATTTTTTCGCATGATCCAGTCTGTCCGTGAAATGCATGACTACAATGAAAACTGTTCAACGAAAATATGCAAATTCAAAGGTTTTCGCACACAATAAAAAGCACTTGCCTGAAGCCGAAAGCGGACAAATCAGCAACGCAGTGGCCCAGGTGTAGACAGCGACACAGGCTTTTCTTTTCGACCACACACGTTGAGAGGAAAACGAAGCGCCTCTGCGAGGATGCTCGACGTGCCACTTTGGAACAGCCGCTCGTATCTCAGAGCATGTGAGAATAGATCCAAAATCCCCATTTAGGTGAAAAGGTCCACAGGCACTGATGCCACAGGATAGAGAACGTAATTCTTGCTTGCGTGGGTCCTATAGTGCACTCTGGTTGAGCCAGCCACAGGGTATCCAGCAATGTCCAGGCACGGTCCTGGGCGGCCGCATCCCTAGAAGAGAGAATGGAAGAATTAGCAGTGCATTATTGTTGTTATAATTACAAAAATGCATCTAACACCTTCATCTTGAGTGACATGTGGAAAAAGGCATCTTTATCATGAGCCAGTCTCTACTTTATAGAGAATCTGAGGTCGTGTCAGAGAAAGAACGCTTGCAGGACGACGGACCAGGAAGAGGACACACACATATGCGCTCACTAACAACTTTATTTTGGAATACAGCCGATCCGCGCCTTATATACAAACAAAGACCAAAAGTGCACATGAGCATGGTTATCAGAGCACAAGCATCCAAGGAACGGAATATAATATTGAACACAAATTAATGCTGTGACACGGAATGTGTAGGGCGGGGCAAATGCAAAGGAACCGAACGGGGCGCACATGAAGCCTAGTTAAAACGATATTGAAGGAAGCCAACACATAATATGGCTAAAAGCAAAAGTGGTCGCATGAGACCAATAACAAAAACAACAAAACAGTGCGGGCATAAGCTCAGTCTAAAAGGCAAGGCTGTAAGAGTCAGCGAAGGTAAAGGCGCTAAAATAGGAAAAAGGCTGTAAAACATGAACTACAACTAAAAGACGCTGAATGAAACCACTGAAATCTAATCAGATAAAACCGAAAAAGGCAAGTAAAAGAACACTGGCAAAAGGTCATACGCCTAGCAAACAGGACGGCCTAAAGAAATAAACCACGGATACATGAAACCCTATAGCGATAAAACGACTGGGCAAAGACAGAATAGAGTGATTAAAAATTACGGCCGGCGAAAGCGAAACTAACACAGGCGAAGTCGGACTAAGAATGCACAAAACAGATCTAGGCGGAAAGGAATGAAAATTATTTTTCTAACAACGCAAGTGAAGGAGTGCTAACGCACTCATATTTTTTCTCGTTGATAGCGGCGGCTTCAATGATTTCACGGGTAAGTTGATTCTTGTTCTAAGCCAAAATTTCTGTATCCTTGAACATCGGGGAGAGGCGCCGGCAGGGACTGCAGTCTCGACAGTGAATCGCCAAATTGCATGACGTTTTTTCTTCGGCATAATTTTGACGCTCTAAAAGCCTTTTATTTAAGCAACGGATACACGACGTCTGATGAGCAAGTGAGAAAAGGATCTCGATGTCTGGTTGTGCATTCTGGGACTTTTTCACCCGATTCATTGACACGCCTGCAAAGACTAGAAAGGCGGTGAGGAGCGGAGAAAAATACGTCAACCCCTGCCCTTTTTCCGATTCGTTTCAGGTTGTGGGAAACTTGGTGAATGTAGGGTATTACAGCCGCTTTTTTGCTGCGAGTCCCCAGATCCTTTCCGGCAGAGTTCTTACTTTGCTTAACCCGTAACATTTTTTCCACTTGAGGACAGGAGTAAGAGCGGGTACCCTGAAATAATTAGTCTGTGGGCTTGGTTCAAGAAACCCTACTCTAGGCTATCCTCAGAGGATTTGAGGAGCGCGTTATTAAAGGTAGCCTGGACTATATTTTTTTTTATCTAACTTACAATGAGCTGATTCATAAGGTAGCATACGTTTATTGGCCCTTGGCTCGAAAGCCAAGCAGACGCGCTGTTCCGCAAAAAATCAACTTCAGTTCTAGGAAGCGGATGCAGCCATATTCCGGTTTTTCATGTGTTAGAACAAAGGGGTTAAAAGTCTCTGTAAAGATATGCAACACCTTCTGAACTTGGGCAGGGAAATTATTACCTGGGCAGTCAATAAGAATTAGTCATCGATGTATCTGAAGATTTTTATAAAGCTAACCTTTAGATCTCTGTGCTAATTGTTCGGTCATGTATTGCCAAGAAGAGGTCACTCAGGATAGGGGCGATGCAAGAGCCTATGCATATGCCCTGCTTCTGGATGAAATGGAATTCGTTCCACTGAGCATAAGTAGACCTGAGATACATTGATAACAATTCCAAAACCCGCGTGCAGAGATACCGCAGGCGTTTTGAGAGGCGACGACACCGTGCTTATCGATGCAATCGCTTACACAACGGAACAAATCATCATGCGGAATTGAATAACACAAACCATTCACATCAACACAGAAGCCTAGGAAGGCCCTGCTGCTATTTTCTTGCAAGAACTTTATGGCATCTTTTGAATTCTTGACCAGAAACGGGTCATCAGCGTCTAGAACTTTGAGCTTGGATTGTAAAAAGCTAGCAACCGATTTTGTAAAAAGCTAGCAACCCGGCCCCCGTGCGCTGCCTTGGCAGGATGAGTCCGAGTCTTAGCCGCGTTACATTCACGGGCCAAGAGAGGGCTCGGATATGCGAGACTGATTGGTAGATTTCCCTCAACTTCATAATGAGGGAGTGAAAAGTTGAGAAAATTTTGGATAAAATTCAATATTGTACGAAAGGGGTGTTGATAACACTTCGCTCTTGTGCCGGCTAGCATTGTGTACTCAACAGGATTCGGACGCACAGTTGTCGAGTTAAACCTCTTCCTTTAATGACCGGCTGCGCGACTGTAGTACAACAATTTTCGTTGCCTCAGCGATGCTTCGGTATGATGATGTTTTGCAGTGTCTACGTATACAAAAGCGTTGCTATGCAGCTATTGTTATGCCCCTGTTGCTATGTAGCTGTTGACCAATTACAGTTGCCCCAGAAGCAGCAGATGAGTTTCCTTGAGGTACCAGCCTCCAGAATTAGTGCTTTCACTTCAATACTCATTAGTATCCATCCGAGCACAGCAATACGGAGAAAAAGGAAGCATATTCGTCTACGATAGAAACTCCGAACTTGGAAAGCATTTCTCTTACTCTAAAGTGAAGGAAGAATTTTTCTTGAAGTACAGTTTCTTTGGAGCTTTCGTTTGTCGCCGTATGGCTGTGCTTATATAGCTTTCCCTCCCTGATTTGAAATTTGTTCTACCTTGGGGGCCTCCCATGGACATTTCACCTACTCAATATTCAGTGCTAATTGACGCTCTCAAAATGGTAAGAAAGGGCTTATTTAAATAGACAGCCAATATTAAACCTTTTTTTTTGTACGTACCTTCATTCTTTGTACGAAATGCGCCATGGTGGACATAAACACGAAGAGAAAGTGTCACGCTTCACAAAAAATGAAAAAGAGAAAGTGGATGCGCCATGTCAAAGGAGAAGGGGTATGATGCAGAACTATAGACAGGGCCAAAGTATACGCCAGAACTTTGTCACGGTTGCTACGGCGCTTGAAAAAAATATTTAAGAGCACTGCAGAAACTGCATTGGAGTAATGTGCGAAAGCGCGGATGCTGCTCTTGGTTCAATCTGGTTGCTTCTAGTTGCTTAATTCACTTCTTGTTTACCCATTGTAGTCTTTGGTACTTTCAAATTGCGCGCAAATCCTTTCCTATGCCCTTTTTTGGCTCGACATCAGGTTGCGTGACGTCACATCTTTGGCGTTACCTAACTGACTGATTTAATTGACTATTTTAGTATTTGATACATTCAAATGTGGCGCCAAGCCATTGGCTAATGAGATCATTTTCGACTTTAATTTTACATTTTTTGCCTCGATATAATTACCTAATTACCTTATTGGCCTAATTTGTTTTAGGACACAACATTACGTCACCCTATATCCATTGACATCACTCATTAACCTGTACCACTTCTGAATTACTCACAACTGCTGCGGACACGATTTTGCCTCTAATAATCTCATATAGCAGCAGCGGCTGTGGTCAAGCAAGAACACTGTTAATTCTTCATCCATTCCTCAGGTTTCTGCTGGGCTGCTGTCCTCTTCAGTGGTCCAGAATATTACCGCACGTGCCGTCCGCCTACGTGCCATCTTCATATCTTCCTGCCAGTCAAGGCTGCTTGGACGGGACCTCCTGCGTCTGCGCGGACTGCCGGCGTTCCTTATAAAAGTCGCCGCCGACATGGCTCCGGATTCATAGCAGCAGCGGCTGTGGTCAAGCAAGAACACTGTTAATTCTTCATCCATTCCTCAGGTTGGTGCTGTTGGCATCCTCTTGTCATATTAGTGTATTTAGGTATTTCACCACAGCTGCTGCTGCTGCTCCTCTGCTTAGGCATTTTTTGAATATTTTGTCCAGTGATCTGTAATCTGACTGCTTTAATCACAATGCCGACGAACGCTGAGCTTGCTAAGCAAATCGAAAGCCTCGAAGCTAGGTTCAATGAAAAGTTGCATGAACTTGTTGACGAGCTTATAACGAACATCAAGGAAAAATTGACTGATGAGGGACTCTACTTCGGTGGCCTTAACACAAAGGTTGAGGGAATGACGGCGAGCCTCCAGATATTCAACAAACTGGTTGAAGACGTGCGTGACCGGCAGATTGATCTCGCCGCCTCTAATAAAGCGCTTAAAGCTGAGAACGATGCTCTTCGAAAAAGAGTAATTGATCTCGAGCAATACTCCCGACTCAACAACATTGAGATCAAGGGAGTGCCTTACACACAAAGCGAGGATTGCACGGCCATCGTGTCGGCAATTGGCGAAAAAATTGAATGTCCTGTGTTGGCCACTGATCTAGAGATCGTTCATCGTGTACCAACAAAAACGAACGAACAAAACATCGTAGCCCATTTCTACTCTCGGTCACACAAAAGCGAGTTTGTGAGAAAGGCACGAAAGGCCAGACTGAACACTAGCAGTCTTGGCTTTCAAGGAGAAGTAAAGAACCCAGTCTTTGTTAATGATCACCTTTCGCCAGATAACAAAAAACTGTTTGCAAAAGCCCTAAAGCTTAAGAAAGAAAAGAAGTGGAATTTTCTGTGGACCGACAATTGCCGCATCAAAGCGCGCCAAACCGACGACAGTGACGTGTTCCGTATCTGTAGCGAATCTGATCTTTCCATCTTTTCATAAGCTTGCCCATTCATAGTAAGTAATCGTATTTCTTTGTTTTTTGTTGTTTTTTTTTTTGCAACGACGACCTACTTTTCACCTTCTCAGCTTGAAGCCTTTCGTTCTGTCCTGTGCCGTTCATTTATTCATTTCAATGCGCGTAGCCTTCGCAAACATTCCGATGACATTTCTATTTCCTATCATCGATTCATCACAATTTTTCGCTTATCTGTATCAGTGAAACATGGCTAAGCTCCCACGACCAATACTTACACCCTTTTCCGTCTTACTCAGCCGAATACTGTCATCGAGGGGATAGTAACCATGGTGGCGCTGCTATTTTTATATCATCTAAGTTCCATTACATCAGACGCTCGGACTTGTCAATCAACACGACTAATTGTGAGTCTGTATGGATTGAGCTTGATAGGTCGTTTGTGTCACAAGATTCAAGAAACATTATCATCGTTTGCTTATATCGATCTCCTTCATCATCCGTTAGTGAATTCTGCTTGGCTTTTGAAGAAATTTTAAATAAGCTTTCACTGGAACAAAAAAATGTCATTATCATGGGTGACATTAACATCAACCTTCTAGATGCTTCAACGCCTTCATATCAGGAATACAACAACTGTATTAATGACCATGGCTTCGAATGCCTATTAAAAGTACCTACAAGATGCCCTAATAACGGAAACAGTTCACTTATTGATCATGCGCTTTCTAACTTAATTACTTCCCCCGATGCTGGCGTAGTCGAAGTTGAATTAACAGATCACCAACCTATTTTTGTACGAATAAAATCTATCCCCGTTGATAATCATGTGCAGGTTACTAAGAAACGCTTGAATTCCTCACTGTTTTATGAAACAATTGCTAACATAGATTGGCTACCAATTACTTTGATTGATTACCCTGAAATTGCTTACGAAGCATTCACTGCTGTACTTGCTAAAGCTCTTGATACATCATCTACAACAGTGGCATATTGCAGAAAAAGGTATCACAACCCTTACAACCCATGGTTAACTACCGGTCTCTTGAAATGTCTACAGAAAAAAGATAATCTGTATAAAAAGACTAAGAAGCAGCCATTTAATATTAATTTACGGACACGATATAAAACTTATAGCAATGTACTTGGCAGGCTACTCAAAACTGCGAAGAAAGAATATGAATCTGAAATAAACCAAGCTGGTAGTGATTCTAAAAGACAATGGAAAGTGATCAATTCATTATTAAATAGAACTCCTACTACGGCTCCTATAAAGAAAATCCAAACAGACACACATGTTTGTCGTGATACTAGTGACATTGCTAATGCTTTCATTGATTCATTTGTCATCGATCAACCTCACGTTACTCACCCCATTCACATGTACCCCCGTCTACCTCATAGTTTCTTCCTTTTCCCGGTTTCTCCTGATGAGGTGCGCACTGTCATTATGAATCAGAAAGATGCAAGCCCAGGCCTTGACAACTTCCATTCTTTCCATATCAAGCTAATATCTTCTCTGATTTGCAATGTGTTCTCTTACATCGTCAACTTAATCTTCAAGACCGGTATCTTCCCTAGCGCACTAAAAAAAGCCAAACTAATACCCGTCTTCAAAAAAGGTGACAGGCGCCTAACAAGTAACTATCGTCCTATTGCTATTCTTTCCTTTTTTTAGCAAAGTAATTGAAAAGCTGTTTGTCGTCCGTCTGACAAAATACCTCATAAAATTTTACATCATATCTTCTAATCAGTCCGGCTTCAGGTCTGGTTTTTCAACTGAATTAGCCTTAATTTCTTTAACAGATATGATTAAAGATATTATTGATCATGGTAAATTAGCTGGCGCATTATTCATTGATCTTTCGAAGGCATTTGACTCCAATAATCACAACATACTTTTAGACAAATTAAATGCCCTTGGAGTATCTAGTCCTGCACTTACATTTATCCGCAGCTACCCACTAAACCGAATCCAAGCAGTTTGCATATCTGATACTTACTCTACACCTAAGACTACTAATGTTGGCGTTCCTCAGGGTTCCATCCTTGGACCACTTCTTTTTGTTTTATTTATTAATGATCTTCTCTCGTGCCTTAAATCTTCTGAATGTATATTATACTCTGATGATACTACCGTACTAGCATCTGACTCGTGCATAGATTCTTTAACACGCAAATTGAATACCGATGCAGCAAACATAGCAACCTGGTGTCGAAATAACATGCTTACAATTAATGCATCCAAATCTAGCTTTGTCATCTTCTCGTCTCCTCTCAGGGCTATTCCTGCATCTTTACATATTTCCCTGAACTCTCATATATTCTTTGCCACTGATCATGCGATGTTCCTTGGCATAGATCTTGATTGTCACTTAAAATTTAACAGACATATATCATCCATTTAAAAAAAAAATAGCATACGGCATAAGGGTGCTCATCAAGGTGCGAAATTACTTCAGTTTACACACGCGCATTTCTCTCTACTATGCTTTCATCCATAGCCATATGAACTATTGTATTTCGTCTTGGGGAAACACATACAGAACACACACAGCTCCGCTACAACACATGCAAAATCAAGCAATACGCATCATTACTTCTAACAGCCATTTGTGCAGTGCTGCGCCCTTGCTGCAAGCTCATAACATCCTTGAAGTCTCATCCATGTTTCATTATTCTATTGGCATCCTCGTATTTAAGTTCATGAATGGATCACTTCCCGTCTCAATAATTAATAGTACCCAGGTGGTCAGTTCGAAACCCGCCGCCGGACACCCACCGGTAAAATTGGGTACAAGCGTCCCCCGGCCCGGCGCCCGGCTCCTTTAGGGGTGTGCGTTTGGAAGAAGCTCTGCTAACCCTGCTGTGCCCCTTCGGGGGCTTTGTTTCGAACAACCATGGCCTGCAAAGGCCGTGCCGAATAAAAAAAGGGCCACATAATGGGCTGTTGCCGCGCAAGGCGGACTTATTGTTGTCCGATGGCGGAACGAATCACTGCCACATCGGCGCAACTATTTGGGCATTCTCGAGGCATTGCAGATGAAGCTATGTGATGTTAAGAAGATAGTGAGAGACCGGAAAGCCTGGCGTGACATGGTCCATAGGGTCACGAAGAGTCGGACACGACTGAACGCCTGAACTGAACTGAGTTCTCGAGACATAGCTTCACTCGGTTTTCATGCCAAAATAATATTTTACTGCCAAAACCCAGAACTAATTACGGCAAATCCACAGTTAATTTCTCTGGCTCATTTCTGTGGAATTCATTACCATTCAGAATTAAGCAATCTTCTAATATTCATGCCTTCAAGCGTAGTTTTCGTACTTCGCTGCTATCGGGCTAAAAAAAAATTTTCATTGATAAAAATATTTATCCCACATACAATTGTTTTCCTCTGTTTTGCATTTATATAACATGTTCCCAATTTATGTTCTGTTTATATTACACTGTCGTGTATTTCTGTGTGTTCCACATGTATATTATATAACAGTTACAGTTTTCATCCGCTGTTGTTTGCACTTAATTATTTTTGTTTTGTATACCTGTAACAGGAGGTCCCCTGTGTAGCCATTGGCTTTGGGACCTCCTCCTGTACTTAGCAATATTTGTATTCATTCGTTGCATTGAATCAATAAATTCTGATTCTGATAAAAAAAAATTACCGTTCTGGCCTAAATATTTTTCGGACATAACGCTACATCGCCCTCTATTGATTTACAACACTCATTAACCTCTACCACTTCTCAATTACTTACAACTGCTGCGGACAATTTTTACTTTTTTTGCCTGCAAATATTTACCTGATTAACTTATTAACCTAAGTTTTCTTCGGCAACTACACTACGCAACACTCTATTGACTGACACCACTTATCAACCTTTACCACTTCTCAATTACTCACAACTGGTGCGGACACGATTTTGCGGACGCACTCTGCGGACGTGGCCTGCGGACAGAAATCTGTTAGCGAAGTAATGCTTTCGCATAATGATTAGGCGCTCATGGCCCCGATTGCGCCCTTCTAGTGAGCCCTTATACTCGGCGGGATCTTTGATTTGAGGCCATCGACGTGCTTTACCCTCTTGACCGTTACCTCGCTGAGTTTACACGAGGACCACTATCTTTCCTTTTGTCTATACATAGTATTTAATCTATAATTCCCATATCGAGTATACGCCTTTCAAGCCGCTCATGCAGTTTATTTCAAAATTGTGTCTAGACTCCGACTTATTTATAAGTGGTCACTTTATTGCCCCGCACGTTATTTGCAGTTGCCGCAGCATCTGCCGGCCTGGGTGATTAGCACAATAAATAAAGCACAGTAAATACAGTTCTAATTCTTGGTTACATTCTTCCTTATTGCACTACTCGGGAAGGTTCCACGTACCAGCAATCCAGCCTTTCAGACCTCGTGCTGGACCGCGGACTTCGAGATGTCGTTTGGCATTTTGCAGGTGAAAAACTGCTTAGAAACCATTATATTGTTCAAAACACTGTCCCTAGCTGTATCTGTAGTCGTAAACGCACAATTTTCTTCACGGACTATAATACCTTCCGCGCTATTCGAATTCGTCTAGGAATACACCTTAGTACTTGCAGTACTTCAAGTACACCTTAGTATTTAGTCCAAATACACCTTAGTACCTGGAGGTGATTTAAAAATAAATCGTTTAGATACACACCTGCATCATTTGAACTGTGCCAGACTATAGAAGCTAATGGTTTTTCAAATATCATACATAGATATACGCTTTGTTAATGCGTACAGCGCCACAGCTCGACATATTCATCACTACTATTGCAGATGGCCCAGTGGCATCAGGCGTCATTGCGGCAGCAATCAGTGACAACCTACCCATTTATTTGGTAATGATCTGCTCCTCATTGCCTTATCTGTCGAAACCTAAACAAAGTCGTGTAGCAGTCGGGGTTCTAAACATCTCCCAGCAAACACTTGAACCTTTACATAATTAAATACAGCTATCTGAAACGTCATTAAGTAAACAAGTGAAGCAGAGGAAGCATATGAAAAATTTATGTATTTATTGACATATATAATGAGTGGTTTCCACCAGTACCTAAAACACAGCCTCGTAGCGCCAGGAAGCAACAGATGACAACGAAACAGCTGGACGGAAAACGGACTAAAAATCAATTGTACAAGCGCTTTAGTCAAACTAAAAGCGAAGACCTGAAAAAGATTAAGGAATGTAACAATAAGACCAATGCCATTTTTCAAAAAGCAAGAAGGCACAATAGTATTAATTTGTTCAATAACGAAGTAATGAAATCAGATGTAGTCTGGAAGGGTTTAAAAAATTTACTAAACACAAAAAACAGAAACACAATTGAAGGAACTGAGGTGGGCAGTTTAACACTATCCGGTTCAGTTTTGGCAAATAAATTTAACGACTTTTTTATTACTGCTGCTTAAAAGTCTTCATGCGATTCTATAGCCCCAACGTTAAGTACTATGGGCCTTAAGGTTTCAGGAAGTACATTCATCCGGCCCACTACTGCTCAAGAAATTATTGAGACTGTCCAGCTACTAAGAAATAATAAAAGCTGTTGTGGCTGCAATTAAAGCCAATAAAGCAAGTATAAAGCATAACAGCTTCACCTCTAGAACATATAACCAATCTAATATTTTTTCTGGCACTCTTCCAAGCAGATTACAAACAGTTAAAGTAACTGTCATATTTAAAGGCGGAGATAAGAACACGTTATGAACTATCCACCAATATTATTACTTCCTAGCTTTTCTAAGGGTGTAGAAAAATTAATCTATCAACGAATGACAGATTTTATTAAGAAACACAACATATCAACTTCTCAATTTGGTTACGTAAAAGTAAAATCAACTGAAATGGTCCTTTTAACTCAAAAAGAAACTATTTTACAATCATTTGAAAATAAGTGATTTACACTTGGTGCCATCGTTGGCTTTTCTAAGGCTTTCGACAGCCTTCATCACCGCCTATTGATGAAAAATTTTAGCATTATGGATTCCATGGTATATTCTTTAATTTGATTAAGACATACCTTTAGAACCGCCAACAAAATGTAGTAATTAATCATTTCCTTTCCAAGCTGAAATCCATCTATTCAGGTGTACTGTAGGGAAGCACACTTGGCCCCTTATTGTTCAATCTCTAGGTCAACGGCGTTTACCGCATAGACGACGGTCCTAAATATGTAATTTACGCAGGTGATGTAACTATAATGTATACAGCGACAACCATTACATAACTACCTACCTGTGCCAACAGAGTTTGGTCGATGACATCAGGCATTGTGCATACAGGGTGGCCAGTTCTTCTAGCACGATACCCCCCGTCCTTCAACAAATCTGTGGTTACCTGATGCTCCCCAGCTACTTTCGCATTTTTCACAGTTTCTAAAGCTTTCTTAATCTAGTCCTTCGTCACTGGCGGAACGTCTGACTGCTTTTCTCTCCGGCCTTCTGTCTCATTATTGTCCTGAATACTTCGACTAATGTGTAGATCAGTATAGAACTCCTCGGCTAATTTAACTACCGGGTCCATAATCGGGATGACATTTCTCGCCTAGTCCATTAGCGCATACATCAGACTTTTCCTATGCCTAATTTTCTCTTCACCGCTTTAAAGCCGCGCCCGCTCATTAGAGTATGCTCAATTTTCCCCATGTTATACTTCGTGATGTCGGCCCCTTTACGCTTAGCGATTTCCTTTGATATCTGCCAACTCTCATGTCTGTTGGTTTCGAAGCTTTCAGATTTTTGCATTTCTTAATCAAGTATTTCGTCTCCTTAGATAGTTTACCGGTATCCTCTCTAACTATCCTACCGCCTACTTCTACCACGCACTGAGTAATAATATCTCTGAAATTATTCATTGCTTCTAGGGTAATGTCGCCATCCTCGGTTAAAGCTGAATATCTATTCTGTAGCGAGATCCTGGATTCTTCTGCCTTCTCCCTCACTGCTAATTTGTTGACAGATTTCTTTTTTACTAATCTGTTCAGTTCCCTCTTCAGATCTAGTCTAATTCGAGACCTTACCTTCCCGTGGTCGCTGCATCGCATTTTTTCGATTAGCTGTATATCCTGCAGAATTCTGGGGTTGCAACACAGTACGAAGTCAATTTCATTTTCAGTCTCCCGTCAGGGTTTTTCCATGTCCACTTCTGATACTTCCATTTGCTGAAGAAGGTATCCATGATACTTGCGTTTTCGAGCTCTGCAAACTTTACTAACTCCCCCTGCTGTTCCTAGAACCTAGGCCATAGTCACCCACTGCCAGGTCTCCTGCCTGCTTTTCCCTACCTTGGCATTGAAGTCACCCATTCGTAAAGTATACTGCATATTTACTTTCCCCATTCTACGTCTTGGTAGAAGTTTTCGGCTGCCTGATCATCATGACTATCTGTAGGGGCTTAGTCCAGTACCACCTTCTTTTTATACCGCTCATCAGGCTTAATTACGATGCCCGTCACCCTCTCAATAATGCTATAGAATTTCTCTATATTAATAGCTATATACTACACTGAAGGGAGGACTTTCGGGAAGACGAGATTTTTCGGGAAGACGAGGACCCTTGTCAGCAATCTCGTCTTCCCGAAAGTCCTCCCTTCAGTGTAGTATATTTCTCGTTTGGCCTCCTAACGTCACTAAGCCATATCACATCCCATTTTATACCCTCTAATCCCTATAATAGTACTGCTAAATTACCCTCACTAGCTAGGGATTTAGCGTTGAAGATTGTCAGGGGCAGGTTTCCAATGGCGGCCTCTCCGGAGCCAGAGATTCTTAGCACCCTTTGCTGCGCTGCAAGTCTGACCGCCGCCGTGGTCAGATGCTCCGTGGTCGCTGGGAATTGAAAGCCGGGAATTTGTAAGGATATTCATGGGAGGTTGTAGCCTATTACTACAGTAGGGTGGCAAAATCCTTTTATGGTGAGGGATTGCGTTTTCGGAGGTGTTCGCGACAGGTCGCACACTAAACTTGTTTATGCAGTTCCATCGCCACGCGGATTTTTTTGTCCGGTAGAGAATTGCGCAGCACCGGCATTCGAGCCACGGTCCTCCTGCACGCGAGGCAGATGTTCTCCCTCTACGTCAGCTTGCCTTAAATTGGGCATAGGCAAAAATCTGATTTATGCACTGAGGGAGAAGGCAGGCACTGTTACTACTAATACGGATAAGATAATCAAGGTAGCGGAGGAGATCGATACTGAAATATACAGGCAGTAGCCGAATTTGCCAGAGCTGTAATGAGATTCGGATTAGTGAAGATCAATCAGACGTTCCGCCAGTAGCGAAGGATGAGGCAAAGAAAGCTTTAGAAACTATGGAAAAGGAGAAACAGCTGAGGAGGATCAAGTAAGTGCACATTTGTTGAGGGATGGGGATATCACGCTAGAAAAACTGACCAGCATAAATACCCAATGCCTGATAACATTAAAGGTACCGGAATCATGGAAGAATGCTAATAGTATTTTAATTCATAAAAAAGGGGATGCTAAAGTCTTGAAAAATTACAGGCGAATCAGCTTGCTATGAGTTATATTGTCACCGTCAAACAGCCAGAATAGCCAACGTAGGTTAGAAGGTGGGTTTATTCACAGTGACGCGGCACTGGGACGCGGCAAGGCTGGCGGGAGCTCGAGAGAGGAAGACGAAAAGCGCCGGGGTCAGTAGCGCGGCTAAGGCCAGCTAAAACGTCGGTAATCCAGTCCGGCCGCATGACGGCGCCACAAGAGTGATTAGCAATGCGGCATTACTCCCCCTTATTTAAAGGCGCCGTCCTCTGTATATATAACATGTTTACTAAGGTAATCGCTAACAGAATCAGAACCATCTTAGACTTCAATCATGTGGAGATTAAGCAGGTTTTCGGAAAGGGTGCTCTATTATCCATCCTTTCCATGCCATCAACTAGCTGATACAAAAATGCTTGGAATATCACCAGCCCTTATACATATGAATCATTGATTACGAAAATGCCTTTGACTCAGTAGCAACGTCAGTAGTATACAGGCATTGCGAAATCAGGGTGTAGACGAGCCTTATGTGAAATTACTGGAAGGTATCTATAGTGGCTGCACAGCAACCGTAGTTCTGCACAAAGAAGTAATAGCGTATTCCAATCAAGGAAGGTGTTAGGCAAGGAGACGCAATCTGCCCAGAGCTATTTACAGCTTGCTTAGAAGACGTACTGAGAGACATGGAATGGGAGCAGTTAGGGGTCAGGGATGGTGTAAATACCTCAGCAATCTGTGATTCGATGATGACGTTGCCTTGCTAAGTAACTTAGGGTAGGAGCTGCAGAGAATGATTGATGACCTAGACAGGAAAAGCATAAAGGTAGGCCTATAATTAAACAAGCAGCGGACTAAGATAATATTGCACAGCCACGGGAAAAACCGCAGATTACAATAGGTAGCGAAGCGTTAGGAGTGGTATCTGAATATGTCTACTTATTACAGGTAGTAGCTGCAGATTCGAACCACGAAATGGAAATAACGATTAAGATGGGATGGGGCGCATTTGGGAAGCACTCGCAGATTATGACTAGCAGCTTACCGGTATCGCTCAAGAGGAAAGTATACAACAGTTGCATCTTGCCTGTACTCACCTATGGGGCTGAAATGTGGAGGCTAACCAAGAGAGTTCTACTTAAGTTGAGGACAACGCAGAGGGCTATGGAACGAAAAATGGTAGGGGTAACATTAGGAGATAGGAAGCGTGCAGAGTGGGTCAGAGAAATACCTCGAGGTAATGACATTCTAGTAGAAATCAAGACGTGGGCATGGGCAGGGAATGTAGTGAGTAGAGAGCCCAACCGATGGTTGCTGAGGGGGACCAGTTAGATTCCAACGAAAGGAAAGCGTAGCAGGGGGCCGCAGAAAGTTAGGTGAGTGGATGAGGTTAAGAAGTTCATATGGGTCACGCGGATGCAGCTAGTACAGGACCGGGCTAATTTGAAGAAAATGGGAGAGGCTTTCGCCCTGCAGTGGGTATAGTCCGGCTGATGATAATGATAATGATTGTGAGATCATGTCCACTATCTTCCCACTATCGCTGGGATATGTTTCCTCTCGCACTGGTAAATGAACCTATTAAGGCAAACGCATTTCTAGCCTACGTCGGCGGGATCCTGTGTACCAAAAATGTGCGCAGCCTTTGTTTTGTTATCAGAAGAGTTAGGAACAAACGTATGGTTGTGATCAATAGAGGATCATGGGAGCAAGCTGCTGAGAAAAATTATGTCAACAGGATAATTAGAGTACAAATTACAGCCAGAAATGCAACAAGTGAAATTAAGCATAGGCCAAAATCGCGATACCACTAATGTCGACGTCCAAGGGATGTGACATCACGCCAACCGGAAGTGGATGTTTTTCTGACCTAATGAATCCAATAAATGCGTGATAGTGATCAGAAGTCTGTGATGAGTGTCAAAATCTTGCGTCGGCGAGATTTGTCCGTGAGATGCGTCAGCGGGATTCCGCGAGTGACAGATACTTCGCCGTTTCTTTACTCTAAACCAATTGTAGAATGTCGGTGAAATTTGATGCGTCCAACGGAATGCTGGTTGTGTTCGGCAAGGTGCGCGGGACGTGCCCTGTGCAGCAATGCTCCACGGTTCGCATTTCTCCCGTGCAGATTCTACAGTGCTCCCAGAACTTTTGTTTGTGGCTATTCTGTATATTGGAATATATTTTCTTTAGCAAGGAGGTTATATACATACCAATCTTTAATGTCATATGAGAAACCTTGTAGTCGTTCCTCAGTTAACAAAACCACAAGATGCGCTCGCTCGAACCGTATCTGATTGAACAACCAGGCTAAATAAAGTACAATCCTTCGTTGATAATTTTGAGAACTCGCCGAGTCAGCATTCAAGGAAGCAGTCAAAAATGAGAAGTGTCCTTGTCCCTCACCTTGACGATCTTAAGGATCGATCAAGCAGGGATAACCGGCTCTTTTACTGAATCACTGATAGTCTCACAGAGACATGGGCTGAGTCTGAAACTCGAGTGCGGAACATACTGTCACTGTATCTCGATATTTCTTTCCTAGACATGCCTATATCTAGAGCGCACCGATTGGAGTGTTTATTCTGCGAATACGACCCACCCCATAATTGTTATGCTCTCGGCATTTAAGATTAAAGAAAGTATTCTTTCTAGTAGGGCAAAGCTAAAAGGCTCTGGTATCTGTAGGTGAGGATTCCTGCAAAAATTAAAGGCAGTTGCATAAGAAACTTCTAGACGTTAGCAAATAAAATTTTTCACTTTGTTACAACAAACTGATAATTATTTTAAAAAAATATAAGTTTTATGCGCAGCCACCGATAGCATCTGCGAAATGTATGCTTCTTCACATGTGCCAGCGGCCGTAACTGAGTCTGCTACCGCCGAGGAGAATAATTCTTCATAGCTATCTGCCGTACGCCAAAAAGTCAAAACCTTATCCATATACTATTCACTAATGCAAGAAGTGTACTCAATAAACGCGTAGCTTTATCATCTGCAATTGATTCCTGTTCTGCTGATATTGTTGTCTTTACGAAAACGTGGCTATCCGCAAAAATAAGCAGCACTGAAATACTGGACTGTGAAAACACTTCTAGTTTATACCGATACGGCCGCAACATTCGATCAATTAATTAATCAATCAATCAAAGCGATATTTTTTATAGGAGTGAGAGTTCTTATCGCTGTCAAAGATGCTCTGGTGTCACACATCATTCGGATGACATTATCATTAGAACTAGTGTTTATTTTCGTGCCTGTTATAGGCCACCCGCCGCCCATATTTCGTTTGGATGAACTTCATAATATAATTAATAACCTCATTGTTAGATACTACATCACCCTTGTTTATAGTGGTGGACTTGAATTTTCCCTATGTTGCGCGGTTCAGGGATGATGTAGTTTTGAAACAGTGTTGTCCTCAATTTTTAGAATTTCTAAACCTGTCCCACGATTTTAACATTATTGAACTTGTGCACTACCCCACGCGCACTACACTGACTTCTGCCAATATCCTGGATCTCATTCTTACCAGTGCCCCCAACTTGGTTTCACTTCTAACGTTCCTGCAAGATATAAGCGACCATGTATTGATCCACTTCACTCTTTTTTTTTTCATTACAACCTATTTCGTGAACTTCAAACAAAGAACAATTGAATAAAACTGGTCTCTGTATAAAAAAAAAAGAACTGTCGCTAATTGACGCACCTAAAAGAAGAGTACCATCGTTTAATAATTCGTTAAAGCGCCACTGCAACAAAACGGGTGTTTCGCGCGCTAAAGTTGCAAATCGTCCTGATTTCTTTATCACTCAATTGCCAGTGTTCGGCAGTAGCCAAAAACCCATTTCTGAATAAAACTCTGCCATCCGTTCTGATTTCTAACCCACGGAAGCTTTGGTGTATTGTTGTAGCTACCGAAAGAATGTTTTGCAATTAATTCAACCAGATGTGCCAGTTTCCACTCAAGAGTGCTGCGAAAACGTGAAGGATACCTTCTCATCATTTTTTCAGCGATCATTTCTTACCGTCCACAAGCTTTCCGCCTATGGATCCTATCTTACTTGACTGAGTTGGCACCGGCAAACTTATCAGAATACAAAACATTTCTTCCCACTGTGGTGCTGACTTCATTAACTCAAAAATGCTAAAGCGTACTGAAGGTTTTTCAAGTAATATTTTATCAAAGATTTTTGACCAAACTTTCTACCATGCCCCAAGACTGGAAGGTGGGAAAGGTAGTTCCGGTCCATAAATCAGGTGACATTCATTCTTCCAATAATTATCGACCAATATCATTAACAAGCATTCGAAGTAAAATATTAGAGCACATAATTTATTCACACCTCATTAAATACCTTCATCAAAATACATTTAATTAAAAATTAAATTCGAACTTGGAATCCGAATCTTGGCAGGCTCGCCACTTGTTTCTTTGTCACGGATCTCCGGCGAACGGTCAGGTCGAAAGCATGAACTAGACGCTAGCCGTACCCACACGGACGCACATTTAATACACATGTACACAGACGCTAAAACTCAAACAAAAAATTTACAAAACTACACAACCTACAAAGACTAATGATAAACACGATGGTTCACACTAAGAAACAGCGTTTTACTTTCACACTAAGAGACAGCGTTCGAGCTTACAGTTCGAAGCAGGCGACGCGTTTCGTGGGTCCAGGCAATGGTGAAGGCGTCGAGGTTGCGTTCGCCTTGCGATGAGCTGGTCTTGTTGGCCGCAACGGACGACCTCCCGTTGAAGCGTGGGTTAAAGCAACGTTGGCATTCGTGGCGGCGTTGAAGTGAAACTCCTAGGCGATGCAGGTGAACGGTGGTACGAGCTTTGTAGGCGCCCTCTGGGCGTAGCAGGTGGCTGAGTAGTCGCTCAATCCCCGGAACCGGTTTGAGAACAGCAGGGAGTCTACGGTGCGGTGCCGTAAAACATGTGGACACCGGTGCAGCAGCCGGCGTTTCTCACTCCCAGCCAAGGCGCCCCTCACCTCCTGTAGCCTCCGCTTCTCTGGCTTGCACCCCTTGCCTCTCCATATCGCGCCTTTTTATATCTTCCACGTTGATACACATCAGCCTTATCGTCGTCTTCATTGTCTTCTGTTCACCAATCAGCGCTTGCCATTTCACCGATTACTTCTTCATCTTCTTAATCCTTCGTTTGTCCACGTAATCCTTTTCGCCGTCGTCGTCTTCTTTGCTTGCGCAAAAAGCCTCTATATTTGGCCTCTTACATGTGACACCTCGCTTTAGAAAACTCTTTTCCTGCGAAACCCAACTCTTCTCTTTTACTAAAGACTTGTTTATTAAGGACTGTGTAATTCTGGACTTTCTCGCGAGGTTTTCATCCTGTTTCTCACGATTTACTAATTTCCAAACTTTCCTTTCTTAATATTCATCCGAACGTATTTGCATGGATCAAGGATTTTATCTTTAACAGGATCCAGTATGTAACCGCTAATGGTTAATGTCTACGCCTTTTTCAGTAACTTCCGGTGTACCACAAGGATGGGTACTGGGGCCCCTGCTTTTTCTCATCTACATTAATGACCTTCCCCACTGTTTCTCTGACTCAAACATTAGGCTGTTTGCGGACGACTGTGTTTCTACCACAAGATAACTAACCTTAATGCTTCCAGTAAGCTTCAAGATAATCTAGTTAGTGTATCAAATTGGTGTAACAAATGGCAAATGCAGCTTAAAACAAATAAATGCAAATGTATTCATGTTTCCTTCCGCTCTATCTCTTCGGATACGCCTACTATTCTATTAATGGTACGGTCCTGTCCGTTGTTAACTCAGAAGTATCTTGGCCTGCATAATAATAGGAATCGTTCATGGAACATGCATGCTGAATGTCACTAACAATGCTAACCGAACATTAGGTTGTCTCAGACGTAACTTTGCATCCGCTCCCATCTCCATGTTCAAAACGCTCGTGCGTCCAAAATTAGAATATGCCTGTGCCATATGAGGCCCTGCTCATTCTAATCTCCAGAACCATGGAGCGTGCTTTATTCTCTTTAAATTTCATGTCATTCTAGCATAATGACCATGAAAAAAACAACAGGTCTGGCGACCTTCATTACGTCGCAAGCACCCTCGCCTTTGTCTTTTTCATAGAATATACTAAAGCAATCTTTTCCTGAAAGAAAATCATTTCACCATACCCAGTTACATCTCATCTCGCATCGATTATCAACAGAGTTGAAGGGCAATCTTGCCACACTAAGTTATACCATTCTTCCTTATTACCAGGAACCGCCAGTGAATGGAACCATCTGTGAATAGAACCGCCTTCCCGCCTCCTCAAAATCCATTTGTGATAGCCCCAATTTCAAGCTCGCTGTTTAAACCTTATAGTTTCTTCATTATTTTTTTCGTTCTGCAAATAACGTAACTCCGCCATCCTTTTTCTTGTGCCTACCGGCCTTGAAAATGTGTGCAATAAATAGATAAATAAATAGATAATAAGTATTGCGTATGTCACGATCACGACGGGGGCGAGCCTCTAATTACTTGAACTGATTATATGCAACCCTTCCTCCCAGCGTTGGCTTGACAACATCGAGTCGATTGCGCAGCCGTCGTCCTAGTAACAAGTTTGCTGGTGACTCACGTGTCGCATGGGGCGAGTTGCGATAGGCAAGCAAAAACTTGTGAAGCCTTAGATGTAATGTGTCCGCTACGCTAGATTTACGAAGTGCGTTTTTCGATAGCTTTTTGCAACGTGAACAGAGCACTCCTGGCTTTTAGGAATCTCGGCTTCATATCAGGTTTGAGAAAAAGTTCGGCGCACTCTCCCGTTATCGTGCCTAACTCGCCTTTGAAAAGGGGTTGGTACTTCAGCAGCAAAGCTTCCAGCCTCTTTTTTACGCTGATATGAGTAGGAGTTTCTGACCTTGTAGTGTTGTTCAGGTTCCAAATTTTCGTCCACTCCGCCGGACGGCGTGGAGCCACTCCCGGCCTACTAGAGGTGGTCCCTTGTGGTCTACGACGTAGAGTACAAGAATTGCAGAATGGTCGCCGTTCTGCACGTTGACCGAAGAGGCCCTCCGGGGCTCCCGTGTAGGTACGAAGTTTAACTTTAGTAGGCTTCAGTACTGCCGAAGGAAAGAGCTGACGGAACTGCGTTTTTGACATGACGGAAACCACCGCTCCCGTGTCTAACTCCGTGTTCTCCAAGACGCCGTCGATGGTAATCTGTACGGTGACAAGGGTCGTGCTGAGCTGCCGACACGGCGTTTAGACCGAGGGTCGAAGCTTTCCGCGACACAACCGCCATCATTTTCCCATTTTTTTCACCTGCTTTTTCTTCTTATCACTGCTTCGGCAGACTCTCTGGATATGCTCTTTTTTTGTTGCAACTAAAACAGGTTGCGTCTAAGTGAGGGCATGCTTCACTGTGTGGTTTGGCGAACCACAGCGGAAACAGCTTTTGCATGTTTTCTGCGTCTCAGCTTGCACCTTGCTCACATCGCCGACTGCGGCGTCGGTGCCGCGTGCCGCAGCAACACTCTTAGCCGCTTCCATTGCAAGAGCCCGCTACAGCGCTTTCTGGAGCGTAATCTTGCTATCTTCCGTGAAAGCACTCGCTGAATGTCTTCTCGTAGCATCGGTTGACAATTGAGACAACGTAAGCCGTTCATCCTATGAAGCCCAATCCCTGGCGGACTCGTCAAAGGGTTCTAGCTCGCCCAGTCGCCCAGCAAAGTGCGACACTGCTGCCTCGGCCTCCGTCATGGCGACCATCACCGGCTCCGCACACTGCAAAAAGGACAGTCTTCTTTGCCGAGTAACTTTCGGAAACACTTGCCTTCCAAAACTGGAGAACGGAGTCTTCAATTCCATCCTCGTCGCCAGTTGTTGTATCGCGTGGTCCATGCGAAGGAGCAGACAAGTTTCCCGGGTTCTTCATCATCATCATCATCATCAGCCTGACTATACCACTGCAGGGCGAAGGCCTCTCCCATATTTCTCCACTTTACCCGGTTTTGTGCTAGCTGCATCCACTTGACTGCTGCGAACTTCTTAACCTCATCCGCCCACCTAACTTTCTGCCTCCCCCTGCTACGCTTTCCTTCCCTTGGAATCCAGTTCGTTACCCTAAGCGACCCTTCTCGGCTGCGGGAGGTGGTTATTCGGAACCCACCGCCGGACACCCACCGGTAAAAATGGGTACAAGCGCCCCCCGGCCTGGCGCTCGGCTTTTCCAGGGGTGTGCGTTTGGAAGAAGCTCCGTAAACCCCGCTGCGCGCCCCTCCTCCGCAGTGGGCCCAAACCCAGTTTCGAACCTCGCAGCCTGCAAAGGTGGTTCTGTTTGTCTTGCAAAGGTACTTCCTTTGAGCCTCACCTGAAGTGCTCCCTCAGAACCTCAGCTGCAGCAGTCCTAAAAAAAAAAAAAAAAAAGGCCACTTAGTGGGCTTTTGCTGCGCGAGGCGGACTTATTGTTGTCCGATGGCGGAACGAATCACTGCCACATCGGCGCAACTATTTGGGCCGTGGCACCTTTTCCCAAGCATTTCACCCCAGAAGAGCCGAGCACCAGGCCGGGGGATGCTCTACCACAAGGCCACCGAAGCGGTGGCCTTCCACTTCCACTTCCGGCTTCCGTGGGAGACGGACGTGTAATGGCAAGCTCTGAGCGTGCCTCGGTATCGGTCATGTCTGGCCGAGGATGCGGTGAACGACGCCCACCACTGGACTATCGCATGGTTCTACCTACGTTTCCTTCGGGAGAAGCAATGAAGACAACGGTTTTCCTTCACTGTGATATTGCCGGCCGGCCTTATCGCATACAGGATTTTCGTGAGCCGTTGGAAAAGGCCGGTATACTACCCTACGTGGCTGGCATTGGACCCTTCCAAATGTCTCATATCTGGATGCTGAAGATGAAGACTGAGGAAGCGAAGGAACGCCTGCTGAAAGAAGGCGCGCTGGAAGTGAAGAGACGCTATTGTGCGGTCATCGACCCGAACAAGCGTGAGTTGGTTTTCAAGGTGCACTGGGTGCCTTTCTACGTTTCGAGTGAAGCGGTGCAGAAGGCGTTCGAAGACTTTGGAGATGTGAAAGAAGTCACTTATGAGCAGTGGAACAGCCCGGGGTTTGAAGAGGCCGAATCGACAACTAGGCTAGTAAAAATAGTGCTCAAAAAGGGGCTTTCGATCGATGATTTGCCCCACATGTACAAGTTTTACGGAGGGCATGTGTTAGTGGTGGTGCCTGGACGGCCACCAATATGCTTAAGACGTAAGAAGACAGACCACATTCGACGTGATTGTCGCACTCCGAGATGTAGTTCGTGTCATATCTTCGGGCACGACCGGGAGGGGTGCGTCCGCACGTATGCCCGTGTGACCACGGGTATTGTGCCCCCTCAAGACGACGGGAGCGAGTTGATCACGGACCAGGAGGAACTGGAGAACGCTGGAGCCCTGCCCCCTACAGTATCCGGAGAGGGACCTGATGTCCAACTGCCGGAGCACACCAACGGCGGAGGGAAGACGCAAGTTAGCGAACCCGCTGCAAAAACGACTGGAAAGGGGGAGGAGGCTGCTATGTCGTCAGATCAGCCAACAGCGAAAGGCACTTCGGAAGGAAGCGTTGCTGAGTCTCTGATGGGTATGACAACCGCCTCTATGAAGAGACCACGAGACTACGAAAAGGTACCAGCTACAGAACGGGAACTGCGTCGATTAGAAAAGCAGTGGAGGGTGGAAGGCGCTAAGAAAGGCAAGTTAGCCTTATCGCAAACCGCGTTGCGTTCCTCGTCGCTCACTCGCGACGAGAGACTGAAGAAGTGAGCCTTTAGTCATTGTTTGTTAGCTGGGTTTAGAGTATGGCTTATTGGAAAAAACCGCTAAAAGTGCGCACTCTAACCGTCCGAGGGCTGGCCTCGAGACGGAAGCAAGTGCAGTTGAACCGTTTGTTGAGCGAACTAGATTTAGACGTCGTAGCCATACAAGAAACAAAGGTTGAGGATGAGCAGCAAACAGATAATATGGTGTTTGGTTTTCGGTCACGCTTCAATGTTTGCGCAAGCCATGCAGTCGATTTGTCGGCAGGTTGCTGTCTTTTCCTGAGGAAAAGTGTAGGCATAGCAGTGGAGCAAGTAATAACTTGTGCAAGGGGGCGTTTCGTCGTGTGCGACATCAAGTACGAAACCTGTGCGGTGAGAGTAGTGGTCCTGTATGCACCAACGACACAAAAAGAACGGCGCGCCTTTTTTGAGCAGTTGGTGCCTTTCCTTGAGTGCAGTCGTGCGCTTATATTTTTGGGAGATTTCAACTGTGTTGTAGACTCTAAGGATCGTTCGAATAGAAATGTTGGAAAAGACCAAAGTGCCGAATTCCTGAAGTGTGTCCTCAATGAGTGCAGCTTAGAGGACGTATCAGTCCTGGTGAATGGTGAAAAACGTGTGCATTTCACACATTTTCAAGGTAGTAGTCACGCGCGACTTGATAGAATATATGTGTCGCCAGAGTTTTCGCCTACCTGTGAACAGTATGAAGTGAATTAAGTGTCATTTAGCGACCATTGCTTAGTTACGGTCACGCTGGGCGGAACGAAGCAGTGTAAATCAAAAATGAACTGGGACTTATGGAAAATAAACTCGAGGCTTACAGAAGACGAACTATTTTTAAGAAAAGTTAAGGAAAGCACGGATATTTTTAATGAGAGCGAAACAGGCTGTATTGAATCCTGGGAACGATTTAAACAGGAGGTTAAAATGAATGCAATTGAGCGCTCCTCCATTATTAAGTAGGGTTTCCGGAAAAGAAAGAAGAAAAGCAACTGCAAGAGCTTTTAAAATATTTAGGGCGTGAAGAACGAATGCCGGGTATGTTCATGCATGATATAAAAGACATCAAAGTTAGGCTAGAAGCTTTGGATGCCCAGAAGTACAGAGACGCTGCGATAAGAGCGCGCACTGAAAAATGGCTCAATGGCAAGACACCAACAAAACACTCCCTCGCTGATGAAAAGCGATATGTGCGCGCGAACGAGATAACGGTTATTGAATACAAGGGGCAGAGGCAAGATGAGCAAGACGGAATTACGAGCGCCTTCGTGGAACATTAACGTAGCTGTTTTCGAGCAAAGCACCAAGTGAAGAAAGGTTTAGAGATAACTTTTTGCCTCTGATGCCAATATTAGGAAAAGAAGTTACTGAAGAGTTAGAGAACGAAACAAGTGTGCAGGAAATATAAAAGGCCATTGATGAATTGAATGTCGGAAAGTCCCCGGGTCCAGATGGTTTGAGTGCGGCCTTTTACAAGAGCTTTAAAAGTAAGTTAGCTATCATGCTCTATAGGCTTTTCAAGGAGTGCATTGATGTGGGTTATCTGCCACCGTCGTTTAGCAACGCGCATACAGTATTGGTTCCCAAGACTTATGAGCCAGCCATGCTTTTAAAAGTTACAAGCTATAGACCGATCACGTTAACAAATGTTGATTATAAAATTCTGATGAAGGTGTTAGCTAGGAGATTGCAATACATTATAAAAGATACTTTTGGACCTCATCAAACATGTGGAATAAAGACCAGAAGCATATTTAATAATATTAATGTAGCGCGTAGTGTGTTCGAGTGCTGCGATGCTCTAAACAGGAGAATGGCCATGATTCAAGTGGATTTCGAAAAAGTATTTGATCGTGTGCTCATGAAATATTGTACTGTTTGTTGGAACATATTGGTGTTGGTGCCGTTGTATATAAAGGAGTTAAAATGGCTTATGCATGTTGTTCTACACGCCTTATGATTAACACAGTGTTATCTGAAAGGATTCATGTAAGAGCATCTGTGCGGCAGGGATGTCCACTGTCTCCTCTCCTCTTTGCTATATATTTGGAACCATTGTGTAGAATGGTAATTGCTAACGAATACATCCATGGTTTTAAGCTGGGAGTATGTGAAGTGAAAATATTGGCATACGCTGATGATGTGGCGATTTTTTGTGAAGATCGGGAAAGCGTTTCGGAAGCTTTGAAAGTAACACAAAGGTATTGCAGGCAGACTGGTAGTGCTGTTAATTTAAAGAAAAGTCTCGGAGTCTGGCGCACGGGGAATGGGAAGAGGAACCGGACATTTTTTGTGGAGTAAGATGGGCTAGAAAGCCCGGAGTTTATTTGGAAGTCCCATTGGACAAATACGGGGAAAATACAAATTACTGGAATGAAAAGCGGAAGAAATACGGGAAAGGACGAAAGGATGGATGGGACGTAACCTCTCTATTTTCGCCCGTGCGACTGTATGCAATACCTTTTTGGTGGCAAGAATAATGTATTTACTTCAAGTATTGTATTCTGCTCGAAGCAATATACAAAGGTTCCATCGTGTATTTGCGGTCTTCATTTGGTCGTCCAACTGGGAACGAATTAGCAGAGATAATCTCTTTCGGCAAGTTAAAGAAGGAGGGTTGTCTCTAATGCCTCTATATGTGCGGCAGATGGTTTTAAGGTTTTCTTTCCTGCGTGACCAAAAAGATGCATTCCTGAGAACCTTTATGCAAATCATGCTATCCAGTGCAATTCCAGAGTTTATAGTCTCATCATGCTTTGCTCGGGGATACACTGTGTCACGCTTCCCGCGAGAAGTGGTGTGGTCGTTCAAGTTTTTGCGCGTGAGGTACTCTGTAGAGTATTTAGCGACGGTACCACCTAAGCGACTGTACAAGGATCTTACTTCACAATTGTTCCTAGCTCCATTGTACAGAACTTTACACTGCGAAGGCCCAGGGAAAGATGCGCTCAAACAAGTTAAAACATGACTGTTTCACCAGGCGTAAAAACATTCTTTTTTATATTGCATACAGGAACCCTCCCAGTCAAAACATGGATGGAAGAAAAGGGCCTTTTTGTACCTTGGGGCTCAAACTGTCTACTATGTAGGAAACCTGAAAAAGTTGAGCGCGTGTTCCTGGATTGTTGGGATGCGGTGTTTTACTGGGATGTGTTACAAAGGACACTTAAAAATGACCTGCCATTGACGCTACGTGGAATTCGGTACTTGACAGCTATTAATGATGATTTTCGGTATGACCTCATCATGCTACTGGGCCTTCACAGTATTTGGAGCAGTAGGATGGCTTATAGACACTGTGAAGTCGATGCACGATCTGTATGTGATTATTTTGTTGAACAAGTGTAGAGACTAAAAGAAATTTTGAAGCAGCAACACGCTGCAGAGGAGGTCTTGAGTCTGATGGACGAACTTGTGGTAATGAAAGTCCATTAGACACGGTTGTCAGCCAAGGGGCATCGCAATCACGAACCTTTACTGATGTATTTATACCAATTCATGCAGTAAAGAAAAAAAAAAGATGCGGTGGCCTTGTGGTAGAGCATCCGCCTCGCATTCGGGAGGTACCAGGTTCGTTCCCTGATGCCGGCTGTTACCCACCGATTTTTTACTGGTTACAAGCTTTCCCCCAGCCTGGTGCTCGGCTCTTCTGGGGCGAAATGCTTGGGAAAAGTTGCCACGGCCCAAATAGTGGCGCCGATGTGGCAGTGATTCGTTCCGCCATCGGACAACAATAAGTCCGCCTCGCGCGGCAAAAGCCCTTTATGTGGCCCCCTTTTTTTTAGGACTGCTGCAGCTGAGGCTATAAGTGAGCACTTCAGGTGAGGCTCAAAGGAAGTACCTTTGCAAGACAAATAGTACCACCTTTGCAGGCTGCGAGGTTCCAAACTGGGTTTGGGCCCACTGCGGTGGAGGGGCGCGCAGCGGGGTTAACGGAGCTTCTCCCAAACGCACATCCCTGGAAAAACCGAGCGCCAGGCCGGGGGACGCTTGTACCCATTATTACCGGTGGGTGTCCGGCGGTGGGTTTCGATCTAACCACCTCCCGCAGCCGAGACGGGCGCTCTAACCACTAGAATGTCGGTAACTTGAGTTATTTCTGTGACGCACTCTGCACGCTTCCCATCTCGTAATGTTACCCCTACAATTTTTCGTTCCATAGCCCTCAGGGTTATCCTCAGCTTAAGTAGAACTCTTGGTTAGCCTCCATGTTTCGGCCTCATAGGTGAGTACAGGTAAGATGCAACTGTGGTATACTTTCCTCTTGAGCGATGCCGGTAAGCCGCTAGTCATAATCTGCTAGTGCTTGCCAAGTGCGCTCCATCCCAATCTTATTCTTCGTGTTATTTCCTTTTCATGGCCCGGATCTGCGGTTACTACCTGTCCTAAGTAGACATATTCGCCTACTACTTCCAGTACTTCGCTACCTAATGTAAAGTGATGTTCCTTCCCGAGGCTGTTAATCATTAGCTTAGTCTTCTGCATATTGATTTTCAAGCCTACCTTTCTGCTTTTCTTGTCTAAGTCATCAATCATTATTTGCAGTTCATTCCCCGATTTGCTCAGCAAGGCAATGCCATCAGCAAATCGCAGATGACTGAGGGATTCTCCATCTACCCTTATCCCTAACTGCTCCCAAATCTCTGAATACTTCCTCTAAGCAAGCTGTGAACAGTACTGGGGAGATTGTGTCTCCTTGCCTAACACCTTTCTTTATGGGGATTTTGTTACTTTCTTTATGCAGAACTATGGTTGCTGTGAAACCACTATATATATATTCCACCACTTTCACGTACGGCTCTTCTACCCCCTGATTTCGCAACGCCTGCATCACCGCCGAGGTTTCAACTGAGTCAAATGCTTTGTCGTAATCAATGAAGGCTATGTATAAGGGCTGGTTATATTCCGGGCATTTTTCGATCACCTGATTGATGGTAGGGATATGATCGATAGTAGAGTACCGTTTCCGAAAACCTGCTTGAACCTTTGCTTGATTGCTGTCTAAGGTTTGTCTAATTCTATTAGCAATTACCTCAGTAAATACCTTATATTTACCGGACAGTAAGCTGATTGGTCTGCAATTTTTAAGGTTCTTAGGGTCCCCTTTGTAATGAATGAGTATAATGTTTGCATTCTTCCACGGTTCCGGTACCGTCGATGACACCAGGCACTGCGTATACAAGGGTGGCCAGTTTTTCTATCACGATATCCCCCCTGTCCTTCAGCATTCGGTAGTTGTCTGATCCTCTCCAGCTGATTTCTCCCTTTTCATAGTTTCTAATGCTTTCTTGACCTCTACCTTCGTTACTGGTGGAACGTCTGACCGTTTTCTGCCAATCTCGTTACGGTCCTGACTACTTTGGCTACTGTAGAGATCTGTATAGAACTCCTCGGGCACTTTGATTATCTTGTCCATATTCTTGATAACGTTGCCCGCCTTGTCCCTTACAGCACACATCTGGTTTTTTTACCTATGCCAAATTTCTTCTTCACCGCCTTAAGGCTTCCCGCGTTCTTTACAGCATGCTCAGTTTTCTCCATGTTATGCTTCCTTATATCGGCCACCTTGCGCTTATTAATTAGCCTTGATATCACGGCCAATTCGATCTGGTCTGTTGGATTGAAAGCTTTCATACTCTGGCGTTTCTTACTCAAATCTTTCCTCTCCTTAGACAGCTTACCGGTGTCCTCTCTAAATATCCTACCGCCTACTTCTACCGCACACTCAGTAATGATATCTGTGAAATTATTGTTCATTGCTTCAGGGGTAATGTCGCCATCATCGGTTAGAGCTGAATATCTATTCTGTAGCGAGATCTTGAACTCTTCTGCCCTCCCCCTCACCGCTAATTCGTTGATGGGTTCCTTTCTTACTAATCTTTTGCGTTCCTTCTTCAGATTTAGGCTGATTCGGGGTCCCACCATCCTGTGGTCACTGCATCGCACTTTCCCGATTATCTCTACATCGTTCATAATGGCGGGGGTTGAACACATTATAAAGTCAATTGCATTTTTATTTTCTCCGCTAGGACTTTTCCACGTCCATTTCCGGTTCTTCCGCTTGCTGAAGAAGGTATTCATGATTCGTAAGTTATTGCGCTCTGCAAACTCAACTAGTAACTCCCTACCTGCTATTCCTAGAACCAATGCCATAGTCACCTACTGCCTGGTCTCCTGCCTGCTTTTTCCCTACCTTGGTATTGAAGTCGCTCATTTGTACAGTATACTGCGTCTATACTTTTCGCATTGCCGATTCTACATCTTCAAAGAAGCTTTCAACTGCCTGGTCATCATAACTACATGTAGGTGCATAGGCCTGTACAACCTTCTGTTTATACCGCTTATTAAGCCTAATTACGATGCCTGCCACCCTCTAATAATACTATAGAATTAATGAGATATAATCAATACATAATACTATTAGAATGAATACTATATACTTATTGACAAGGAAACCTACTCCTATTTATCGTCTCTCTGGTAAACCTCGATAACACAGTACATATGCCCATCCTTCTGTACAGTATATGCCTCATTCGGCCTTCTAACCTCACTAAGCCCTATGACATCCCATTTCATACCCTCTAGTTCCTCTAACAGTACTGCTAAACTAGCTTCTCTGGCTAGGCTTCTAGCGTTAAACGTTGCCAGGGTCAGTTTCCAATGGCGGCCTGTCCAGCGGAGCCAGGAATTCTTAACACCCCCTGCTGCGTCACAGGTCTGACCGCCGCCGTGGTCAGTTGTTCCCCAGCCGCTGGTGAGTGAGGGCCGCGGTTTTATGGAGCGTATCGTGAGAGGTTGCGACCAATTACTGCAACAGGGTGGCCTCTTCTGGTGAGGGAGTGCGTTGCCGGAGGTGTTCCATCAGTTTAGAAAATAATGGAAGTACAGATATAGGCCTATAATTGTTTATATTGTCATAAGGGCCACCTTTGTGTAAAATAAGCACTTTGGCAATTTTCATAGCATCTGGAAAAACACCTTGGACTAACGCGTTGTTACGTATATGCTGCAAGGGCAAGCTGATTAGATCTGCAATAGCAATAATAGGTTCGGCCTTAAATTCATCTGCGCCAGCCGCCGCGAATTTATCCAGGTTTCTAAGGTATGTGAATAATCATTGTTCACTGCATGGATTCAAGAATCTGAAACCTCCAACTTGAGAAGCAATATAGTGATCAATTTCATGTTTTCTGTCCCGTTTCTGAGATGGTTCATCAGAGAATAGGAAATAAACAATAAACTTGTCTGCTAAAGCAGTGTCACTATATTAAACGTCATTTAGTATTAATGTTCTAGGAATATGACATGTTTCCCTTCCCTTCAGCTCGCTAAAGCAATTCCAGATTTTCTTAGGGCAGTTGGAGACTGCTGAAAATTTGTTATTGTAGTATTCTTTTCTTGCTTTTTTTCATGTCAGAACTTAACTTATTTCTAAATTTTTTTGTATTCCTTAAGTGCGTCTGGATCTTTGAATCGGATGAATTTGTCAAAACGTTCTTTATACTGATAGTGCTGATACATGACGTAGTTATACGCCAGCGGTTAGGAAGAGTGCCATTATCTTTTGTGAAAACGAAATTGAAGAAATCGTTGTAGATGTTAGCTTTGATCTGTTCTTCCTTCGTCGACAGATTTCATGTTGCTGTTTTATCATTGCGGAAACATTTCTTTAATCTATGAGGATTAGGCGTAAGAAATGTAGGGAATATCTCGTTAAGGCATTGCTCCCTTGCATGTTTTGATACCTCTTTTAGTCTTGCGACTGCATTGGATACTTTCAATGATTTGGCAATACTTTGTCCCTTATCTGC
The DNA here is from genome assembly GCF_055883805.1 of Amblyomma maculatum. Taxonomy (NCBI): domain Eukaryota; kingdom Metazoa; phylum Arthropoda; class Arachnida; order Ixodida; family Ixodidae; genus Amblyomma; species Amblyomma maculatum. Next base: position 215,061,670 of record NC_139345.1, read on the forward strand.
GTACTCGCATAACTTGTCGTGCGTGAATCACGTCCCAAGATTTCCACAGATTTTTTCTCTTACGGCGTTTTACTTTTTGTGGCAAGAATTCACTCTAGGTTATAATATTCCTGAACTGTTCCCATAAAGTGTTAACGTCAATGGTTGGTTTCGGTTTGTGGGGTGTAACGTCCCAAAGCGACTCAGGTTATGAGAGACGCCATAGTGGAGGACTCCGAAATTTTCGACCACCTGAGGCTCTTTTCTTGCACTGACATCGCACAGCACACGGGCGCCTTGCTTCTGGCCTCCATCGAAAAGCGGCCGCCGAAGCCGGGATTCGATCCCTCATCTTTGGGAACAGTAGTCGAGCGCCGTAACCATTGCGCCACCCCGGCGGGGTTTCACGTAAATGGTCTCACGCGAAGCAATGTGAAAATATGATTGGAATTTGTGAGCGAGGTGTGTTACTCTACTAGTGTTATCTAGTTTGAAAAAATTAGTAACGATTAGATTGCTTTTCTGAAATATTATGCGGCTCTCTAATGGTAATCAGCAGGTAGGTATCTACGGTGCGAGATGCTTTCTATGATGTGAACTTCAGCAGAGTTTTCAAGAAAGTGATCGCTGATTAGTGCAAGATCTAGGATATTACCGATTGGTCCTTGAGTACGAGTGGGTATTAGAATAATTTGTGGAAAAATAAAATTCAACATTAAAACTATGAGGGCCTCTGAAGCTGCTGATGCATAGTGCATTGTTGAACAATTTATGTCGGGCAGGTTAAAATCACTCATGATAATGATCCGTAAATTTCAGGCATGGTTTTGAAGGAATTTCCGAATTTCACTGATAGATTCATGTCCTATAGAAGGCCTTCTGTAGAAGCAGCCGGTAACTAAGTATCTTTACAAGTTATCTAGCAGAAAACAGCTCCCCCCAGGGAACATGATGTAGAACAACGAAATGTATCTGCTTCTTTATCAGCAATTCCATGCCTCATTCTAGTGAACCACGATCTTTTCTGATGATGGAATAATTCGGTGCAGCTATGTCGTGATTAAAAATTTCTAGTGAAAGCCGCGCTTAGGCGATTCCAACTACATCTGGCTCATGACAGAGTGAGTGCTTTGCAAGTGACTGTTTTGTCTGCTACAATTTTAGCATTTTATTTATGGTGTACATTTCTTTGCCTCAGCTTTCTGACGAGTCACTCGCAGGCTGAATTCTGTGCCCTACTTTTGCATAAGAACTCTGCTATTTGTTTCTTCGTCCCAAACAATAACGCGTTCATTAATGATCTACTTGTCAAATGTTTTAGCGCGACAATTTCCTTATTTTCACGTCCTTGCTTGGCACTCGAACACAGTTCTTTTCTAACCTTTTGATCTCTGGCAGAAAAAGCCTCACCAATAGCGTATTCTGTACCTTTTAGTTTGAAGCCGTGTTTCAATATTTGTGCTTGTTAATATAGCAGTTTCAAAATTACTGGCGCAGACTTGTTCCTTCCCTGCCTACCGAGTATGTGGATTCGCTCTATCGCGACAGCTTTTAGTTCGAAGGTGTTTTGTACAAGGGTTTGGTTAGCTCATTGTTGAGTAATTTCCATAGTTTCTTCTTCCTCCTCCGGCAGTCCGTATATAATTAGGTTTGATCTTCTTGTACGGTCTGCTAGCTCATCAGTTTTTCTCTCCAGTGTTTTGATTACGCGATTCACGCGAGAAATTTCGTTTCGGCAAGTTGCAAGTTTTTTTACAAGCTGTAATAAGGCATCCAGCTGCTTGTCTATTTCAACGAGCCATGCTTCCTTTCCGATTCCCCATAGGGGAGACAGGGCGCGTCATCAATGAACTACGCGAACACAACAAATATATAAAACACCTGTCACGCAGAAATAGCACAGTCACACAATGCCCATATATAAAACACTATGAGGTATTTTTGAATGAGGCCATAATCATCCCCAAGTATAGAGGTCAGACGTTATGGCTGATCTCAGGGGCATTTCACACCGACAAATACAGTGGCACACGCGTTCGCCAACCACCGATGGCTCTAGTTTTAGTGAACCCGCTTTTTCTTAATAAGTGAGTTTTAAGGCCTTATGGCGACGTTCGTGTCCACACGATTGCCAGCCGAGTGCGTTAACCCCTGCATCACGCCGGCCCCGCGATACACCAATCGTTGACTAGCGTGAGGATGACAGCAACGATGGTAATGGTGATGCATATTTGATAATGATGATGATGATAGTAGTGTTGTAGAAGACCTTGAACAGGGCGGTACGTCGTCAATAGTCAATGGAACGTTCTGCGATCAGTCGTGAGGCTTGTGTCAGCACACGCACGAGCGTCGAAGCGAGCTTCGTCGTCGTTTTCTTTCCTGACCGTCACACGCGTTGAACGTGCTTGTCGTCGTTCTCTTCAGCATCAGGCGCGGAACATATCAGAGCCGAATACCTGTTTTACAACTTCCCCCGGGCGAAAAGACGCCATCCTGGCGACTCATGGCGATGTGACGATGGCCGGATCGTAGTAAGGTTTCAGACGGTTACTGTGTACTATTTCACAATTGCGGCGACGGTGGTCAGTGGATGGCGTAAGGGGTTCGATGAGGTGCTTGACAATACGGTAGGAGCACTGATACTTGCTCAGAAGTTTGGATGAAAGGCCGGGACTGGAGGAAGGCACCCATAGCCAGACCAAAGGGTCTGTACGATAAGTAGGAAGAAGTGCAAATTGATCTCGGGTGGTTTTCTGCTGCTGCTGGGCGTGAGAAGTGAAGGACCGGGCAAGCTGGCGGCATTCTTCAGCATAAGTTGCAGCTTGTGAAACAGTCGTGAATTCGGAAGAATCCGGTCGGTAAGGGAGAATGGTGTTCATGGTACAAGAGGGCTCACGACCGTACAGGAGGAAGTATGGCGAGAATCCGGTGGTTGCTTGTGTGGCAGAGATATAAGCGAATGTGACGAATGGAAGAACGCGGTCCCAGTTGAAGTGGTCGGAAGCGACATACATTGCTAACATGTCGCCCATGGTGCGGTTATAACGCTCACCCATTCCATTTTTTTGCGGATGGTACGCGGAGGTGGCGCGGTGAACGATTTTGCATTCTCTAAGAACAGCTTCGACAACTTCAGAAAGGAAGGCGGGAACTCTGTCACTCAGCAATTCTTTGGGAGCCCCGTGGCGAAGAATTATGTGATGGAGGATGAAGGAGGCATTGTCTTAGGCTGTAGCAGATGTCAAAGGCGCCGTTTCGGCGTAGCGTGTGAGATGATCGATTGAAACGATGATCCAGCGATTGCCTGTTGATGTGCTAGGAAGCCGGCCGTATAAGTCGATTCCAACGCATTCAAAAGGCTGAGCTGGGCAGGTCAGAGGCTGCAGAGGAGCGGCGGGTTGGCGAAGTGGGTGTTTTCGGCGCTGAAACTCTTGGCAGGACTGGCACGCACTCTTGGCACGCCAGTAGTGCCGCTGTCGCAGGCGAGTGAAGGTTTTAATAAGCCGGCGTGGGTACACTGGGGTCGCCGTGATAATGGGAGCAAATCACAGAGCGCAGATGGGTCGGAATTACAAGCAGCCACTTTCTAGCATCCGGAAGGTAATTCCTACGGTAGAGGAGCTTGTCTCTGATGGCGAAATGGTGAGACTGGCGACGGAGAGCGCGGCAAGGAGGTCGTGAAGCGCGGCCAGATAAAAAATCCAGGAGTGAAGCGATCCATGTGTCTTTGCGTTGCTCGGAAGTCATATCGGTGGGCATGTCAGTGGGATGTAGAACGGATATGGCAGGAGTGGCTTCAGACGGCAAGCGAGAACGTGAAAGAGCATCAGCATCGGCATGTTTACGGCCAAAGTGATAGATGACGTTAATGTCGTATTCTTGGAGCCTCAGAGCCCAACGGGCCAGTCGATCAGAAGGATCTTTCAAAGAAGAAAGCCAGCAGAGGGAGTGATGATCGGTGACGACATCAAAAGAACGGCCATAGAAGTAGGGGTGAAATTTTGCTATTGCCCAGAGAATAGCGAGACACTCTTTCTCGGTGACGGAATAGTTTGCTTCAGCTTTTGTTAGGGTCCGACTGGCGTAAGCGACAACGTACTCATCAAAGCCAGACTTCCGCTGAGCGAGTTCTGCGTCGAGGCCGACGCCGCTGGCATCAGTGTGGATTTCCGTGGGAGAAGAAGGGTCGAAATGACGGAATATTGACGGAATCGTCAGAAGGTGGCGGATTGTCGCGAAGGCATCATCACAGTGCGGAGACCAGGCTGAAAGATCGTGGCTGGACAGAAGCTTAGTGAGAGGGTCGATGATTGTGCCGAAATTGCGGACGAAGCGGCGGAAGTACGAGCAGAGGCTGACGAAGCTGCGGAGTTCTTTCACATTAGTTGGCTTGGGAAATTCTGACACAGCGCGCAATTTTGCCGAATCGGGAAGAAAGCCATTCTTGGTGACGACATGTCCGAGAATGGTTAGCTGCTGTGCTCCGAAACGGCACTTCTTTAAATTTAATTGGAGGCCAGCGTCGGTCAGGCATCGCAGAACTGTCTCAAGGCGCTGGAGGTGAGATGGAAAATCTGGGGAAAAGATGACAACGTCGTCGAGGTAACAGAGGCAAGTGTGCCATTTGAGCCCTCTGAGTAGGTCGTCCATTATGCGTTCGAATGTGGCAGGGGCATTGCACAGTCCGAATGGCATAAAATTAAACTCATAGAGCCCATCGGGTGTGATGAAAGCGGTTTTTGGGCGATCGGTCTCTGCCATCGGCACCTGCCAGTAGCCGGAACGCAGGTCTTGAAGAAAAGAACTCAGCTCCCTGCAGGCAGTCAAAGGCGTCGTCGATACGAGGAAGAGGATAAACGTCCTTGCGCGTGATCTTGTTCAGTCGGCGGTAGTCTATACAGAATCGGATGGAACAGTCTTTTTTCTTGACCAGGACGACCGGAGACGCCCAAGGGCTGTGTGACGGTTGGATCACGTTGCGCTGGAGCATGTCGGTCACCTGTTCGTCAATAATGCGGCGCTCGGCGGCTGAAACACGGTACGGACGCTGGCGCAAAGGGGGAATGGATGCCGGTATCAATACGGTGAGTAACGGTAGTTGTGCGCCCCAACGAAGATTGCTGAGAGTCGAACGAAGCCGCGAAACGTTGTAGGATGGCGACAAGCTGGGTTCGTTGTAAGGGCGTCAGGCCAGCGTCGATGGACTAGTGGAAAACATCGAGGGATGATGGAGTGGCGACAGGAATAGGCGTTATGGCGCTGATGTGAAGGCCGGCGGTGGTATCGACGAAATGATAGATGGGAATGGAATCGAGCAAAGCAACACTACCCAGTGACTGGCCATGGAGTAAAGTGGTAGGGAAGGCGCACGGGTTACAAACAAAAATAGCACTTGAGCTGCGAAAAATTGTCAGCACAGCATGGGGCAGCAACACGAATTTTTGGTCAGCGCATCCTAACGAGGGTGTGTAGATAACAGTGGCGTCGGAAAGAGCAGGCACAAGCACTGAGGAGAAATGCGGAACGTCGGTGTCCTCTGCGACGTGCACGGTAGCGGCAGCAGCAGCGGATGCGTCGAAAGAAGTGTCACTGAAGAGTGATAACTCAAGTTGAGCACGGGCGCAGTCTATTATGGCGTTATGAATGGAGAGGAAGTCCCAACCAAAGATGACGTCGTGTGATGAGCGGGTGAGGACGAGGAATTGTACTGTGTATTGAACGTCGTCGATGACAAGGCGGGCGGTGCAGGCGGCTAATGGTCCTGAGACACCAAACTCAAAAAGGTAATGACGCCGCTTCCTGCCGTTTCTCTTCGCACCGCCAGTCCTGAGAGCTGGCGGTGCGAAGAGAAACGGCAGGAAGCGGCGTCATTACCTTTTTGAGTTTGCGACAGAGGTCGTAATTAGGAACTGAAACGGCTGCGCCAGTGTCTACAAGTGCTTCGACACGAACGCCCTGAATGAATACGGTAATAATGTTGGCTATTACGGAAACAGGTCTTGAATTGGTCCCTGATAGCGCAGTTCTTGCCTCCGGAACTGCGGCCGTTAGTTTTCCGTGTGATCGGCTGATTGGCGGCGGAGCATTGGAGAAAGGGAACGACGGCCAGGAGAAGGCGAGCGGTGGGAGCGGCGATCGTAACTTGAAGAGGACTGCGGAGGAGGCTCAGGGAACACGGGCGAGAGGGACGGGGGAAGATTGTACATCGGCTCACGTGTGTAGTCGTAGGGACGAGGGCCACGATTGCGGCACAAACGAGCCACATGGCCGGCGACTCCACAGGCATAGCAAATGGGTCGGTTGTCTTGTGTGCCAGGGGTTGGAAGGGTGTGGCTGTCGTCGACGGCGGAGAACCGGGCGATAAGGGGGGCTTGAGGTTGCTGAGTTTGCTGACGTCCCTGAGGCTCGTATAGGAGGGGAGGCTGGCTGTACACAGGGGCGACAGGGGGTGGTGGCCGCACCAAAACATCAGCGTACGTGAGAGGAGCCGCCACCAGGGGCTCCTGAGGAGGAGAAGGCAGAACCTCAGCGACCTGCTCTTGTATGACACGCTCAAGAGTGGGAGTGAACGGCGGCGCAGGCGCAGGTGCTGGCGGGCAAGGGTAGGTAGACAAGGAAAGCTGGCGTGCTACTTCTTCGTGAACAAACTTTTGAATGTGCTGAATTAGTGACTGCTGGTTCTGGGCGCCGTCCCCGGAGAGAGCCAAACTGGAAAGAGTGGCCTGCTGAAGGCCAGCAAGTCGTGTGGAAAGCCGCCTCTTGCGCAGCTCATCGAAGCTTTGGCAGAAGCTGATAACATCGGACACAGTTTGGTGGTTTTGGGCGACGAGCATCTGGAAGGCATCATCGTCAGTACCTTGCATAATGTGCCCGATCTTCTCGGCGTCGCTCATGGTAGGGTTTACACACTTGCAGAGGTCTACGACATCTTCTATGAAACTGGTGAAGTTTTCGCCGGTTTGTTGTGCCCGACTTTGCAAGCGTTGCTCGGCGCCAAGCTTACGTATATCGGGACGGCCAAAAACTTCGGTCAGGCTGGTCTTGAGAGCCGTCCAGGTAGAGATGTTACTCTCATGGTTGCGAAACCATAGATTGGCAACGTCGCTCAAATACGAAATGACGTTTGTGAGCTTCACGATGTCGTCTCACTTGTACGCACTTAGGCGTTCATACGATGCCAACCAGTTTTCTACATCCGTGTTATCGGTGCCGCTGAAGATGGCTGGGTCTCGCTGACGCGCTGCACCGGGACAGATGACCGGCGATGGGGTCGGCGTTTGGCTGGCGGTCTCAGGCATCGCGGAAATGGTATGCAAAGCTCGGCTGTGAAGCTCCAGGTTGAGGGGATTGCTTTTACCTCCACCGCTTTTACCTCCACCGCTTTTACCTCCACCACTTGTTGTAGAAGACCTTGAAGAGGGCGATACGTCATCAACAGTCAATGGAACGTTCTGCGATCAGTCGTGAGACTTGTGTCAGCACACGCACGAGCCTCGAAGCGAGCTTCGTCGTCGTTTTCTTTGCTGATCGTCACGCTCGTTGAACATGCTTGTCGTCGTTCTCTTCAGCATCAGGCGCTGAACATATCAGAGCCGAATACCTGAGTAGCAATAATAATGAAGCTGCAGTTAGTGGCTATGATAACGACAGTAGTGCCGATCACAATTACAGTGCATTTAGGTGATAACTAGAATAGTAGCCATAGTGATAATTATGATAGTAGGGGAAAATGACAATGCAGTTAGTAAAAACAGTACTTTAAAGTGGCTCTCGCCATCTCTGCTCTTAAGGAGACTTCGGCGCATTCTTGTAATCTTTGTATAGCAGTCGACTTTTGTCATCATGATCATCATTGTGCTTTTATCCAATTTCCTCCTTTGTGTTTCTTCTCGTCTTGCTCCTTTAAATTGCTTTGTTCTGAAAAAACCATGTGGTCGCTAATTAGCACATGTGTCTGTTATATTTATGAACTCCCGGCAGTGAGCGCTGTTTATTTCTTACGTGTCCAAGAAACGCTTTGCGAAAAAATTGCATGAGCTGAAAGCTGAAATGTATCGCGATGGTTTTACTGACCTCTGTAGTCTGATTAGGCTTTAATTCAAGATGCCGGACAAGCCCTAACCCAATTACTTGCGGCCATCCCCTCATTGGGTTTAAGCAGCGTCCTCCGGTCCTGAGCAGACTTGTTGAAGTCTCTGGAGCGGGTTTCATTCGGAGCAAATCCTATTATGCAGCACAGCATCGCTGCTCAGGGAAGCGTGCACGTTCTTTTATTACACTCTATGCAGTGTCGCTCAGGCACTAACGCATAGATCGCGAAACCCAACACAAACGACCACTCGAGTGCTCCGAAGCAAGCTGTTTCACGTCCACATGGTGCAACACGGACGATAAGCGCGTCTTCGGGGGCGCGAGTAGGTATACGCAAGCTGGAGCTCCTGCTTATGTTGCCTGTTATCTAAATTCTAGGTGTCAAAAAGGCAAATTGTAATTCACCGATATGGCCTAAACTGTAAACTTTCCTTTCACCGTCCCATTCACACGAACTGCCTCTCCGCTTCATTTGGATTCTCCTCTGCTGTTTAGTAATTTCTCAAATGCCCTAATTTATCGCTGCTCCGGTCTCGTTTCTTTGACATTTTGCATTGCCTAGGTAAAACACGAATGCATGGAGTAAACTGGGATTAATCAGAAGGTATAAGTGCGACAAAGAAGAAAATAAAACAATTATCAATTGTGTAACACAGTTTAAATTGATTTAGACGTAAGAAATCACTGTTTGACAGGGTTAGGGGTGGCGTTGCTTGGCGCTTAAGCATTGGGAGTCTGGCGGAAGATATTAATGTCTTTAGTTTGTTTTTGGGAAAAAACAGCGCATCATCTGCCTGACTTTCGCTTGACACCTACGCTTACAATAAATGCCATACAATCGTCGGTTTAAATATGTAGTCGATTAAAATCCATATCGCGAGATAGCCTGCAACTTCTATAGCAGATGGATGCTAAATAGGAATCTAAATGTTACTTCATCACTCTATAAACGCTGCAGAATGAACGATTGCGTCACGAGCTTGATAGGAGAGGCCGCTGTAAATTTAATGCCGCTTACTGGTCACACTTTCTTACACGCACGCATGAGCGAAGTGATGCTTCTGCCTTCGAATGCCGGCACTTTATGCAACTCCGGTTGCAACAGGGCAACTTTTGCGAGTGATACAGTTTAGTCGAGAGTGCAATTATATCGACGTCTTTATTACCTATAACAACGAAGCTAAAACGGCACAGAAATTTTACGTGCGAGAAAGGTGCATCTGGCTTAAAATGCCGCACGACCATCGACGTTGACTTGCTCGCCATTCCGCTACACCCGGGGCTGCTGCTGGATCGTAGGTTTGAATCCCTGTCAAAAAATGACTTCCAATTTGGCTGGCAGATGAAGGCGAAATGGTATGAGCTGCGCTTGAAGGCTGCGCAAAGTACAGTTCCTTGACAAGTTTGATACGAATTCACGTTATATTTCTGTCTCCTGACCTCACTTTCTTCTGAAGCGAGTAACACTTTCGCCTGAAAAAAAATGGTAGCGCTTTTATGTAGTGAAATCCACTGGGACGTGCGAAACCTTTTAGCGCAGGTTCGGGCTAAGTGAGACGAATGCGCGAGTGTGTGCTGCAGTTGAACACGCGGGGCGTTCGGCTGTAGTGTATACAGAGCTATTTAGTTTAAAGCTGATTCAGAAAGAAATGACGAGAAAATATAGATTTATAAAAAGCCAAGGAAAGATATTCTCCTAAGGTGATGACATAGCCGCTTGCTATCATGGTGAAGAAAACGTTTCACGAGTTATCAAGCTCAATTTTCCCAGCAAACGGCCAGCGAAGTCAACTGGGACAAATGTTTGAGACTCTGGCACGGGATCTGGGGCAACGCACCTTGCTTGTTTGAAAATCTTTCAAGCTCTGTTACACCTGATAGGTACCTCGGAGTACTGCTTGAACACTGAAAAGATACGACAGATTACTGGAGTGAAGAATGGGAGCATATGCAGGCGAAAACAACGATATGGGGCTGCCTTGATTTGTAGACGTGTGCGCGGTCAACTGTAAGCAATTTTTTTTTTGTTGTGAAAATCAAGTATGTATTATAACCGCTACCCATGTCGAGGGCCAGCATGCCGAAAATTGAGATTGCTAGCGTTTTGAAGCGAAAGCTTGCCAACGTCAGGTAGTTCGAGTTGCTGGGAATGCACGGTTTTCACCTTGAGGGAAATTGAGAGGTGAAACTTGTGTTAAGCCTGGTGGTCACCATGTGAAATTGGGGCATAGTGACGTAGGCCACCACGTGGCCCGGGACCTCCATGTGACTTTGGGGCATAGTAACGTAGGCCACAATTGGCCCCTGATCACTGTCAAGGTCAAGGTGAAGGTCACGTCAGGGGCCTTTAGATATGTACGGTTTTCACCTTGAGGGAGATTTAGAGGTCAAACTTCTGTGATAAACCTGGTGGTCACCATGTGTTTGGGGCATAGTCATGTAGGCCACCAAGTGGTACGTGAGACCACTGCCAAGGTCAAGGTCACGTAACTTGGTGGTCGCCATGTGACTTTTTGGCACAGTCTTTTAGGCCATCAAGTGGTCCGTGATCACTGTCAAGGTCAAGGTCACGGCAATCCGTGCATAAATAGGAGCCTCCGGCTCTTGCCTAGGTTACAATGCTGCGCGAGATGGAAAAGGACGAACACGCTGCTACAGTGGCGCGTCGGATCACGAAGGCACGTCGCAATGAGATCCTGAAAAGGCGACATGCCGAAGAGACCGATGAAGAACGGGCTTTACGTTTACAGAAGCGCACAATGTGTATAATGCAAGATTGGTAATGAGCTTAGCCATGTACATGATGCTTTCGCTTCCCTCGAGGGTTAAGAAAAGTTAAACCACAAGCCGATGTTTTGTCTGGGGTTCGCTTTGGGAGAGAACGAGTCGCAAAAAATTTTGTTTCGCTCAGTGAAAAGTAGAGGACTTGATCTGGCACATTTATTGTTATGACAAGTAGTGTTTAGGTTTATATTCTTGCGTAATCAAAGTGATTCCTTCCTGAGTTCGGTTTTCCAAGTTCGATTGTGTCGTGACTTACCCGAGAGTTTGGTGTAGTGTAGTGAAAAAGTACAGAGGGTTGAGTGCTTTTCTTTTTGCGAGAGGATGTGGCTTCTTTTAACAATTGAAAAATCAGATTCTTAATAGATTACCATGTGCTGTAACAAAAGCACGCCTCTACAAAGACTTGCTTGATGCAATGTTGCCAAGTCTCGTGTATCGTTCATTGCACTGTGGAGGGGGAAGGTAAAAATGTCTTAAATGAGTTAAAAATATGCCAGTACGATAATCAGCAGAAATGATCTTCTTTCTTTTACACAGCGGTACATTACCTGTTCAACCATAGTGAAGGAAAATAGCGTCTTTGTCCCCTGATCGGTAGACTGCTTGATTTGCCATAAACCAAAAACTTTAGACCTCTTTCACGGCGGAGATGCCGTATTTCCCTTAGATATCTTGGAGAGGACTTTAAAGGGCCACTGTCTAGGGAAAGCCCTTTTAAGAAAAGGAGCCCAGTGTTTCGTTCAGGTACCGGAGATAGTCTGTGCAAAATTCTACAGCGACACGCGCGCCGCAAAGCATCGAAAATACAATTCAAAGCTCCCTCATGCTCTCCTTTGAGAAGCCAGCTTCACCGCTCCCTGCGCTGGCCCGACGGGCCACGATAATGACGTACGTACCGGGAACGACGTCAATTGGTCCGTCTCGCTGACTGACGGGAGAAGGATGGGTGTCTACCGCTCGCAGCGCGCTTTTCCCTCGCCACGGCCAGGCTGAATCCAGCGGCGCGCGCTCCCTCGACTGTTTCTTTTTTTTTTTTCGCGCTCGCGGAGAGCCACGCCCCACCTCCCGCCAAACGCGGAGGAGGAAGGGGAATTTGTATTGCGGAGGCTAGACGACCACGGGCAGGAGAGTGAAAAACCTTTGCGAGGGAATGGAAGGAGAGAGGCATGACAGAATCGGGTGATTGCGGTGGCTGTAACTGCGTTATTAGTTACTCTTTTCAAAAACATTTTGCGGCCTTGCGTTCTAGGGGCGAAGTCTCACAGTCACCGGGGAAGAAAATATTTTCGACCGGAGGGTGGACAGTGGGCCTTTAAAAAAAGATAAACTAATCACGCCGCGCGGTATACGGTTCTTGCCTGTCCATAATCGAGGGGGTGTGTTTAATCACGTTGCTTTGCCTCCACAGTGCATGGGAAAAGAATATGGCGGTGAGACCAGATGACCCGGATGATCGCGTTGTATTCCGTTGAAAGTGCTACTTACCTTTAATCAAGCTATAAAGTACAATGTAAGTAACATGAATGGCTGCCAGTTTTGCATCCATATGGCTAACCTAAAACATTTCTGAAACACAATTCAACCTTTCTGTTACCACACCATAACCATAATTTTGAAGAGGAAGTAGAACAAAATGTGGTATTATACTACGACGATCTGTACTGGCTTTCACTAGAAATTCCTGGGCAACAATCCGCTGTTTTTCGTTTACTAAAGACGGGTGTTTTTTAATTGTAGCGGGAAGGCATTACAAACGATCATGGAAGCGCTATACGATTTAGCTATGCTCTGCATATCCGGATTAATGCTGGGACATTAATAGGAAGAATTGCTCGCATATGCAAACGCACAGACATCGCTCTTGCTCAACAAGGTATAGGCCGGTATCAATTGAAGGCGTTATCAAAACAGATTTTTTAAATACTGGGTATTCATATCAACAAATTTGCGGTGGCGGTGGTGGTAAACCTTCAATCTCTAACAGATAAGGCTAGGCGTCAACTTATCCGCCTACACGGCGGCCTGGAGGCCTTGGGCCAACAAATTTGTAGCCAAAAAAGGACATAATGAGCTCTCTAGACTGTTTTAAACTTCTTAAATATACTTACTCCGCTGATCTGAACCAGAAACAATTGCTCAATAGAGCTCCTACCAAAAGTAGTGTGGCTGTCGTTATATATCACATCGCATCACTTTATTACCTTAAATTCCCTTAGTTCGGGGCTATTATATAAGTGGTGGGTACAGGTATTTATTTTATTTTATTTATTACATACTGCAGACCGTGCGCCCTAAACAGGAGTGGATTCGAAACAAATTATTACAAGTGAGCAATAATAGCAAAATGCGAAAAACACAGAGCACAAGCAGCAGGAATTAAAAATGATAATTGCAGAACATGCAATAATGCTGAACATGGTCATCTATCAGGTGAAGAAACTAGTCAGGATGGCTGGCAAGCTGTTCCAATCGCTGGTGGTCTGCGGAAAGAGTGTTGAAGTAAGCTAGTCTTAGCAAAGTAAGGAGTCAAAGAAAAGAGTGGGAGTGTCGGGTTTGTCTGGAGTTCGATAGTATCAGGTACGGGGAAAAATTTATTCCAACTTTATGCATAAATAATAAATATAAAACTTTTCACCGGTACTGATGGGTAAGCTGCGAAAACATGAATCGGACAGCTTCGTTTTTGATTCGCTCTCGTGCATTTATGTTGGTGATAGTATGCGGGTCCCATACAATACAGGCATGCTCTAATTTAGTGCTTAGAAAGGTTTCGTATGCATTGAACTCCAAAAAGGTGCAACTTTTTTGCTTTGAGGTGCGTCTTTTAGCTTATAGCGCAGAAAAGTTTTCGAAAGGCAAGTGTTAGAGATGTGCGTGTTCCAGCTTGTTAATGTCACAAGAAGATAATTATCATTGTTAACTTCAGCACTTGGACCTGAATCCAGAAAAAAAGAGAATTTTATTGTATTAGGTTTTCTTGTAACACGTAGTAAGAGGGTCTTTTCAGAGTTTAGTTTAGTACCCCAACTACGACACCATGTCAGAATATTGTTAAGGGTCGCGTTAAAGAGAGCCTAATCGTCATGTGATCTTATGTCACTAAAATATTATAAGTCGTCTGCATACAACAGGATCTGCATACGCGCATTAATCACATCGACAATATCGTTAAACTATATCAAAAATTGCAGCGGCCCAAGCACACTGCCGTGAGGGACACCAGATGTGACCAGAAGAGCCCAAGAAGCTTCTCTGTTAATTGTAACATACTGTTTCCGTTGCAATAAACGCATGGATACCCAAGCAACAAGAAAATTGGGCAATCCTATCATTTGAAGTTCTCTGTTACCTTGTTATGCGGTACTAGCTCGAACGCCTTGCTGTAATCCAAGAAAGTTGGACCTGTCCTATCCGCGACGGAAGCAATAACGTGGACGAAAATCTGGAACCTGAACAAGGTCAGACGCTCCTACTCATATCAGCGTAAAAAAGGGGCTTGACGCTTTGCTGGCCAAGTACCAACCCCCTTTAAAAGACGAGTTAGGCACGATAACAGAAGAACGCACCGAACCTTTTCTGAAACCTGATATGAAGCCGAGATCCCTAAAAAAGTTCCCGTTCGCTTTGCAAAAAGCATTCGACGCTGAACTGGATAAAATGGAAAAACTGGCTGTTATATCGTGGGTTACGACGTCACAATACGCCACGCCGGTGGTACCCGTAATCAAGTAAGATGGTAGCATACGTATTTGCAGCGACTACAAGACAACCGCTAATCCCTGCCTTCATGTCGACCTCTACCCATTACCGAAGGTAGACGACCTCTTGACAGCCTTGTCGGGAGGTAAGCATTTCTTGAAGATTGATCTCAATCGGGCCTACCCGCAAGTGGTCATATCTTAGTCGTCAAAACAATACCTGACGTTGAATACGAAAAAATGTTTATTTGCTATTATTCGACAAGCGTTTGGAATTTCGTCCGCAACGGAGATTTTCCAAAGAATAATGGACAGCATTCTGAAGGGCGCACATGGGGTTTGCTGCTAACTAGACGACATTCTGGTGACTGGTAAAAATACCGAAGAGCATTTCATCAATCTGGAAGCTGTGTTAAAACGACTTCTAGAAAGAGGCGTTCGTGTCAAGAAAGTGAAGTGTTCGTTTTGCGAAAGCAAAACCACACCAGCCTCGAGTCTTCAGCGTAGCGCGGCCGGTAGCCACGTCTTACTCACGTGAAGCTGTGACGTCACATCCCACGTGACACTAGAGTGAGAGCTGCGCTACCAACTTAAGCGGTAGGCAGGAGTTGCCAACTTGGGCCTCTCATTTCACACGGGACGGTTATGTCAGAATCAGCCTGCTAGGACCCTGGCATTCACGTTAGTTACCCTTATAGGCCACTAAGGCACGTTCGTACGGCTTGGTTAAAGCGGGGCTTTATATGTGGGCTGAGGAAGAAGAAAAAGAGAAGAAGAATGCCCGGTTGCCCGCAGCTAATGCTTTAGCTCAATATTTGATTCAGCAGCGTTGAACCCTTGTAATTTGTTTCAACAGGGCCTTCGCTACCTCGGACATAGAATCAGCGCACAAGGCATCTCTGCAACGACGGAGAAGGTTGACGCACTCCTAAAGGCTCCAGCCCCTAAAGACAGGCAGCAGCTGCAGTCGGTCCTGGGAGTCGCCAATTTCTACGGAAAGTTCCTAACTTAGCAATGTTGGCGTAACCATTTTTTCAGGCCACTATGTAAAAACGCCCAATGGTGCTGCGATGAGCGTTCCCAGGAAGCGTTCGCTAAGATAAAGAACTTGCTAGCCTCTCCACCGATTTTGGCGCACTACGACTCGCGCAAACCATTGCAGCTATCATGCTCGCCTCGCACTATGGTTTAGGCGCGGTTCTTTCTCACATTTTGGATGATGGCAGCACAAAGCCAATCGCTTTCGCATCGCGTAAGTACCTCGACCGATGCCAAAAATAAACACAGCCAGATTGAGAAAGAGGCCCTCGCGATAATATTTGGAGTTAAAAAGTTTCATTTCTACGTTTACGGTCGTTCGGTCACATTAGTCACCGACCATAAACCGCTTCAAACAATATTCGGCCCAACAACCGACGTTCCGACTATCGCAGCAGAGCGTTTGCAGCGATGGGCTGTCCCATTGTCAGCTCGCCGGTATTCGCTTATCTTCAGAAAATCAAGCGAGAATGCTGAAGCCGATTTCTGTTCGCGCCTGCCGTTATCAGTGGTGAAAGACGAAACGCAAAAAAGCGAGGAAACTTTTTATTCATTACGGTTGCAATCAATGCCAGTTTCAAGCCGGGACATTGCTCGAACTACAGCTTGGAACCCCATGCTTTGTAAAGGAATCGATTTCATAAATGTGGGGTGGCTGGCGTCTCTGATTGAAAAAGATTTGAAGTTTTTTTTTTTTCTTGGCAGACGCAATGAGCTCACAGTTCACCAAGGCTGCATCATGCTCAGGATTCGAGTGGTCGTACCGGCAATGTTGCGCAATTTGCTGCTGGACTTACTCCACGAAGCGCACCCAGGCATCGTGCGCAGCAATCATCTAGTGCGCATCTACATGTGGGGGCCGTCCATCGAGACGGACCTCGAGCGTCCTGCGTAAGTTGTCTAGAACAGCGTTGCGAGCCGTGCAAAGCGCCCCTGCATCCTTGGTCTTGGCCAAAAGCACCATAGCAGCGCGTACCTATAGATGTTGCTGGCCCCATTTTTGCACGCAATGTTTCTTGTATTCGTCGACGTGCACTCCAAGTGGCCGGAAGTGTTTGTTATGCGCTCGGCTACGCCCGATGCTACAGTTGACAAATTGAGAGAACTGTTCGCGCGTATTGGTTTCCCAGAAACCGTTGTCGCATATAGCGGCCCGCAGTTTACTTCCGAAGAGTTCAAGCTTTTTGTAAAAGAATTGTGCTGTCGTCCCGTGCTTACAGCACCGTATCGTCCGAGCTCAAACGGGCTTGCAGAGTGTTTTATTCAGACACTTAAAAACGCTCTTCGTAAGTCTAGCGGAGCGGACGCATTACATCTGAGGCTTCACAAGTTTTTGCTCACCTATCGCAACTCGCCCCATGCGACAATAAGTGAGTCACCTTCAAACTTATTACTGGGACGACGGCTGCGAAATCGACTCGATGTTGTTAAGCCAGCGGTGGGAAGAAGGGTTGCATATAATCAGTTCAAGAATCCGTGGTTCGCCCACGTCATGATCGTGACATAGCAGTCGGTGACCAAGTGATGGCTCGCAATTATCGAGGCAGACCGAACGGGGTCCCTGGTGTGGTTGTTGGCCAGTCCGGCCATTTGTCGTTTAACATTCGTGCTACCACACCCAGAGGCAGTTTCACCTGGCGTCGTCACAAGGACCAGCTACTCGCGCGGGCCACGGCACCGAACCACGAGACATCTGACCAGGATGAATACGAGTTCCTGGCGTCTCCAGCAAGCGTTGACCCAGTGATATCCTCCGCTCCTACCACCAGTGGTCCTGCCGTTTCGCAAGAGATCCAGACGACAGGTGCACGACGGTACCCGGCTAGAGACCGTCGACCACCGGACAGATATCAAGCTGGAGTTTAGCTTGTTAATCAGTTCAGTTCAGGCGTTCAGTCGTGTCCGACTCTTCGTGACCCTATGGACCATGTCACGCCACGCTTTCCGGTCTCTCACTATCTTCCTAACATCACATAACTTCATCTGCAGTGCCTCGAGGATGCCATCTAACCATCGCGTTCGTTGCCGACCCCTTCTCCGGCAACCCTCAACCTTTCCCAACATGAAATCTTTCTCCAGCGACTCCTCTCTTCTCATCAGATGACCAAAGTAGCTGAGCTTTAACTTTAAAATTTGACCCTCCAATGAGCAGTCAGGGTTTATTGTCGACAATATCGACTGATTTGATCTTCTGCCAGTCCAAGGAACTCTCAAGAGTCTTCGCCAGCACCACAATTCAAACGCGTCAATTCTTCGGCGGCCAGCCTTTTTCACAGTCCAACTCTCGCATCCATACATCCCAACTGGAAAGACCATAGCACGAGTTATACGGATCTTGGTTGGCAGACTAATGTCTCTGCTCTTTACTAGGCGGTCAAGGCTAACCATTGCTCTCTTTCCCAGAAGCAGGCGTCTCCTAATTTCATGGCTGCAGTTTCCTTCCGAGGTAATCTTCGAGCCCAAGAACAGAAAATCTGTCACAGCTTCCACTTCTTGTCCATTGATGCTCCAGGACTTGATAGGGCAAGACGCCATGATCTTCGTCTTTTTAATGTTCAGTTTAAGCCCAAACTTCTCACTCTCTTCTTGTACGCGCATCAGAAGTCTCTTGAGTTCCGCTTCACTTTCTGCCATTAAAGTGGTATCATCCGCATATCTAAGGTTGTTCATACGTTTTCCAGCAATCTTCACTCCAGCTGAAGACTCGTCCAAACCGGCCTTCCTCATGATGCACTCTGCATATAGGTTAAATAGACAGGGCGACAGTATGCAGCCTTGCCTCACCCCTTTCTCAATCGGAAACCAATCAGTAAGACCATGCCCAGTTCTGACTGTGGCCTCTTGCCCTTCATACAGGTTCCTGAGGAGACAGATGAGGTGAATTGGAACTCCCATCTCTTGGAGAGCTTGCCACAATCTGCTGTGATCTACGCAGTCAAACGCTTTCGCATAATCAATAAAGCAGAAGTAAATGGGTTTCTGGAACTCTCTTGCTTTTTCCATGATCCAGCGAAGGTTGGCAATTTGGTCTCTAGTTCCTCTGCCCTTGCGAAACCCAGCTTGCACGTCCGGAAGCTCCCGATCCACATACTGCTGCAGCCTACCTTGCAGGATTTTTAACATCACCTTGCTAGCATGCGAAATAAGCGCGATCGTGCGGTAGTTGGAACAATCTTTGGCACTGCCTTTCTTTGGAATGGGGATGTAAACTGACCTCCTCCAATCCTGTGGCCACTGCAGGGTTGTCCAAATCTTCTGACATAATGTATGCAGTGTGTTAACAGCGTCGTGGTTGAGGTTTTGAAGCAACTCAGCTGGAATGCCATCAATTCCGCTAGCTTTGTTCTTAGCAAGGCTGGCTAAGGCCCATTCAACTTCACTCTTCAGGATTCACGGCTCGAGATCAGTGATCCCAACCGTCTTATGTTGGGTTTGCACATTCGGGTCCTTCTTGTACAGTTCTTCTGTGTATTCCTGCCACCTCTTCTTTATCTCTGAGGCTTCAGTGAGGTCCTTGCCTCGTTGGTCCTTTATCACGCCTAGCTTAGCACAGAAGCTTCCTTTGATATCTTTGATTGTCTTATACAGAGCTCTTGTGTTCCTTAATTGGCTGTTGTCCTCAACTGCTTGGCACTGTATGTTCAGGAAGGCATTCTTATCTCTCCTTGCTATTTTCTGAAAATCCGCATTGAGAACCTTGTACTATCTTTCTCTTTCCCCCATAACTTTTGCCATCCTCCTTTCCTCAGCTATTTGCAAAGCCTCTTCAGATAACCAGTTTGCATTCTTGCATTTCTTTTGCTTTGGAACTACCTTAGTAGCAACTTCTTGTATTATATCACGAACATCAGTCCACATCTCTTCGGGCTCTTTGTCTTCTAGATCTAATTCTTGAAATCGATTCCTCACTTCCACAGCATATTCTAATGGAATTTGATCCAGATCATACCTGAAAGGCCTTCTAGTTTTCTGCGTTTTCCTCAATCGAAGCTTAATTTTGGCAACAAGAAGCTGATGATCGGTGCCACAATCGGCCCCAGGCCTTGTTTTTACTGCTTGTATAGCGCTTCTCCATCTCTGCCGGCAAATAATATAATCGATCTGATTCCTGTACAGACCGTCCGGTGAAGTCCATGTGTACAGGCCTCTTGTGCTGTTGAAAATGAGTATTCGCTATGGTCAGGTTGTTTTCTTGACAAAACTCTACTAGCCTCTGCCCAGCTTCATTTGGCTCACCAAGACCGAACTTGCCTGTAATTCCGGATATTTCTTCACTCCCTACCTTAGCATTCCAGTCTCCTATGAGAAAAACGACGTCTGATGATGGGGTGCGATCTAAAAGGCATTGTAGGTCCGCATAAAATCTCTCAACGTCAGCTTCTTCAGCAGTAGTGGTCGGTGCATAGACTTGGATAACTGTTATGTTCAAAGGGTGACCTTGGATCCGAAGTGACATCATTCGGTCGTTTTTGGGGTTGTACCCTAGCACTGCTTTGCCCATTCTTCTGTTTACTATGAGAGCGACCCCATTCCTTCTCTTGGATTCGTGCCCACAATAAAAGACATAATGGTCGCCGGAGTTAAATTCTCCCATTCCAGTCCACTTGAGCTCGCTGATACCCAAGATATCAATGTTCAATCTGTCCATTTCTCGCTTGACGATATCCAGTTTACCTTGCGTCATAGATCTTACATTCCATGTTGCTATGTGATATATCTCCTTGCAACATCGGACTTTCCGGTCGCTTCCCGACACATCCACAACTGAGCGTCCTTTTGGCTTTAGCCCAGCCGCTTCATTCGTCCTGGAGCTACTAGGAATCGCCCTTTGTTCATCCCCAGTAACATGTGGGACGCCTTCCAACCTGGGGGGCTCATCTTTCGGCGCCATATTATTAATGGTATTGTGACTGGCCATAGGGTTTTCTTGGCAGGAAATACTGGAGTGGGTTGCCATTACCTTCTCCAGTGAATCACATTTTGTCAGAACTCTCTGCCGTGACCTGTCTATCTTGGGTGGCCCTACACAGCAGAGCTCACGACTTCATCGAGTTTCGCAAGCCCCTCCGCCACGACAAGGCAGTGATCCATGAAGGGATCACTTGTTAATAAACCAATCTAAAAGGGGAGGGATGAGGTGTCCGACTTATCGCCGCAGCCGCTAATGCGCATGCTTGCCAGAACTGATAAAAGGCGTGCGCCGCAACCTGCTCAGGGGCTCATCTCGACCAGCCACGCACAAACGCATATGTGGCAATAAACGTCGCTTCGACCCTGGAAACTTGTCTGCTCCTTCGCACGAACCACGAAACATAATAAACTGTGAAGCCGTAGCAAACTCTTTCCTGAAGTCATACTGGTGTAGCGATAAAATGTTAATATCTTGAAGAAATTTTGAAATAAGGTTAGCTACGATATGCTTAGTGAATATACAAGAAGAACATAACAAAGGTATCGGGTGGTAGTTAGACAAAAGATGTGGGTCAGCGCTCTTCGGTACGGGCACCACGCGCGCAGTCTTCCAGTCATCAGGTATGGATGCAGTTCTAATAGAAGCTCGAAAATTAAAACGAGGAAGTTGCATAATGTTTCAGCGGAACGACAAAGGAATGCGTCTGGTGTACTATCAGCTCCCGGAGAAGATTTAACTTTTGGTCTAAGCAGCATGTTCAATACCCCTTCATGTAAAATCAAATCAGTATCATTGAGGAAATTCGAGGGGAAAGGTGAAGGTCCAGCGGGCGCGGAAAAAACACTGAAAATATTGGTTAAAGTTTTGTGTAATATTCTTAGAATTGTTTAATACTGCATCGTTATGGTACATTTGTTATACGATTCTTTGGCTTCATTCATAATGTTCCAGAACCTTTGAGGATCCTCAGAAATGAATTTAGGGATAGTACTGTTAAAATAAAAAAAAACTTTGCACGTGCAATAACATCGGAAAAAGGTTCGCGAGCTTCGTTGAAAGCATGAGATGCTGTTCTTTTCGTTTGTAGGCGTTTGGCCTTCCGTTTTGAATGTATTATATACCTATTCATACATGGTGTATATTTGGCTGTTCTCTTTGTTTTATCAGGAACATAATTTCTCAAGCAAAAGGGGCTAATTCTTAAATTTGTTCCGAAGAACAGCAGCAGCATCATCATCACATAAGTCAGCAAACTGAAAATCTAAGTAATTTAAAGTAGCATCATCATCGGCATGCTCAAAATCCTTCATCCTTTTACTTACTAGATCATTTCTAACACATTTCAAAAGAAGTGCCAAGCAAACAGATACCATTATATGATCGGATATGCCGGAATCGACAGACACAACTTAATCATCAAAACAGCGGTCAATAAAAACCAAATCAAAGGCAAAACTAGACGAATTGCCTAGACGCGTGGGCTCATTGATAATTTGAACGAGATTATTTTCAAACATGATATCAAACATAGTTTGCATCATTTTTCAGAGTCGGCACTGGAAAGCAAGCGGTTCCAGTCAATGCAAGGAAAGTTGAAGTCACAAACCAATATAATGTTTTATTTGGTGTCATGCATTTACTGTCTCATATGATCTCTGAGCTTTATTAGAAGGTCGGGAATAGGCTCTAGTGGTCTATAAACTGCATACAATACGAAAACATGCCGAAATAGGTTCATATTTAAGCATAAACATTCAACATCTTTAACATCTGCAAGAAGGACGGTTTCTATGTCCGATTTGGTTATTGCAGCTACACCACCTCCCTTGGTCGGGCTGCCTTTACCAGAAAATCTGAACCCCGCCGGGGTGGCGCAGTGGTTACGGCGCCCGACTACTGTTCCCAAGGACGCGGGATCGAATCCCGGCCTCGGCGGCTTCTTTTCGATGGAGGCGAAAAGCAAAAGGCGCCCGTGTGCTGTGCGATATCAGTGCACGTTAAAGAACCCCAGGTGGTCGAAATTTCCGGAGTCCTCCACTACGGCGTCTCTCATAGCCTGAGTTGCTTTGGGACGTTAAACCCTACAAACCAACCAACAAACCAACCAACCAGAAAATCTGAATGCTGACTGAACTACTCATTGCTGACCGCACTCTGCAACTAAGTTTCCGTAATGACATTGATGTGCGGATTCTAGAATAAAAAAAAGCCTCCTTCAAGTAGGTTAGTCATGTTTACAATACTCCGTATGTTTACAAGACTAACATGCTTATCCTGGATGGATCATGTGCAATGTACTTGGGGGGGGGGGGATGAAATTTACTGGCGTTCTCGTTTCTCTTGTTTCGTCTCGTCCTGACAAATACGTCGCTGTCAATGCGCAATTTGCCATGAACAAGAAACCTTTTCCGGCCTTGCAGATTCTCGTATTTTGTACTCTGCCACCACATCTTCTGTCTCTTTAAAGTAGCCGGCGAGTAATCGATCTGGATAGAAATATCTAGGCGTTTATGTTTGTTGGAAGTTTTTAAGAGCTATGCTTTTTCCCTGAAATCCAGAAAAAATATGATATATGGTCTAGCTGATGACTTCTTACCTAGCCTGTGAGTGCGACTAATTGATACACATAATGAACATATTATGTGCAAAATAAACACATTATTAGTCAAGTATGGCAGTTATACAATTGCAAAATGTAGATGGGCAGATGATTGCAGCAATGTCGTGACATAAACAAGGCCTTAGAAATATTTAACCACCAGATTTTACGGAATAAAATAAACAAATTGCAATCAGGGTGGTTTTGAAACAGCTTAAGAATTGCCCTAATCGACAGAAAGAGGCAAGGTTAGCGACGAAACAAAAGAAACATTTCCTCTAATTAAAGGTTAAGCCGTTGTGGTTTTGAAACAGCTTAAGAATTGCCCTAATCGACAGAAAGAGGCAAGGTTAGCGACGAAAAAAAAGAAACATTTCCTCTATTTAGAGGTTAAGCCGTTGTCGATGAAGCCTCTCTGCACATACGACTCTTTGAGAATACTTCACCACTCTAATGTAGTGGTATTGTGGAAGAGCATCCGCCTTGCATTCAGGAGGCACCAGTTTCGATCTCTGGTATGCGACAAGCTGTTGGGCTAGTTCGCGCTGATCCATTGCAGGGGACAGTGCTTACGCACACGGACAGAGCACAGAAAACAGGACAACACAGTGCCGTGTTATCCCACTTAAACCCTGCCTGTCCGTGGTAATGGTGCTGTTAAACAATGTCTCATTTTTGCACAAACCATCTCGCCCAGTTTTCTGTCCTCCAGACCTGGTTTTGTTTCCTTTTCCATCTGTCATGTCTCTTGCTGCTGCCACGAGCATCAAAAATGCGCTTTTTCTGCGTATATAAGCAGTCTTTAGGCGTTTCTGGAGTAAAGTTGAAGTTCAGCGCCGGTGGCATTCTGTTTTCTGCGCTCCGCCCGTCTGTCCAAGCGCTGCCAACCACAATCAATCCCTGGTGCACCCGTTACCCAGCTTTATCTTCCCCGTCCTGGTGCTCGGCTCTTATGGTGTGAAGTGCTTGACAGAAGTGTCATCGACCAAAAAAAGGACCACATATGGCCTTCTGTCGCACGATGCGGACTTATGGTTGCCTGATGGCGGAAAGAATCACTGACCCATCACCGCAACTGTATTTTTACTTTCGTAATGACCTCCATAAAGACTTGCTCTTTGAATTTAGCCAGTGCACGAATACCACTGACAGCGGTATCATATGTGTCTGTTTTAAATATGCTCATTATGTGGCTGTCCTGTGCACGAATGTCGGCAATAAAAGTTCGCATTGTCTTAGTTGTTTCCGACTTTTGGCACGCTGTTCCAGGAAACGTAACAGCATTATGGTTCACTTTATATATTTTGCTCCCGAAGGCTGACAAACTTGTCGAAATCAACTTTCCCCTGTTACCTCCTGCAGGAAACCTTTTTAGAGAAGTGACTTTGGGAACACCTAACAATCTACGCTTCTCACCATCTACTTTCAAGCACTTAGTTATCGTAGCATTTAAATATTTCCTCCACCAAAGCAACCTGCGGCAAATAAAAGTCATATATCTCTTCTAATCCGTTGTGCCCGCATACTGAAATAAATACCCAATCACACATTCACTAAGCAGATTGTGTTTTCTCACTATTAACGTGTGAATTAATTAGCCCGTAGTAGATGAATTTCCAGCTCCCGTTTTAAGCTGCCTCTTTCTGAAAAATGAATTTGACATTGGCAACGCTTGACATAATCAAACACCTATTTTTGTTTAAAAGGAATGCTCAACGGTTCTTGAAAATTTTTACCTAGAAAATTTTAAGATGAACCTCTAGCGCACGCTAGCACAGCTACAAGAATAATTAAATCCATCACGTCTAACAAACCGCACAGTTTAAACTTCTTTTAGAAGTGAAGATTTCTTTTCTGGGATGCTTATTAGATATCACGTAGCTGTTCTAGCATTTAGTGTCAGAAGTATCAATCTTGTTGTATGAGAACCATGAAATAACTGGTACCCAGGTTCGTATAAAAGTTGTAATGACATAGAGCGGGCTGCTCCGCTAACATTACCACGTTCCGCTGAGTTGAAGTTAAGTATGGAAGGACGCTAAAAAGTTTGTCTTCCAAGTAGAAAATGAAACCTGCCTCGTTGAAAATAAAATATATGAAGAGTATTTTTTACTGCGAGGATTTTAAAATAGCGTTGTAGTGACTCGAATGGGATTGGGATCCACAACAAGAACCAAGAAATTTTCGCTTTTGTTTTGATGGAAGCTCAGAGCATTTGTATCTAGTGTGTAATTTTTCCGACGATGTAAGCGGAATTCTTACGACATTCTCTTGGACGTTTTCATTTAGAACCTGGTAAAAAGAGACACAGCTGTTCCTAAATTTGGTTTAGAAATGGATATTCTTTCTTTGACCAACAACGCCGCAAATATATTAAAACCGGAAAGATAATAAGAAAAAATTACAAATTGCCTTCACATTGGTTTTCCTGTTTTTTCCTATAGAGAAGGAGCCGCTGACATTGAACGATACATCTATGCCATGGAGGAAAAAAAAATCACCATTGGTTTTGAGGAAGCACGACACAAATTCTGTTTTCTTCATTGCCGGCGACTGAACGGCGAAGGCTTCCCAAAAGTACACACAAAACTGCGGGCGACGCACTTTGCTCTGCATCCGAGATCGATGGTCCTCTTTACGGGAGGGCCGCTACCTGGCGGCGGAACGTTGAAGGGAGAGCGAGAGCCACGCCCACCCTCACCGAGCAGCCCTCGGCGCGTGCGGTGCATCGCGCCTGCTCTCTGAAGCAGTTTACTTGGCTGTTATACTGATTATTGGACAGCCTTTGCCAACACAACTAAGTCAAATGGCCGGAGCTGGGAATTGAGGGGGAGGGGGTGCACTGCATCATCATCATCATAATTATCATCATCAGTCTGACTATACCTACTGCAGGGTGAAGGTCTCTCCCATATTTTTTCAATTAACCCGGTTCTGTGTTAGCTGCAATTACTAGACCCCTGCGAACTTAACCTCATCAGCCCACCTAACTTCCTGCCGCCCCCTGCTACGCTTTCCTTCCCTTGGAATCCACTTTGTTACCCTAAGCTATCATAGGTTATCCTCTCTTCGAACTACATGTTCCTCCCATGTCCATTTCCTCTTCTTTATTTCCACTAAAATGTCAGTAACTTGAGTTATTTCACTGATCCACTCTGCATGCTTCTTATCTCTTAATGTTACCCGTACCATGTTTCGTTCCATAGCCCTCTGAAGTGTCCTCAACTTCACTAGAACCCTCTCGGTTAACTTCCACGTTTCAGCCCCATAAGTGAGTACAGGTAAGATGCAACTGTTGTATACTTTTCCCTTGAGCGATACCGGTAAGCTGCTAGACATAATCTGCGAGTGCTTGCCAAATGTGCTTCATCATAATCTTATTCTTCTTGCTATTTCCTTTTCATGGTCCGGATCTGTGGTTACTACCTGTCCTATGTAGACATATTCGCCTACTACTTCCAGTGCTTCGCTACCTAACGTAAACAGCTGTTCCTTCCCGAGACTGTTGAACATTACGTTAGTCTTCTTGCATATTAATTTTTAATCCTATTTTTCTACTTTTCCTGTCTACGTCACCAATCATTACTTGCAGCTCATCGGCCGAGTTACTTAGCAAGGCAATGTCAGCAGCAATCGCAGATTACGGATATATTCTCTGTCCACCCATATCCCTAACTGCTCCGATTTCAAGTCTCTGAATACTTCCTCTAAGCAAGCTGTGAATAGTACTGGGGAGATAGTGTCTCTTTGCTAACACATTTCTTTATGGGAATCTTGTTACTTTCTTTATGCAGAACTATGGTTGCTGTGCAGCCACTATATGTATTTTTCAGAACTTTCACGTACGGCTCGTCTACCCCGTGATTTCGCAATCCCTGCATGACCGCCGACGTTTCAACTGAGTCAAAAGCTTTTTCGTAATCAATGAATGCTATGTATAAGGGCTGGTTATATTCCGAGCATTTTTCTATCACCTGGGTAATAGTATGGATATGATCGATAGTAGAGTACCGTTTCCGAAAACCTGCTTGAGCCTTTGCTTGACTGCAGTCGAAGAGCAGGGTATGTTGCTGGGCGAGTTGTTTATTCATTGTCAAAGAAAGAACGCTATAGCAGACGACGGACCAGGAAGAGGAGGACACACACAGATGCGCTCACTAACAACTTTATTTTGGAAAAAAGGCGATCCGCGCCCTATATAGACACAAAGTCTAAAAGTGCGCATGAGCACGGTTATCAGAGCTCAAGCATCCATTGAACGGCATCTGATATTGAACACAATTTAGCGCTGTGACGTGGAAAGTGTGGGGAGGGGCAGATGCAAAGGAACAGAACGGGGCGCACATGAAGCCCAGATAAAACGATATAAAGGAAGCCAACAAATAACATGGCTAAAAGCGAATATGAAAGCATGAGACCAATAACAAAAACAACAAAACTGTGCGGGCATAAGCTCAGTTTAAAAGGCAAGGCTGTGAAAGTCAGCGAATGTAAAGGCGCTAAAATATGAAAAGGGATAGAAAACATGAACAGCAACTAAAAGTCGCTAAATGAAAACGTATCAGACAAAACCAAAAGGCAAGTAAAAGCACACTGAAAAAATCCGTACGCCTAGCACACTGAAAAACTGGACGGACTAAAGAAACAAACCACAGATGCATGAAATCTTATGGCAATAAAAGGATGGGGCAAATACAGAAGTGCTCGAATAACAATTACGACAGGGGAACGGGGAACTAACACAGGCGAAGACTAAAAGAATGCACAAAACTGATCTAGGCGGAAAGGAATGAAAAACTTTTTCTAACAACGCGCAACCTAACGCACTGATGTTTATGCTCGTTTACAGCAACCGCTTCAATGATTTCGCGGGTAAGATGATTTTTGTTCTTAGCCAAAATTTCTGCTTCCTTGAACATCGGGGAGAGGTGTTTCGGCTCTTTTCCAAAATAAAGTTGTTAGTGAGCGCATATGTGTTTTTCCTCCTCTTCATAGTCCGTCGTCTGCTATAGCGTTCTTTCTCTGGAGCAGTTTAAGGTTGTTCTGATTGTATTACTGATTACCTTAGTAAATACCTTATACATAACAGACAGTAAGCTCATTGGTCTGTAACTTTAAGGTCCTTAGAGTCCTCCTTTTTTTGAATGAGGATAATGTTTGCATTCTTCCATGGTTCCGGTACCGTCGATGACACCAGGCACTGCGTATACAGGGTGGCCAGTTTTTCTAGCACGATATCCACCCCCGTCCTTCAGCAAATCTGTAGTTATCTGTTCCTCTCCAGCTGCTTTCTCCCTTATCATAGTTTCGATTGCTTTCTTAACCTCGTCCTTCGTCACTGGTGGAACGTCTGACTGTTTTTCCCTACCGCCAATCTCATTACTGTCTAGACTACTTTGGCTACTGTAGAGATCTGTGTAAAACTTCTCGGCTACTTTGACTATCTTGTCCATATTCGTGTTGACGTTGCCTGCCTTGTCCCTTATCGCATACATCTGGTTTTTGCCTATGTCCAAGTTCTTCTTTACTGCTTTAAGGCTTCCCCCGTTCTTTACGGCATGCTCAATTTTGTCCGTGTTATACTTCCTTATATCGGCCACCTTGCGCTTATTTATTAGCTTTGATATCTCCGCCAATTCTATCCGGTATGTTTGATTGGAAGCTTTGATACTCTGGCGTTTTTTAATCAAATCTTTCATCTCCTTACACGCTTACCGGTATCCTCTCGAACTATCCTACCGCCTGCTTCTACACCGCACTCAGTAACGATATCTCTGAAATTATTGTTAATTGCTCCTAGGGTAATGTCGCCATCCGCACTGCACTGGCGTAGAAGTCTGTCGTTAGCGAACGCCGGCTGTCCGCGCGCAGTGAACCGCGCAGTTTTCTCTCGCAGATGCGCGGCCCGGTATGCGGTGGATGTACGGCTATGCTAAAATGTTAATTTAATTTAAATGTGTTTGGCATTTTTGATCACTAAAGTGCGAAAAGACGAATGCCTTTGTTTGAAACTTCGTTGATTCATTGTTTTACTGCGTCTGCTTCTGTTGGCAGTGGCGCAGACTTAGAGGAATCACCGAATGAAAGGCGCCGCACGGATGCTTGGATCGGTATGACGCGATAGCGTAATCTACCAGCCAGCATATTAAATCAAGCCGTATGAACGTGCCTGCGTGGCCTAGGGATAAAGTGAATGCTGGCAGGCTGATATCATCTTCCCATTTGAACGGAGAGCCCCGGATTGGCAGCGCCTGCCAAACGTAATGTCAGGAAGCCCTACATCCAGTTAGTGCTTGTCCATTTCAACCGCCAGCTACCGCCTCCCACTTAAGGAAATACGTCCCCCTTCGGGGGCCGTGTGCCCAGGGTGGCCCACCGTGGCCTATGGTGGCCGACATATTGGGTGGCATCACGTGATCTGATGTTGCCGCAAGGTGTGACACCTTCTGCTAATGACTGTATTAGCCATTAAAGGCTTTCACCTTAAAACGTCACCCGAATTTTTTCGCACATGCCCCCTGTCTCTACCTTTGACGTTTTTTAGCACACATTCAGGAAAATGTTTTGTTGTTTCACTTTTGGCGTCTAGCATCGAAGATGTTTGTAGCATTTGTGTACATGTGTACATGCCCTCTAATATAATAGTGTGTTATAAAGTTATGGACCTTGATAAAATAGTGTGAAATACGTAATAATAATTTTGACATGGCTGCAGTATTTGCATTAACCAGTTATGACTTTCAATAGAACTTTTGCGACTTGACACACTCTCATTTTGCTGAAAACGACCTCTAACGGGAGCAAATTTTAAATTTTTTAGAATAAAATTCATGAGTATCATCTTTTTTTACAGTTTTGATGTGATGTGATTTACAAACGTATGTGGATTTCGAAAGTTGGAGAGAATTGTTAGAAACCCTCATTCGAATATACGCGGTAAAAAAAGCCCAGCGTGCATCTTCACCCACCTCCAAAACAAGCGTACTAAATACAAAAAGAAACCACATGATTATCGGCCGTTAGACGACGGCCTGGATGCAGTGGCTGGCGGTGTTGGCGATGGGTTTTTTTCTTTTTTTCGGAAGAAAGATAGTAGTTTTTTTATCTCATCAGCCATGCGCTTCTTATTGCGATTCTAAACTCATGCGCGAAATTCAACTGCGCCCTTCTAACTAGTATCTTGCTTGCTAAGGTGCTTGGAGTATTGTTCGTTTTAGTCGTTTGTGTGAAACGTTTTTTGTGATTGCCAGTTTTTTTTATCAAATTAGGTGGTTGCCTTCATTTTCATCTGGCCCTGTACACCGCTTGTCATAGATCAGTTCGTTTTCCGAACCAACGTTTTTTAGCCTATTCATCTGATCATAACTGCTTTTTATGAATTTTATACCTCTTGTTTTTTATCGGTATTATGGACCTTTCCTTGTGACGTTTCCTGCCTCTGATTAACGCCGCCACGTTGTGCTTATATAATGTGTCTTTCCCTTCAATAAAAGATGAGTTGTCAGTGGGCGCTTCTCCGTGTCTCTTTTCATGTGAATGTGTTGATAGCTCTTCGCAATTTTTTGAAAAAAAAAAGAAAAGCTTAACCATAGCCAACATACAGGTCAGCCACTGAAACGAGATCACCTTGTCAGGGCCTGAGCTGATTTCTGTTGCTCAATCCGCGGTTGAGAGCAGCACGATTATGGCGCACCGCTGAGCTAGTCTCGTGATTTTATTTATTTATTTATACAACATACCCGTAAATCCCTCAGTTCGAGGATATTACATAGGGGTGGGGAGGGAGATGCAGGCATGCAGTCAAACGTAAGCAGTGGAACCACAAATAGAAGAAACTTGAACAAAACAGTTAAAAGCATATGAATCTTTGCAAAAATACAAAACACAAAACATTGAAGCGTAAAGGGGAAGAACAAAAACATGAACAGAGCAGCAGACAGTAACATTGATACAAGTTATACAATCTCTCACAAACGACGGCATGAAAATAAAATAGAATCAACAAAAACAGAACTAAGAGATAGAAGCCTAATGCACTGGTAAGTTAACAGTGAACCCCCAAAAAATTAAGCAGAGTTAGTGGCAGCCAGTAGATTATGAAATTTATCCGCATAAGAATTTCGTTTGTATTTTGCGGGCTTTCGCGGAGTCTGAAAAAAAAAAAAAAAGATAAATGTGAGCCTTTTCTTATCGCATATAATGAAGTGGGGATCCCAAGGCGCTCTCCAGTTTTAATAATCCTGTTCGTTTCCTAAAGTTAAAAAGTTTGAATATAGATAAACTTACTTAGCTAATTAAATAATTGAAAAGCGTAAAAGTGTGGGTGGTGCCAAAGGCGGCTACCAGCAATATCAAAAGTTCTTCTTCCACCTGCCTTTACTATTGATTTTTCATCAACAAAAATACATAAATGCATGCAGTTGGGTCGTATTTTTGATCGAGATTGTCATGATCGAATGATCGAATGATCGATGCCACTGTAACAGTTCTTAGGACATTTCACAACTAAAGGTGCTGATTTGCACCGAGCTGGAAGAACTCCTTCCTTGTTACTGCTTCAGTAGGTACATATGAAAGCTGCAGAGGCAATGGGGGCCGAAGACAATCACGGCTTCCACCTAACAGAAAAAGCAGCCCGAAGAAAATTTCCGATATTTGCGCAGACAAAAGTGAGAAGGAGAATTTCTGCTCGGAGTTTCTTGGCCCTTCTTCGAAGCAGTGGACGCAGCAGTCGGTGCCCGAGGCGCGACGCAATCCCCACGCAATCAGCGCTGACACAGCAGCAAATATGAGGGGCTTATTTGCACGCTGCCGTGACGGCGAAGGACAAAGATTTTCCTCGTCTTCGCCAAAGCAGTGCGTATGCCCAGCTCTTCCGTACAGCCTTACTTCATCTCACCAGTATTTCAGCTCTTTGGAAGCAAATAATGAGGTAAGGTATGCTTTAAATACAGGTCAGGTCTTTGCAGATGAAAAGCCTAAATAAGAAAAACACCGGATCATTTCATAGCCTCCAGCTAGGTAGACCGAATTGAACTAACAGACCAGTGCTAATCTACGTCGCGGCAATGGATGCTTTGTTTGCTATTGGGTATGGTTGATTCACAAGACAGACGAACCAACCGCGGACGGTGCACCACGTCATCCGACGCCACTGTCTCCGTCTCGTCCGCTGGCGAGGCGCCGGACAACGTCGCGGGCAAGAATCGCCGGAGGCCGAAGCCGCACCGCTCCTTGCGGCTACACCACCACAGAAGAAAATGGCAGGTGATAGCATTCCCAACTACTCCGCATTGCTGACTAGAGCATCGACGCGGCCTATTGCTGACACTACAAAAGCGCCCCGATAAGGTTAAGAAACAAAACTATCACTGTTGCCTCACTTTAGAAGATCTAGTTCCGCTAGAAAAAAGCGGTCGATCCCCATATTTTGACAAGGAAAGGACGCGCGGCACTTTTTCTCGCGAAGGCTGCGCCGTCCGTGGACAAGGCAGAGCCAGTGACGTTGGGTCACGTTGGGCTCGTCCGCTCGCGGACTCCAGCGATTCCATCCGTCGTGCGAATCGACTTTTACTGAATCAATTGTACCATCGTAAATGTGTGTCTTTCCATCAAAAGACTTCTTGTTGTACTTCAGTATATATTGTTAAGGTTTGTTTACAGAGTGATTCTGCACCTTAGCCTGGTGCGCTAAACAACAGATGGTGAGCTTCCACTTCTTCAACCTCTATTCTGGAGAGCCTGTTTTTTGCACTTTCTTGCCCTCTTCTGTGCACATGCCTGACATTTCCCCCACGCTACCAGCGCCAATGGTCAAATCGCCGTTCTACCGTGAGTCCAGAAGTCCGTGACCCGACCTATCGCCCTCCTTCGGGCTCCTACCGCTACGTACCACCACGCAACGACTCACCAGTTTCTGATCGCAGCCTGACTCCTCCTGCCCGCCGCTCCCGACAATCGCCTCCCCCCCTCCCCCCCCCCCCCCCGTTTTTCTCCGCCACCAGGAAACTAGCGTGTGCGGCCAATGGGGGTGCGGTCGCCAGGTCATCGATATGGCTACTTCCTCTACCGGTCTTTATGCTGAAGAACCGCTTGGAAGTGTTAGTCGATACGGGTGTTATAGTTTCCGTGATTTGTTTAGATTTTATGAACCATCTCGGCCGCAAAATTATGTTTGGTTGCGATAGAACTGTCATATTTCCAGGTGTAGGGGGAGAGGTGTTGGTTCCGTTTTTTGTTATGTAAATGTAGCGATCGCAAGACACGAGTTTAGAACTGAATTTACGGTGCCCCCTCGCTCTACGCACGACGTTATTCTAAGAGTTGACTTTTTACTGCAGTGTGACGCAACTCGACTTCAGCAGTGGCGAGATATCAATAAGCCCTAGCCTTCGATCAGCCCTCGCCCTCATAGAAGAATCACCGCGGGCTGGCCAAATGTTTTCTGTCTTCGAGGATACCGTCGTTCCGGCGATGTCCGCCATCTTCGTCCCAGTTATGTTCTCGGGCGCGGTTCCCAAAAGCCTTCGATGCTGTGGTGGAACCCGCTTCCCTTTCCGGTGCCAAAAAGAGTGTGTTGGTGCCCCGCAGCGTTGTTCGAGTGAACGAGGGCCGTGCCAGGCTTTGGACTGTCAACCATGTATTGCCGCGTGCTTTGAAACTCTCCGACTTTGAAGAAGGATGCTTTTCTATTACATCGCTGCGTTCAGTGACGGCCTTTCTCGTTCAAATAGACGCCCCGATCATGCCGATTCCTACTTTCAGTCCATGATAAATGAATCGCTATCCACCAACGACCGCCGAATATTGATGGAGGTTCTTATAAAACATGCAGACGTGTTCGACTTTGCTCTAGATCAGCCACAACCGATTCCGGCTTCCCGCACCGATCACATGACCGACACTGGATCTGCACACTCGATTACACAGACGCCATTCCGTGTTTTACCTTCAGAACGTAAGATAACTGACGAACAGTTCCATGATATGATGCAAAGAGGAATTATTCAGGAAGTATCTAGCCCATGGGCCGCACCTGTGATTCTCGTGAAAAAGAAAAATGGCACCTGGCGATTTCGTGTCGACTATCGCAGCCTCAATACTGTCACCAAGAAGGATGTTTACCCGCTCCCGCGCGTTAATGATGCCATTGACTGCCTCCATTCAGCTTCCTACTCTTCATCTGTTGATTTACGGTCCAGATACTGGCAGATACCAATGCATCCGAAAGACAAAGAGGAGACGGCATTCGTGACTCCCGATGGGTTATATGAGTTAAACGTGATGCCTTTCGGTCTATGCAACGCTCCGGCTACGTTTGAAAGATTTATGGACACTGTTTTGCGTGGACTGAAGTGGCGAATTTGCATCTGTTACCTAGATGACGTTGTGATTTTCGGGAGGACTTTCGCCGAGAATAACAGCCGTTTAGCTGTGGTCCTTAACAGCATGGAGAAAGCGGGTCTCGTTCTAAACTCTAAGAGGTGCCACTTCGGTGAGCGCCAGATCGTTGTGCTTGGGCATCTGGTTGACAAAGACGGTGTTATACCTGACCCTTAGAAGATTGAAGCTGTCAGCTGCGTCAAAGAGCCCAAGTCTGTGAAAGAACTCAAGAGCTTCCTGGGACTATGCTATTACTTTCGACGCTTTATCCCTAAGTTTGCTGGCGTAGCCTACCTCCTCATATGCCTCTTGCAGAAAGATATTCCTTTCAAATGGATTCCCGAATGTGATTCTGCGTTTCGCCAGCTCAAGTTGCTTCTTACCTCGCGGCCCATACTGCGTCATTTCAGCCCGACAGCTCCCACTGAACTCCACACTGACGCAAGTGGCATCGGCGTAGGTGCTGTGCTCATACAACGGCATGACGGAAGCTAACACGTTGTCGCTTACGCAAGTCGCACCCTTAGCACGTCTAAACGCAACTATACGTGACGGAGCAAGAGTGCCTTGCTTTCGTTTTTAGCGTACAGCGGTTTCGCTCGTACCTTTATGAAATTGTCTTTACAGTCATCACCGATCATCATTCGCTTTGCTGGCTGGTGAATCTACGCGACACCTGCGGTCTGTGGGCCCGCTGGGCATTACGCCTTCAGAAGTTCAACTTTACAGTGTCGTACAAAAGTGGACGCCGACACGCTGACGCTGACTGCCTCTCGCGGCTGCCTCTCGCAACTACCCTCTGCGATGGCAACTTTGACAACTATCTTGCGCCGTTTCCGTATAATTTCCGGATCTTGCCACTTTCCAGCGAGAACAACGAAAAGATCAAGACTTGGTATCACTTTTTGAAAAAGTTCATGATCCGGCATCTGCGAACCCTTTCTGCATTCGCGATGGTTTGCTGTATCGAAAAAATTACTCGTCTGGCGGTGCACGCTTTCTGCTAGTCGTTCCGGCTAGCCTCTACTCCTCTGTTCTACACTCTATGCACGATGACGTTACATCTGGGCACCTGGGGTTTGCCAGTACTCTTACCCGCATTATGGAACGTTTCTACTGGCCAAATATGCGCCAAACGACTCAGTGTTACGTGAACTCCTGCGTGCAGTGCCAGCGGTTCAAGCTCCCCACGACTTCTCCGCCTGGCCACTTACATCCGGTGACATCACCGACCACACCATATGAGCAAGTGACTGTTGACCTCATAGGCCCGTTTTCCCCCTCGTCCAAAGGAAATCGCTGGGTCACCGTGTGCATTGATCATCTCACGCGTTATTGTGAAAATGCCGCCATCCCTTCCGCCACCGCCGCTGACGTTTCTTTGTTTCTTCTTCACGCTGTCGTCCTCCGTCATGGGCCTCCTCGTGTAATTATCAGTGACCGAGGCCGCCAGTTTACGGCAGATGTTGTGGAACAGCTTCTGGGCTATTGTACGTGCCAGTTGCGTCACGCTACGTCGTACCATCCCCAGACAAATGGCCTCGTTGAACGTACAAACCGGACATTGACGAACATGCTTGCAATGTGTGTCGACTCGCAGCACAAGAACTGGGATGACGTGCTTCCATTCATTAATTACGCTTATAACACCTGGAAGCATGAGACAACTTCTTATAGTCCATTTTTCCTCCTCTACGCCCGTCCGCCTCGACGTTCTCTCGACACCATTTTGCCGTTCTCTCTCGACATTGAGCCTTCTGTTTCGAGCACCCTCTGCCGCGCTGAAAAGGCTCGTCGGGTCGCCCGACTACGCACTCTGGTCTCGCAGGCCCGCTCTAAGCAGCGCTACGATCGTCGGTATCAGGATGTTTCCTACCTTCCCGACGACTTAGTGTGGCTCTGGACACCTCTCCGCAAGCGTGGTGTGTCCCAGAAGCTGTTGTCGCACTACAACAGCACTACAGGACTCTGACTGACATCCCAGGGGCTTCGTCTGCGAAGGGGGAAATGTCAGGCATGTGCACAGAAGAAGACAAGGAAGTGTGAAAAAGAGGCTCTCCAGAATACAGGTTGAGGAAGAGGAATCTCACCATCTGTCGGTTAGCGCGCCAGGCTAAGGTGCAGAATCACTCTGTAAATAAACCTTAACAGTGTGGTGGCAGGTGCTGCAATGATCAACACGGATTCTTCTCTACCTATTTCGAGCCGACGATTCGCTGGGCTTCCCCCTTTGACCGCCACAATGATCCACGACGGCGATGCACGGCAGCCAGGTCCAGCGGCACCCGTATGGCAGCATTACCGTGAGCCGCGGACCTTTTCTGGCAAGGCTGGCGAAGACGTGGACGAGTGGCTCACCAATTACCAGCGGTTGAGCAAGTAAAATCGCTGAGATGCCACTGTAATGTTGGCAAATGTTGCTTTTTTTCTTGGACTCCACGGCCCTGACATGCATGGTTTGAGACCCATGACGCGTCCCTAACGACCTGGGATCGTTTTGAAGAGGAGATTCGAAATTGCTTCGGGGATACCATGGCAAAACGGAAATGCGTTGAGCAGACTTTATTCCAGCGAGCCCAAGGGCCTGGCGAAACATGCACAATGTAAATAGAAGAGGTGATAAAACTCTGCAAAGCGGCGAATTCGAGCATGCCTGACGAAGAGAGAGTTGGCCACCTCTTAAAACGTATTGCGGTGGACGTATATATATTTTAATTACAAAAGAAAACTTATATTCTCCCACGGCTTCGATTAAGCACTGTCGTACGTTCGAAACTTTAAAGCTGCGTCGCATAACCCCGAAACTCGGCCGTCTGCCTAACGTGACCACTGTTGCAAGCGTGGATTCTCAGAAGCATTCACATGAGCCTCCGCATTTGGCCGACGTGATTCGCCAAATTGTCCGTGATGAGCTCTCCCGCCATCAAGATGTGAACCGCAGTGCAATCCCCTGTGATAGCTGCTCCCTGCAGGCAGCTCCCATCCAGCGCTCCTCTAGGGGTTCTACCGCTCCTCCTCCCGTCCGTGACCAACGAAACGACTCATATGGCCCTGCTCCCCTAGCTCGTTCCCACTATAGGACGTCACCTGCCTCGCAACAACCCCAGCGGCTGGACTTTGCTGATCGCTTCGATCCTGTTTCCGAGGACTATTATTTAGACCGTACTCGTGAACCACCAGTCTGATGCCGCTGTGGTATGCTTGGCCACATATCCACACTCTGCCGCCGCCGGAACCCGGCACCACGCTACCCAGCACCTCCACCACACTGTTAAGGCTTATTTACAGTGATTCTGCACCTTAGCCTGGTGCTCTAACCAATTGATGGAGAGCTTCCTCTTCTTTAACCTATATTCTGGAGAGCCTCGTTTTTCGCACTTCCTTGTCCTCTTCTGTGCGCATGCCAGACAATATTTAAGCTCGGAGCTCTGTTCGCGTGCGTAAGCACTCGATTTCCTTCTACACCTTCGTACCTACTTCGTAGGCTTCACGTTCGTAGGCTTCACTTATCGATATTTTGGGACGTTTGAGTTTCAAAGCAGGAGAAAGACGACCCTACTTGTCCTTGAACAGAGCAGTTTGTTACCCTAAGCGACCATCGGTTATCCTCTCTTCGCACTACATGTCCTGCCCATGCCCATTCCTTCTTCTTAATTTCAACTAGAATGTCGGCAATTTGAGTTATTTTTCTGACCCACACTGCACGCTTCCTATCTCTTAATGGTACTCCTACCATTTTTCGTTCCATAGCCCTCTCGGTTGTCCTCACAATAAGTAGAACCTTCTTGGTTAGCCTCCACATTTCAGCCCCATAGGTGAGTACAGGTAAGATGAAACTGTTGTATAATTTTCTCTTGAGCGATATCGGGAAGCTGCTATTCATAATCTGCGAGTGCTTGCCAAATGCGCTTCATCCAATTTTATTCTTCTTGTTATTTCCTTTTCATGGTCCGGATCTGCGGTTACTACCTGTCCTAAGTAGACATATTCGCCTAATACTTCCAGTGCTTCGCTACGTAACGTAAACAGCTGTTCCTTCCCGAGACTTTTGAACATTACGTTAATCTTCTGCATATTGATTTTTAAGCCTACCGTTCTACTTTTCCTGTCTAGGTCATCAATCATTACTTTCAGTTCATCTCTCGAGTTACTTAGCAAGGCAATGTCATCAGCAAATCGCAGATTACTGAGGTATTCTCCATCTACCCTTATCCCTAACTGCTCCCATTTCAAGTCTCTGAATACTTCCTGTAAGCAAGCTGTGAATAGTACTCGGGAGATAGTGTTCCCTTGCCTAACACCTTTCTTTATGGCAATTTTGTTACTTTTTTTATGCAGAACTGTGGTTGCTGTGCAGCCAATATATATATATATATATATATATATATATATATATCTTCCAGCACTTTCACGTACGGCTCGTCTAACCCCTGATTTCGTAATGTCTCATCAACGCCGATGTTTCAACTGAGTCAAATGCTTTTTCGTAATCAATGAACGCTATGTATAAGGGCTGGTTATATTTCGAGCATTTTTCTATCACCTGATTGATGGTATGAATGTGATCGATAGTAGAGTACTGTTTCTGAAAACCTGCTTGATTGCAGTTTAAGGTTGTCCTGATTCTATTAGCGATTATTTTAGTAAATACCTTATATGTAGCAGACAGTAAGCTGATTGGGCTGTAATTTTTAAGGTCCTTGAAGTCCCCTTTCTTATGACTCAGGATAGTGTTTGCCTTCTTCCATGGTTCCGGTACCGTCGATGACACCAGGCACTGCGTATACAGGCTGGCCAGTTTTTCTAGCACGATATGCCCCAGTCCTTCAACACATCTGTCGCTATCTGATCCTCTCCAGCTGATTTCCCCCTTTTGATAGTTTCTAATGCTTTCTTGATCTCGTCCTTCATCACTGGTTGAACGTCCGACTGTTTTTCCCTACCTCCAATTTCCTT
The DNA here is from genome assembly GCF_055883805.1 of Amblyomma maculatum. Taxonomy (NCBI): domain Eukaryota; kingdom Metazoa; phylum Arthropoda; class Arachnida; order Ixodida; family Ixodidae; genus Amblyomma; species Amblyomma maculatum. Next base: position 215,101,112 of record NC_139345.1, read on the forward strand.
ACTGTCCTGACTACTTTAGCTACTTAGAGATCTGTATAGAACTCCTCGGCTACTTTGACTATCTTGTCCATATTCGTGATGACGTTGTCTGTCTTGTCCCTTATCGCATACATCTGCTTTTTGCCTATGCCCAATTTCTTCTTTACCGCTTTAATGCGGTAAAGAAGAATTTAACAGTAACATTTAATTTATCGGAACAGACACATATGACACATCCCAACTTATGACACATCCTGTGATACATCCCAAGTTTTTCTTTCGTTGTCCTCTGGCAGGCGTGGCGTATTGGTTAAGATTTCCGACTACAGTGCCGTAATACCCGGGTTCAAACCCGATCGCCGGCGTCTGTGTTCCGGTGAAAACGAAACAGAGGACCAGGGTTCTTTTCCATGTCACCGGCTTGTTGTAGCCTTAGTCTAACCAAAACGGTCATTACCTCATCACAAAGACAGGTACGGGAAACCCCTGCAGCGGCTAGGTGGGCTCAGGTAGCGAGGTTTCATGCTCGCGGGTTGGCCTATAATGAAATGGTACAAGAGACCAACCTAAAGAAAAAGGAGCTGTAAGCGCTTCATCCACATCTAGCGAGCGTAACCCAAATACCTTGTCTGCAGCAGTAGCCCTTCATATCTCAGCGAGCGCCTCTGTTCACCCACAGAGTCAACGGCTATCACGCTGGGTACCGACTACAGTCAGTGATCCGCCGCGGACACCGTCCCCAGGAAATTCGATGTGTTCCGTATTCTTGTACATTTTTGTCACCACATGGTGCTAAAGTTGACGATCAGGCAATTTATGCAGGTGCGGCCACGCAGGTGTTCCCTCCCCAATTCCTCTTCCACACAGTGTAGCATCTCATCGAAATTTAAACGCCGGCTAAAATCTCTGTTTTTCATTAAAGGGAAGCTGAAACGGTTTTCAAATTGCATTATATTCGGTCGTTGGAAAGAAGGGGTTTTGTTAATCATGTGTGTCAATTTGTTTTTCAATTCTGTTGATACCAAAAACATAAATCACTAGTTAAAAACGCGCCGCGTTCACGCCCTCGTCGCTGCCGGGAGCAGCTGAGGCGGGATGACGTTTTTGCAGGTCGACGATGCGCAATCACGTGACACATAGGTGACGTAGCCAACACGTCACGTACGCGTATCTCGCAGAGTCTTTCTTTTTTTTTCCTTGTAAGAGGAAGCGCTCGCGGCAGTTAGTTTTGTCCAAGCCATGGCTCCTCCTCCAACACAGTCTTATCCCCTCCCCCATGGCTCCAAGCAGTAAACAGAATTTTCCTCCCCCGGAGGAATGAGTGAGCGCAGATTTTGTGCGTTCGCAGTCTTTTGCTTTCGTTCTCTTTCTTCCTGTGGTCTGGCGGGTTTAGAGCTGGTATTCGAAGCGACGCAGGGACTTCTAGTCGCGAGTCTGCTTCTTCGCAGCGCGCTGCAGGGATTGTGAGTTTGCTTCCTCACTACAATGAAAACGTGCAAGAGTACTGACCTCATGCGGGGCCTCAAATATATTGAGTACCTGCGCATGAGTTATTTGCACACACGCTAGCCCACACACATGCAGTTTTTTAGTGGCAAAAAGCAAATAACTTCACAGCATCTTGCGGCGCGTAAACGTTGATGTTTGGAATTAAGCTGTGAAATTATACAAGATGTTACTAAGCTTACGGATACGTCACTGCATATACATTTATATGTTGAAGAGGGGTTTATTAGAGGTTATTCGGAGGACTGAAGACGGCGACCTGTGACACAAGACGATCGTAGAGCGAAGCACAATCTCGCTCGAACAAGACAGTCCGAGCTCTCAGTGCTCGCGCCAGCAGCTGATCGGCGTCTTCATCGTCGTTAGTGTCGGCGCTGTTATAGTGCCTTCTAGGCACTGTAGCGCTGTATCATCTTCTTTCTTACTATATATATATAGTTGTTGTTGTATGTACATAATTGAGGCGTAATTTTTATGGTGCAAAAGCGGCTGATTGAGCCAAGTAAACGACAGCAAATCTTTAGCACTCCCTCCGCTGCCTCTCAAGCCAAACCAGCCCATACCTCACAGCTATAGCGAAAGAGAAGAAAGTCAGCGTGCACACTGCTTTACCGAGGGCAGCTCCAAGGCGTCACTCGTTTGAAACCACGCTGTCTACGTTGGCTAGCCTGCCCGCCCCTAAAGCCCCTTTATTGAGGGGCTTTACCCGCCCCTCCTTTCAACCTCTCCCTACTAATAGGAAAACAAAATACAGAAGAAAGCGTGCGGACGGCTAGATGCTCTCCCTCCGCCAGCTCGAAGCCGCGCTCGGACGGCCAAGCGCTTTTCTCACTGCCCCAGTAGAATTGAAAAAAAAAAAAAAAAAAAAAAAAAAAAAAAGAAAAGAAAAAACGTCGACAGGACACGCAGAAGTGACGTAGTAGCTCCACGTCACTTTTATGTCACGTGATTGCGCGATCACGACCGGCAAAAATACCCTCCCAGCGGAGTCGGGGCGTCAAAACTGAGGAGCAGGCGGCTGTGACGTCAATTTTCGAATGCTGGCCGGCCAGCTAGGCTGGCCGCGCATTTTACACGCTTGCTTCGCTCCGTCCGGCGCTTTGGGGACCTACAAATCAGCGCAATCTTCTGCTGGTGCAGTTTGTTTTCTCCAGTTCTATCGTTCTGTGCTGAAGGTTCCACGTGTTCAAAGATACCATGAGGTCAACCAGTAGATACGAAGCTGTTGCGGAGTGGCACTCCGCGCTGTTCGACGCCCTCTGACTAGAGAGTCTCTTTTATTTTATTTTATTTATTTATTCAGATACCCTAAAGGCCCGCTGGGGGCATTACATGGGGGGGGGGGACATAAGCCAGAATACAATTCATTGTTAAAGAAACAATCAATCAAACAAACAAACAACAAAAAAGATCAAACAGAGCAATGGAGATGGTGAAGTAGCACTCGTAAACAACACACCCAGAGATAACATAGCATTATATGCTAGAAACTGAGTTTAGTGCAATCGCGGGGAAAATTCATGCGAAAGAAAGCAGACAGCGGTAGGAAAAGAGACGCCAGAGTGGTCCAAAACATTTACCCTGAGTGTAATGATTCAAGGTAGGTTTTCAATGCTGACTGAAATAAAGATCATTCTGTAAAATAAACATCGTTCAATGTTAGAAAATTCTTTCCTTGTATCATTAGAAAACAAGCATTCCTGTGAGTGCGTGAAGCAACTGGTGGCTATCAGCCCGGCTCTCCGTTGTGCCAACATCGGTGGTCCAGGCGACATGATGCTTTATAGTCTCCCAGAGGATACCAAATGTTCGGTGCTGTGGGCCTCTTTTATGAAAACGAAAAAAAAGCTTTCCTTTGGAATTAGCTGTGTTGTGCTCTGATGATTTGCTGCCGATGAGGATAATCGAATCTTGGCAGCGATTGCGGCCATTTGGGATTTCAATTAAATCAGCACAACTGAAGACCGCTGCCGTTCTCGCATTGTTCCGGCACCTAATTAGGCTAATACCGCTGCTGCACGGTTGGTTTCACCGTCGTTACGCTTAACCGAGAATATCGAACTTAAAACGCGATTCGCGGCTCACTGTTGCTACACAGCTCACCGCCATTCTTGGCTACGTCAACAATTACCAATTAGGTACAGCAAACGAAAATCGCACAGGTACACAAACGAAAAAATCGGTAGAATGAAGCTGCATTTGCAGTAGTCATTTATAACCCAGCGTCTGGAAAGCCTGCTGCTCGCACGGAATCAGCACGCTCAAGCATCGTGCAAACACAGCACTGCCTCCACATGCCGACCGCGGCTTCCGCAAGCTGTCCATGGATCCCTTGTGCTAGCGTCAAGAAAGCGTGCTCAAATTTATTGCCGTCTTAAATAATAGGCCCAGGGATAACGGAATGTCAAAATTGAACCTTTATTGAGGCTTGCTAACTGGTACCAAAATGCTGGTAGGATAACTGCGATGCAAGCAAGGTTCTCTTCACAGCTGTGTACAGCGGAAGTCGCCCGTGCCGTCGCGGCTCAACCGATCTTCTTGTACACATCATCTTCTAAGGCGGCGCCGTGAGAAATAACATCTTCATTTCATTGTGACACAAAGTGATTTACAGTAAGCAGTTCTACGAGTAGCCTGTTTACTACAGCGTTGCCTACTTTTTTAAACGTTGTCTGCTGAAGTGCCGATGCGAAACAAAATATAGGCCTAGCGACAACCAGTGAGCGCTGCCGGCACCGTTGCGGTAAGCTCGCTTCATCCGGCGCAGCAGGCGCTGCCAACACGACTGTCATTTCATGATGCGGCTGAAGCCGGACCATTTTCGGCGTTGCGTTGAACAGCGCTAACTAGCTGCAAAGATAGGACGGGCAGCAGCTGCAGTACGCGTGCGTTTCTTGTCGCGTTTGGGCGATACTCGAAGGTTGTATAAACGCGCTGTCGACTAGAATCGCATTATATTCTTTTTGTTGCTACTGAAACCAGCTTCAGTGTGTAAAGGGCAGCTGTTAAAGCGGGCCAGCTCTTGCGCTTTTCGACTCGCGCAAATGTGCTGACTTTACGTCGACAGCGTCTTTCGTAGCGCCGTTCCTTCTTTTTTTGAACTGCTGGGTGCTCGGAACGAGTACGGTAAGAGATCGGGGTGTCTTACAATGTTCGAATAACCAATAACATCTTAAATCGAGCTCTCAAGTGCCCTGAAGCGATGCGCACGGCGCAACACTTCCGGCAACGGCCTGGCCTACCCGAACTTGACGTCATGATGGGCCCGGCCAATTACAGACAACAGCGGCGTCTGCTTGGAGGGCGGTCCCACTGGTGCTCGTTTTCTTGTAAAAACTGCCGTTTGCGCTCCTTTCTGCTTTGTTTTAAGTATGACAGTCTTGTTCAGCGGACAAAAAACTATAAAATACTGCACAAAACTAATTTTTCGCGAAAAAACGTTTCAGCTTCCCTTTAAAGGGTCTCTGTCTTTCTATGCTCTCATCTGGGCATGTGTTGCGCACCAAGTAGCATATTCCAAACTGCGTTGAAATGAAACAAGTATCAGATGCTGCTACGGCGATCTGAAACAATGCAGCCGTAAGCGCTTGTCCGGATCTTTGATCTTTGATACAAACGGAATGGGCCAAACTAAAGCAGACATTACTATTGCTTATTACACCTGCTCAAGAAAATAAATGATTAATTTGTTCATTTATGTGTTTGCCTTCTTGCGCATTCGTTTTGCTATAATATTGTTGGTTCAGTCGTCAATCATTGTTATTGTTCTAATCATATTCATTCAAGGTTTTGGCTCCCACCAGGCGTGACCATTCGACAATAAATAGATTTTTAAGGAAGTGCTTGCGGCAGTTATTTCCCGTGTTTCTCTCTGTTTGCGGCGTACCATGTTGCAAATGATTATGATTACATTCAGCCAAAATGAGTTTTAATAGCGTTACTGTTTTAAGAAATACCAGCCAAAATGGTATTTGCTAGGCACCAAGGTTTAGTTTAGGTGTGCCATTAACGCGATGGCAAGTTGCCTGCAGTTTAGGGCCGTTTATGAAGTTGTCACACAAAGGTGAAACGTTTTACATTAAAAAGAGGTTTTCAATAAATGCACCGTGACGTTCATTTTATATCCTGCAAAGCAGGAACCAGATATGTGGACTTCAAACCCAAATAGCGCTTCTTAAAGGGTAGGTGATAGGGTCGTTGGACCTGTTGGCGTTTTATACTTCTGTGAATAATATGCGGGTCTGTGATTATATTCGCACAATTTTTAGTGCCCAGCACGTGACGCAAAGTACAAAGAAAAGCGCGATAGAAATCGGGATCGAGGAGTTCCTCCCAACCGAGAACGACCGCCATATTGAAGTGCTCCTGTGACGTCACAGATGATAAGCGGCAGGGCGTCTCAATCAGGCTGCAGTATCAAAGGACACGGCTCTCTTTCATGTGTGGACGATGTCCACAGTCGTCTTCCATAGTGACCGTACTTGATGAAGATGTTACATATTTACAGTGCGATAAACGGGACAGATATAGAACATCGTCACCAACTCGCCCAAGATCTGACCTTGAAGATGTTACCGCACGATGTGTTCTTCAGCATAAGGCACGGTCCCAGTAAGTGGGCTGCACGGTTAGGTTTCTTTCGTTATCGACGCACTGATCTGTCGACAACGCCAGCAGGGCCGAGCACGACCAATGGTCGCCTGTGAGCCTAATGTGATGTTTTCGGCTCCTCGACGCCGATGGAACTGATGAGCGGACAGTTGGCCCTATCGTAGGCCGAGCGGGAACACCCGAAGAGTTACCGGCTTGAACAACCGGGCTTGTCTGTTGCTTAACCGTGATATTGTCACGCGTCTTCGTAGAACGTCGACGGAAGATGAAAAAGAGCGGTCGGGTAGATCGGTGAAGAAGAAGAAAGAGCAAGGGCAGAGGAACGCTTGTACGCTTCGCCGCAGTCCTCTTTGTAGAGATCCGTGTAAATAAACCCCCGTGCGTACAAAGTACGTAACATCGCGTACAAAGTACGTAACAATATGTTTCCCCTTCTCGTCAGCAATGACCTTAGCCAGAAATGTTAGTCGGCGCCCGTTCCGCGACGAGTAGGCCTAGAGCGCGGTGTTTAGAGTTTCGGCGATTACGGAGCGCACCTTTAGCGGTTGCATGTGGCTATCGAGGTCTGGCAGTAGTGACCCCAAATGGCTTACATCACAAAGCGCACATTGAGCGGGAAGCGTCGATGTGACCATGTCTGGCGAGCTGTTGGCGCCGCGGGTGTACCCGGCAGGGGACGTTTAACTTGCAGCGAAACTGTAGTTTTTCAACAGATAAACCGGGGCGAAAAGATGCGGATAGTTTTCGCAGTGCCAGCTGAATTTTATGCCGTGCGAAAGAGCAGCGTGGATTTAGTCATTGCAAAAGCTATGTAAACAAACGCGCTGTGGGCGCCGTCGTAATCCGTAAATCTACGCTTTCCTATGGGAGTTAACGGCTCACACACCAGATACTAAATAATGTGTGTTTACGTGTTTACTTTGAACCACTCATGAGTCATTTGGCTTGGGAGCAATCGGTCGCAGTCGCGCTCGCGCTTGTGGGGTAGGCGAGACGGAGACCTCGGCAGATGGGGCGCTCTTGTTCGGTGCGGGCGGTGAAGCACATTCGAATCGCTTGGGTTTTGCGATGACGAGACTGAAGCGGCGGCGGCGGCGCATGCTTTCGTTCACTGCCCATGTCCCTTTTGCGAAAATGCTTTCCCAGCCGAAAATAATTATGTTTGTCTAACCCGCGCATGCATATACCAGCAAGTCAAGACGTGCCGCTTCGTTCAAAAGTTTTGTCTGCTCCTCTAATGTCGCAAGGTATGCTCTCGCGTCGACGTATGCTTGTTTAGTATTTCCTCTTACTTTTTGGACCCAAAGAGCGACGGACAATAGCTCGGCAATCAGCAAAACAACGCTAATGCCTCTCCCCTTTCGCCGCGCACACGGTGGAAGGAAAGGTTGGACATATGTGCCTTTTTATACGCGGGAGCGCTTGTTGCTAAGCAAGCTATCTCTCAAAACGTAAACACACTTCTGATTGTATGCTTAAATAATACAGCACAAGCCCATCAGTTTCGGCCTCCTCGACAATATCTATACGAAGCACAGAACAAGTTCGAGGATCACTCAGGTCGCATATTATAGTGAAGGCTAGTGAAAGAAAGATTATTTGTGAGTCAAATATATTTGCTCAAGAAAGAAAAAAAACTCTCAGTGACCATCCTCCACGGCGGCCATGCAAGAGTGCAGCCGACACTACGGATAGCAGACGACATGGGGATGAGACCTAGTTGTGACGTCAGCGGCCAATGGTTGCCAGACCATAAAGCTGTTTTCAATATTCACAATAAAAATTTATTTTAAAGCTATCTACTGCATCGAATGAGTTTAAACATCGTGGATCTATAATTCAACGTGTGTGGAGTGAAATGCAATAATCCGTTTTTTGCGAAATGTTGTCCTGCCAGAGTGTCCTCAAAATCCCGGCCTTCGCCCAGGGGAATGCTTTCCAGCGTTACCGTATCCTGCCAAAATACCGCTGAGGGATTCGGCATCCAAGCAAAGCCTCAAAAATAACCATTTCTGGAAATTTTCTTGCCCATTTGTTTGTTTTCTTCCGCGGCCCCAAAAATGGGCAAATAGTTTGGGACCGGTACGGCCGCGAGGCGGAAAAAAGTTAGGGACAGCAAAGGGTTAAGGAGCATATGGTTGCGCGCACGGCTTCCAACTGGCGGACACTATGTGCCAAAATACACCCTAGTAATAGGCATCTTTCCGGCTCTGTGTAGCGTAGATCCGTTTTACGAAATTTCCCAGCCACTGTATTGGCCTCTTCTCTTTTCCATTTTTTTTCTCGGGTTCCTGTAGACCTGATGTTACACTCGTCGCTATATATGGCAGACATACGCCGGCGCTCTAAGCCAAGCGATTTCCGGCGAGAAGTCAGCAATATCAGTGCAAGAGATTTACGCTTTCTGTTTACAAGTCCTCATTTCTCTGAACTGCAGACATTACCGAAATCTCTGCGCCGTCCTTGTAATTGAAATGGAGCGATAACCACAAGAAGGCAAGAAAAAAGAGAGAGAAGTGAGCCCTTTCCCCCATATAAGGAGTCTAGCCTATTTGCTTTTTGTGCTCGCTACTTTCGGTCATAAATTACACCCCGGCGGGCGTCGAGAAGCCTCTCCTGGTGGCAGTCACCGGCTCGTGCCAAATCAAGAGTGATCGGCGCAGGAGTGTCAGGATGGAGAGCTGGTAAGCCGCCGCAGAAATGGGCTGCAGCATGGTCTGAGCTGCTCGAGACGTCAGGTCAAGTACCGACAAGTTCAGATCAAAGCTGTCTTGTGAAAACGTGCGGCTGCCCACAGCTCCTTGAAAGCAGAGGTCGATACTTGGCGCAAGAGGACAGTCGAGCAAAGTGTTTGCTTTTCCGATGTTCGCGATTCTGTGGCATTCGTGCGCTTTTTTCCCTGCGTTCAAGCGCGTTGCATAGAGATCCCGCTGCGATGAACACAACGAAGCGCTCTATTTGCCTGCACTGCGCTCTGAAAAATACTTTGACTTCTAGACACTCTATGAACTATATATATTTCTATAGATTTATGGACATACACTGTTTTTCTTCCTTTATCTTGAATGTATATATATTTTTATTTCGCTAACTTGCCATAAGGCATAAGATAGAAAGTCATGCAAGCAGTTTTCTGCAAGAAACTGAAGAAGACTTTTGATTTTAGAATTGTCCATTAGCCCCTTGGAGAAATCATCCTCCCTCGTCGCCGACAGTCCTACTTCCTGAAGAATCCGTGTTCTCGATGCCCTCATCCCTGCACTAGTCCACAGCAGGTGGCGAACATCCACCTCTGCAGCCAGTGTAGAACATTTCGGGCAGGTGGTCGGTCCTATGTCTTGGGAGTCCCATCGACACCTGACTGACAGGGTAAGGGCCTCCTCCGCCCTTATCCTTCTAAGGGATAACTCTCCAGTCTAGTTAAGTTATTAAGGAGGGGGTAAGTGGACGGCAGGATGAGGGTAAGTGTACTTTCCTGCAGAGAGCGGACAACAGAGCGGGCATCAAGAGGTAGCTTGGTGGGTGAGGTATTACTGCTTGGAATTTGATGTGCGAGGCTGTAAATGTTTCTCTGCTCAACGTTCTTAAGTCTTATCTTGTGCGCAATGTATCTGGAAGCGCACCTTTGTTTCTTTATTAAGAGCATGGATCTTTGTTACACGTAATGTCTTTGTCATTCTTTTCAGTTATTTTATGGCAGCTAAGGAGTCGGTATAGATGTGAGCTTCTGTTATGGATTCTATTTTATTTATGGCCTTCATTGCATTGCGGATTGTATAAGGTTCCATCACAAGGGAGGCCGGATGTTCTGTTTCGTATTCATTATGTACGTTGAACTCTTCGTGAGTCGAGCTGGCACCGACTGTTCTGCGGCCATTTTCTATAATCGACGCGTCTTTATTGTAATACAGGTCCCTGGGAGTGAATTAACCAGAGGGCGAGATGCCGGCTTATCTTTAAGACGTAGTTTAGTCGTTTTATTCGTCGTAATAGTCGTGAACTCTCATGAATTGGGGTCAGCCATTGTCGATGTTTGCCTTGTCACCGCATTGGTCAAGGATGCCATGGGTATAACATATTTCCGTTTCATATTACTTGTTGACTCACATTGTTCAATGAGGGGTGTCAGTGTGCTGAGCTGCATATATTCCTGAAGAATAAGCATAGGGGTAAGTTTTTGTAAAGCAGTGATAGTACGCATTGCGTTCCTATTTATCGTTTCCAATTCTGCCTACTGTCGTCTCGTGAGTCTTTGGAACTGAGCTTGGTATGGTACTCTGGGCTGAAGCAGCGATTGTACAAGACGCCTTGCAATCTTCGTTCGGGCTCCCTTGACGAAATACGTTTTATAAAGTGCAAGGAAGTCACTGCTACTTTTTTCATCCCATGAAGGCATTGTGTTCCTTTGCAAGATTTATGAACATCTAGGCCAAGAACTCTCAACTAGTCCACCTTTTGTTATGTCTGATATCCAATCTTTAGCGCAAAGTTCTTCGTTGCCAGTTGGTTTCTTCCATTTTTATTTGCAACCTTAATGTAGCTAAAGTTTTGGGGTGACAGCTCCAGACCTGCATCGTGGACGTACTCATCAAGTGTATTTCGGGCCTCTCGTAAATAAAGATTTTGTGTCTCCAGGCGTTTATGAGTAAACCAGATTGTGACATCATCTGCGTAAATAATGAACTGCACCACTGGTATTTCCGCTAATCTCCACGCCAAAGTGATGACTGCGATATTAAATAACAAAGCTGCTAAGACTGACATTTGCGGCATGCCTTTCTTTGCTGTGTAATTGCCTATTATTTGTCCATTTATCCGGACAGAAAACGTCCTGTCCTTAAGTAGGTTATGCACCGCTTTTATGACATGTAGTGGAATGCCCATACTTTCCATGTTGCTAAATATCTTGGCATGTAACACGTTATCGTATGCCTTTGCCACTTCGGTAGCTACCATGGTGCGTACAAGGTGGCTAGACACCTGTACGACCTCTTCGGCTAATATAGCCAATTCCTCCGTCGTTACATTGGCTTTTATACAGTTCTCCATAAAACGTATTCGGATAACTATCGCGTTATTCCCTCGCACACCGTCGCAGGTCGACGTCGTTGCTCCGAAGAGATCGTCCACTTCTCGCGCATGAAGCCTTATGCCCGTCGTCCTTCATCCCTGTAATCAGCGATCAGGGTGGCCGCTCTCTTGTCGGGGGGACTTTGTTGTTGTTGTTGTTCTCCTCTAATTTGATGGGGGATTTGTGTGAGCGCATTGCGTGAACTTTCACCTCTTTCATCTGTATAGATCCATCATCATCATCGCTGCCTACTGCTCGGAGCGTCTCGCGCTGTGCCAGCTGGTTCTAAAAAAGAACAGACGTTCGTGCAAGTGCTACCTTACAATATAATTATAATTGCTTTACAAGAAAGGAAAGGCGCCATGTCTTTCACACTTTCTCCGACAAGTGTGCGTTTGGACGGTACACCATTGCTTCTGTCGCGTGGCGTTCCTTGGCGCGCGTTCAAGTGTGGGATTGCAGATGGCAGGAACGCTAGACAAGATGAGACTTTTTTAATCGGCGTTCGTTGCAGTGCTTTATATAATTGCTTTACAGGACATGAAAGGCGCACTATCTATTACACTTAATAATAATAATAATAATTGGTTCACAGGAAGGGAAAGGCGCAGTATCTGTCACACTTGCTATGTGGACACCTGAACCGTGCCGTAAGGGAAGGGATGAAGGTGGGTTTGAAAGTGGGAGGAGAGAAAGCGGAGCCGTAGTGGAGGGCTACGAAGTAATTTCGACCACCTGGGGATCTTTAACGTTCACTGACATCGCACAGCACACGGACGCCACTACGTTTTGCCTCCATCGAAAGTTCGGGGCGCGCAGGCCCTACTACACTCAAACGTTCATGTTCCTACGGTTCATGACGTCGTCAGCTCGGTCTGTGGCGGTCTTTTGCCGGACCGGGTTAAAAGTTAAAGTTAAATTGGATCACAGGAAGGGAAAGGCGCCGTAACTGTCACACTTGATCTGTGGACACCCGAACCGCACCGTAGGGGAAGGGAGGAAGGTGGGAATGAAAGTGGAAAGAGAGAAAGAGGAGCCGTAGTGGAGGGCTACGGAGTAATTTCGACCACCTGGGGATCTTTAACGTGCGCTGACATCGCACAGCACACGGACGCCACTTCGTTTCGCCTCCATCGAAACGCAGCCGCCGCGGTCGGGTTCGAACCCGGGAACTCCGGCACAGTAGTCGGGCGTCTTACCACTGCACCACCCCGGCGGGGCCCTCAGAGCATAGCAGGGTGTCCCATTCCTCCCAGGTGGTGAAGTGCTCCAGACCCCGCGGCGGAGGATTCGCCGGGCATTGAAATAGAATGTGGGCAAGGGTTGCAGTGGGGTGGTTGCAAAGGGTGCAGGTAGGGTCGGTGAGAGTGGGGTGGTAACGGGACCTAATGTAAGGAGATGGGAGGGTTCGCGTCTGGAGGCGGCGCCATAGTGTTTGGTGGTGATTGCTGAGGGAGGAGTGAGGTGGGGGGTAGATCTGTCTCTCGACCCGGTAGGCATTAGTCATCTCTTTAAACGTGTGCATGCGCTCCCGGGAGAACTCCGACGTGGGGACCGCCCGTGCCCGGCGCATTAGACCTCTGGCTACGCTGTTGGCGGCCTCGTTGCCAGGGTTCTCCGAGTGCGCAGGCACCCAGATAAGCTCCACCTGGCGGGGCGGGTTGGCAGTGGGCGAGGTCAGTATGCAAAAAGCAGAAACATGAACTCACCCATGTGCGAAATTTAGTAGTGCAGTTTTTGAGTCTGTGAGTATATATTTAGCTTCCGTGTGGGCAATTGCAAGGGCGAGCGCTGCCTCCTCGGCCACTTCTGAGGAGGTAACAGAGTGGAGGGGGAGAGTTGCAATGGACTGAAGGGTATTGTTCACCGCGGCTGCCGCCGCCTCATCGCCCGAGCATGCGGCGTCCACCCATACGGCATCCGTCTCGGAGCCGTAATATTTGTGGAGCGCCTTTGCCCGGGCTCGGCGGCGAGGCTCGTGGTGTTGTGGATGGGAGTTTTGGGGAAGGGGTTTGACAAGAAGGTTAGAGTGGATAGGGTGTGGGATGGAGAGGAGTGTGGGGTCGTTAGCTGGGATGTGAACATCGAGAGTTCTGAGGATGTGACGTCCGGTGCCAGTCTGTGTCAATCGGATATACTGGGTCTGTCTGTGGGCCTCCACAAGCTCCCCAACAGTATTGTGGAAACCCAGCTGAAGTAATTTCTCTGTTGAAGTGTTGAGGGGTAGGTGGAGGGCGGTTTTGAACGCGGTACGAAGCATCGCGTCCAAGGTGGAGATCTCTTCTCCTCTAAGTCTGAGGTAAGGGAGCGTGTATAAGAATCGGCTGAGGATAAAGGCATGAATGAGACGACATAGATCGTGCTCCCTCATGCCCCTATGTTGGCCCGAAACCCTGCGGATGAGGTGCGAGATCGCACCTGTCACCCGTTTGAGTTCCTTTATTGTGAGCCTGTTTCTACCGTTGCTTTGGATATGAAGCCCCAGGACCCGGAGAGTGTCCACCTCCGTAATGGGGCGATCATCCAAAGCAACGGTTATGGGGGCGCTGGGAGGGTTACGGGTGGTGGGGCGGAGGATGAGGAGCTCGGACTTCTCTGGGGAGCATGAGAGTCCGATGCTTCGTGCGTGTTCTTGTGTTAATGTGGCGGCGCTTTGTAGTGTGCCTTCTATGTCGCGATCAGTGCCGTGGGTGGTCCACAACGTTATGTCGTCGGCATAGAGGGTGTGCCGGAGGTGTGGTATCGTGGTAAGTTTGCGGGCGAGTGAGATCATTGTCGCGTTGAACAGGAAAGGGAAGAGGACAGAGCCCTGAGGAGTACCGATCCCTTTAAGGGAGTAAGGAGGTGATGTTGTGGGCCAAAGTGGACCTCAGCGGTGCGGTTGAAAGGAAAGCTCCGATATAGGTGTGCGTACGCACACCCACAATAAGACAGGAGAGGGCTGTCATGATCGCGGTGTGATCAACTCGATCGAATGCTTTAGATAAATCCAAAGCCAGGCCGGCCTTTGTATGGCCCGGTATAGCCGGGTCAAAAATGTCGGTGGTGAGCTGCAGCATGGCATCCTGCGCGGACAAACGGGGGCGGAAGCCGACCATGCTGTGGGGGTAGAGGTCATTGTCCGTCATGTTCTGAGTGAGTCTCGCCAGCACAACGCGTTCGAAAAGTTTTCCCAGGCATGAAGTGAGGGAGATGGGTCGGAGGTTTGCTTGTGTGAGTGGTTTATTTGGTTTAGGAATAAATATAACTTTGGCATGACGCCAAGACTGGGGGAGGGTACCTTCCGCCCAGCATTTGTTAAAGTAGTCCGCAATCTGGGTGATCGATACATCATCCAAGTTGCGAAGCATGGAGTTGGAGATTTTGTCAACACCAGGAGTGGAAGAGGTTCGGAGAGTCAGGAGTGCCGCTCGGACCTCGGCTTCCATAATCTCAACATCGAGAGTAGAATTTGGTTGGCCTGTATAGGGAGGAAGGAGGTCGGATGTGCCGGGTGATGTATGTGTTCGTTTTAGGTTGTCCAAAAGGACGTCCGGGGTTAAGTCCGTGTTGCGTATGAGCCGAGTGACGTGATGTTGCGCAGCTGTTTTGGACTGTGTAGAGTCGATGAAATGTCGAAGGAGTTGCCAGGCTCGCTTGGTGGACAGATTGCCGGCCATGCTGTCACAAACCTGTCCCCAGTTGGACCGGCAGAGCTCCTCTGCATGTTGGGTGACCTGTGACTGCAGTGCGGCCAGCCTCTTTTTCAGCTTGCGGTGAAGTTTGTTCTTTTTCCAGTGCTCTAGGAGGCTGTGATAAGCCTCCAAGAGGTAGGCGAGTCTAGAGTCTAATGTAGGAGTGTCCTGTGTTGTTTCGATGTGTTGGGTGTGTGTGGAGACATTGGTCATGATTGAGCTCACCCATTGGTCAATGTCTGTGATGGTTGAATCTAGGTAGTCCATTCGCATTTTGCGGATGGCATCCCAGTTTGTTAGATTGTGTGTAAGGAATTTCTTACGAGGCTGTGTAAACGGTACCGCGAGAAAGTTAATGTAGTGGTCGCTGCCTAGTGTATGGTGTGTCCTGTTCCAGGTGATGTCCACAAGGTGGCGGCTTAGTGTCAGATCTGGACTGGTGTCCATGCAGATGCTATTGCTGATTCAAGTGGGAGTGTGAAAAGTATTGTACACAGGGAGACGGAGCCCACGTACCAAGGACCAGAGGCGTTGCCCTCGGCTCGAGTTGGTCGGGTTCGAACCCGGTAACTCCGCACTGTAGTCGGGCGTCTTACCACTGCACCACCCTGGCGGGGATCACACTTTCTGCGGCAAGTGTGAGTTTGGATTGTGCACCATCGCTCCTGCCGTGTGGCGTTCCTTGGCGCACGTTCAAATATTACAGATGGTTGGGAGGCATCCCGCCTCGGCCAATCAGAACGCCGCCAATGCGGGACACACCTTGTCCACGACAGCATGAGCCATTAAAGGCTTTCGCCTTAATAAACCTTGTCTCCACAGGGACTCGAACCTCCATCCCTTGCATCCCCAGTCCAGCGCTTTACCAACTGTGCCACGCCCCGGATTGTGGAATGCTCATCATAATTCTCCTTGTCTACCACCAGGATGATAGCGGGATTAAGCGAGTTACAGAGACTGCGCCTTTCCTTTCCTTTAAACGAATTAGATAATGACGGTGAATAATGCGTTCAATGAAATTGTTTTCAGTTCAGTTCAGTCGTCCAGTCGAGTCCGACTCTTCGTGACCCTATGGACCATATCACGCCACGCTTTCCGGTCTCTCACTATCTTCCTAACATCACATAACTTCATCTGCAGTGCCTCGAGGATGCCATCTAACCATCGCGTTCGCTGCCTACCCCTTCCACGGCGACCCTCAACCTTTCCCAACATCAAATCTTTCTCCAGCGACTCCTCTCTTCTCATCAGATGACCAAAGTAGCTGAGCTTTAACTTTAGAATTTGACCCTCCAATGAGCAGTCAGGGTTTATGGTCGACAATATCGACTGATTTGATCTTCTGGCAGTCCAAAGAACTCTCAAGAGTCTTCGCCAGCACCACAATTCAAACGCGTCAATTCTTCGGTGGTATGCCTTTTTCACAGCCCAACTCTCGCATCCATACATCACAACTGGAAAGACCATAGCAAGAGTTATACGGATCTTGGTTGGCAGACTAATGTCTCTGCTCTTTAATAGGCGGTCAAGGCTAACCATTGCTCTCTTTCCCAGAAGCAGGCGTCTCCTAATTTCATGGCTGCAGTCTCCTTCTGAGGTAATCTTGGAGCCCAAGAAGAGAAAATCTGTCACAGCTTCCACTTCTTTTCCATTGATGCTCCAGGACTTGATAGGGCAAGACGCCATGATCTTTGTCTTTTTAATGTTCAGTTTAAGCCCAAACTTCTCACTCTCTTCTTGTACGCGCATCAGAAGTCTATTGAGTTCCACATCACTTTCTGCCATTAAAGTGGTATCATCCGCATATCTAAGGTTGTTGATACATTTTCCAGCAATCTTCACTCCAGCTGAAAACACGTCCAGACCGGCCTTCCTCATGATGCACTCTGCATATAGGTTAAATAGGCAGAGCGACAGTATGCAGCCTTGCCTCACTAGTTTCTCAATCGGAAACGAATCAGTAAGACCATGCCTAGTTCTGACTGTGGCCTCTTGTCCTTCAAACAGTTTCCTGAGGAGACAGATGAGGTAAATTGGAACTCCCATCTCTTGGAGAGCTTGCCACAATCTACTGTGATCTACGCAGTCAAACGCTTTCGCATAATCAATAAAACAGAAGTATATGGGTTTCGTGCACTCTCTTGCTTTTTCCATGATCCAGCGAAGGTTGGCAATTTGGTCTCTAGTTCCTCTGCCCTTGCGAAACCCTGCTTGCACGTCTGGAAGCTCCCGATCCACATACTGCTGCAGCCTACCTTGGAGGATTTTCAACATCACCTTGCCAGCATGCGAAATAAGCGTGGTCGTGCGGTAGATGGAACTATCTTTGGCACTGCCTTTCTTTGGAATGGGGATGTAAACTGACCTCCTCCAATCCTGTGGCCACTGCAGGGTTGTCCAAATCTTCTGACATATTGTATGCAGAATGTTAACAGCGTCATGGTTGAGGTTTTGAAGCAACTCAGCTGGAATGCCATCAATTCCACTAGCTTTGTTCTTAGCAAGGCTGGCTAAGGCCATTAAACTTCACTCTTCAGGATGCCCGGTTCGAGATCAGTAATCACAACCGTCTTATGTTGGGTCTGCACATTCGGGTCCTTCTTGTACAGCTCTTCCGTGTATTCCTGCCACCTCTTTTTTATCTCTGAGGCTTCAGTGAGGTCCTTGCCTCGTTTGTCCTTTATCACGCCCAGCTTAGCATAGAAGCTTCCTTTGATATATTTGATTGTCTTATACAGAGCTCTTGTGTTCCTTAAATGGCTGTTGTCCTCAACTACTCGGCACTGTATGTTCAGGAAGGCATTCTTATCTCTCCTTGCTATTTTCTGAAAAGCCGCATTGAGAACCTTGTATCTTCCTCTTTCCCCCATATCTTTTGCCATCCTCCTTTCCTCAGCTATTTGCAAAACCTCTTCAGATAACCAGTTTGCTTTCTTGCATTTCTTTTGCTTTGGAACTACCTTAGTACCAACTTCTTGTATTATATCACGAACATCAGTCCACATCTCTTCGGGCTCTCTGTCCTCTAGATCTAATTCTTGAATTCGATTCCTCACTTCCACAGCATATTCTAATGGAATTTGATCCAGATCATACCTGAAAGGCCTTCTAGTTTTCTGCGTTTTCCTCAATCGAAGCTTAATTTTGGCAACAAGAAGCTGATGATCGGTGCCACAATCGGCCCCAGGCCTTGTTTTACTGCTTGTATAGCGCTTCTCCATCTCTGCCGGCAAAGAATATAATCGATCTGATTCCTGTACAGACCGTCCGGTGAAGTCCATGTGTACAGGCGCCTCTTGTGCTGTTGAAAATGAGTATTCGCTATGGTCAGGTTGTTTTCTTGATAAAACTCTACTAGCCTCTGCCCAGCTTCATTTGGCTCGCCAAGACCGAACTTGCCTATAATTCCGGATATTTCTTCACTCCCGACCTTAGCATTCCAGTCTCCTATAAGAAAAACGACGTCTGATGATGGGGTGCGGTCTAAAAGGCATTGTAGGTCCGCATAAAATCTCTCAACATCAGCTTCTTCAGCAGTAGTGGTCGGTGCATAGACTTGGATAACTGTTATGTTGAAAGGGTGACCTTGGATCCTAAGTGAAATCATTCGGTCGTTTTTGGGGTTGTACCCTAGCACTGCTTTGCCCATTCTTCTGTTTACTATGAGAGCGACCCCATTCCTTCTCTTGGATTCGTGCCCACAATAAAATACATAATGGTCGCCGGAGTTAAATTCTCCCATTCCGGTCCTCTTGAGCTCGCTGATACCCGAGGTATCAATGTTCAATCTGTCCATTTCTCGCTTGACGACATCCAGTTTACCTTGCGTCATAGATCTTACATTCCATGTTGCTATGTGATATATCTCCTTGCAACATCGGATTTTCCGGTCGCTTCCCGACACATCCACAACTGAGCGTCCTTCTGGCTTTAGCCCAGCCGCTTCATTCATCCTGGAGCTACTAGGAATCGCCCTTTGTTCATCCCCAGTAACATGTGGGACGCCTTCCAACCTGGGGGGCTCATCTTCCGGCGCCATATCATTAATGGTATTGTGACTGGCCATAGGGTTTTCTTGGCAGGAAATACTGGAGTGGGTTGCCATTACCTTCTCCAGTGAATCACATTTTGTCAGAACTCTCTGCCGTGACCTGTCTATCTTGGGT
This sequence comes from Amblyomma maculatum, assembly GCF_055883805.1. Classification (NCBI taxonomy): domain Eukaryota; kingdom Metazoa; phylum Arthropoda; class Arachnida; order Ixodida; family Ixodidae; genus Amblyomma; species Amblyomma maculatum. The sequence goes on from NC_139345.1 coordinate 215,120,119, forward strand.
GGCCATACACAGCAGAGCTCACGACTTCATCGAGTTTCGCAAGCCCCTCCGCCACGACAAGGCAGTGATCCATGAAGGGATGAAATTGTCTTAGAGAATAATAGCAAGCCAAGGGACGAGGACAGAGAAAGACGATGTACACACGGTAGCTGGACTAACAACTGTGCTTTATTGAAATAATAACATTTCCAAAGAAACCTTGCACGGCATGCGCAGCTCGGCGGCCAACACACAGCATAAAAACGACAAAAAAAGACAACAACAAAAAACAGCAACGCTTTGGAGATAGCCAAGGCACTAGGGTCTTTGAGATAAAAAACATTTCTTTCTGCAGCAACGATACGGATGCTGTGCTAATACAATTATCTCCTTGCATACTTATGTGATCAGCTTCAAGAACTTCGCGCTCTACCTAACCCTTGCCCCTACTAAGAAACGTGACATTTGAAAGCAGCGGATAGCAACCGCAATCCCTACATTTGCAAGACAAATTAGCTGCGCCGGTGTGTGACAAAGAGTTGTGATGCTCTCGCAGCCTATCATTAATACACCGTCCAGTTTGGCCGATGTAAACTGTTTCACATGTTAGAGGAATCATCATGTCGCGTCCTGCACACAGGGGCCTTAGATCTGCCATGAGCAACACGAGAACAGACTTAATAGCTTGCAAGAAGCAGAGAAGACGACCTTAACGCCTTTCCTCGTAATCCCATGCACCATACAGCATCACCGAAAGTTTTCTCCATTCGGCTTTAATAAGCTTGGGCACTTTTTCATAGCTCCTCTTAACTCTTTGTAGCAACGATTCTGCCACAGCATTCCAGAAGTGCTTTTGGGAATCCTGCGGCCAGCAGCCGGCCAACCTGGTTGTCAAAGCTAATCCGTATTTGGTGGTGGCAACGTTTCTCCAGAGCATTGTGAAAGCAATTCATAACGATGCCTCTCTTAACGATTTTATAGTGAGCGGAGGAGTACGGTAACAACGCTTTCTTGCTTCTCGGTAAAAAACACCAGCAGACGTGCCCATCGCCAAGAAAAGTTAGTTGAAGTTCTGAAAATCTAATCTTTTGGTCATTGGGTAGTTCGTACTTAAAACAAATGGCGTTAGTGCAAGCCTTAAATGCCTTCAAGACATCGTCAACAACCTCATGAAAGGAGTCATTCGGTGAAAGTTTTAAAATTATCAAAAATCGTCAACTTATCTAAAAATTTTGCACACGCGTTTGCCAAGAAGAGAGCCTTGTAGTAAGTTGTCAAACTTTGCTAATAAGATGTGGCGCAGTGCAGGAGCTACACTAGCCCCAATACAAATTCTCTTTTCCCAAGCGCCCTTAAAAACTACTGTGGTGGATGAAAGGTACTCTGTCAGCAGTTCCAAAAACAGAACAGAAACACCACATGCATTTCGGAAGGCGATCACGCCGCTCTGTTTAATCAGTTCACGCACTGCAGCAAATAGTTCGTCATGAGGGATGCTATAAAACAGGTCTTCGATATCAATACAGAAGCCGCAGTTGGCTCCAGGTAAGCCGTTGCCGAGTACCTGAACCACTTCCGCCGCGTTCAAAACATTGAAAGGATCCTGCACCGCGAGAGACTAGAGATGTCGCTGTAAATACTGGCCCAGTGACTTCTGTCAAGTATCAGCTTCTGTTACAATGGCTCGGAAAGGGCAGTCTGTCTTGCGGGTTTTCGCCGAGAAAAACATTTGCAGGTGTTTTCCTTTGCTAGTTCTCACTCTCTGAGCTAAATAATCCAACTTGTTGGCTTCCAATAGTTTTAGAGCTACAGTTTTCAATTTTGACGGCTTGCGGTTCGTAGGCTGGAAATTCCTATCAATAGCCGTCAAGGCCTTCTCACCAAACATGCTGGTGGGTAAAACCACAAACCCGCCCTCCTTGTCTGCTTGAAGGAGTGTCAAGTTATTTTCGATGAAGTGGTCGACAACCCGTTGAAAAACTTTGCTGCTATTCATCCGTGGCTTCCTACCTACCAAATGTAGAACGTCAATGTCTTCAGACACACACCGCTGCTTCTCTTCTTCTCAGCTTTCTCTGCTACACGATGCAGCGTGGCGAGAAGTTCATGACTGGTGACTCTTGGCTCCATGCTATACTTGGGTCCATGCTGTAGCAGCTCATCAATTTCTTTAGGAACTGAAGCCGAACCAGGTGGCTGAGCTCGGAGGGGGACCATATGGCCACTCCTCTAGCCAAGGTCGTAGCATAGTGCAAGATCGCAGCCAGAGCCGATCCAGGGAGGACTCTTTCCTTTCCCGCCGCTAAACCGGTCAACGGCCAAGCTGGAGCAGCAACAGCAGCATATATATATTTTGTATATATTCGTGTTCTTTCAATAAATCATGCAGTTGATAGTCAGCGCTGTTCCCGTCTACTCGCTTGTCCTATGTTTGTTGCGCTGTGTATTAAAAAAAAAAAAACAGCAGCAGTCGCAGAAGCAACAACAGAAGAAGGGCGGCGTTAAGGTGAGCTGGGGAGCAGGTCCTCCAAACTCACTGTTTACGCACTCAGATCAAAAGAATATTACGCGTACCTCGGAAGAGAATAAAGCTCTAAGAAAGGAGAATGCATATCTCCGTAAAAACGTCGATCACCTCATTAAAGAGATAGAGGCTCAGGGAACAGGGCAGGTACCGTGGCCCCCGATCCCGCCGGTCGAAATGCAACAACCCTGTCGCCCTTAGACGTGATCCCAGAGGAATTAAGAGCTTTTATGCAGCACATGGAGGATTTCACGGTTCGCATCAAATAACAGTTTCGCCACCCTCATGCAAGATTAGATGCTATGTATGTCAAAACCAACCTATTAGAACAGAAAGTCACGTTAATAGAGCAAAACGTTGCGTGGCAGGACCCCGTTAAAAGCTAAAATACGCGACGAATAACAAACGAGGCCTCGGACAGGCTCATACAAGAGCGCCGTTTCGGCACTGAAGGCTCCAATCCGAACAATGCCCAAAGCCATGGCTAAACAAACACCACTAGAAACCTGGCAATGGAACTGCAGGGGGTACAGCCAAAAACAGGGACTCTTAATGCAGTTTCTACACACGCAAAACTCCACACCCGATATAATAGCTTTACAGGAAACTAACACGACACCGACACTCAGGGGATATACGTGCTACGATACCGGACGCACGGCAACCCTATTGCAAAAACCAGCATCTCCAGTGCGAAACCAGTAAGATTTTCGCGCTGGTTTGGCACTGGATCTGCTGGGCACGCTGGAGGTCTTCGATATTCACTGGAGCAGTAACGTGAAGACACTGGCTGCACTGGTGCGATGGAAGAAAAACGCTGGGATTAGCCTTTTGACGCTGGGTAAATCGCTGGCATCCGCGATGCACTGGGAGAAGCGCTGTATATGCGCTGGGGCCGCACTGGTCCCAGTGCCCCAGTATAGCGGGTGCGGCCTGCGCCGTCAGCCGGAGTAGCATCCCTCATGGGCCAACACGGCAACAGCGTACTTTCAATCGACCATCGGGGGGCATATGAAAAATATGGTTCAAACAAGCGCTTTTTGCTGCGAAGTCGTTGCGCATTTGTAAGAAAACAAAGGCGGTATCTTTTTTCTAGAGTTTCTATGTTTCGATAGGTCGTTTCGAGCGTTTCGAAAGAGACAACGACCGCCGCGCCTCGATCTCATGACACACTGGCGATTAACGCACAACTAAAGCTGGAATTGAATAATGTGGGCTACCATGCATAATCAAACAGCTGATCTTAAGGGCACTCTAACACAATGATTACTGCAAAAATGTTCAATGCGGGCTCAATCGCAGGCGAGCGTAGCCTGCACCACGGCCCAGTATAAACAGCAGAAAGAAAAACTAAAACCAGGAAGTGAGTGGTTTACCGAGCGATGGGCCCATGAGAGAAAAAGCAACAACATACAGCGCTTGTAATACATAATATTTGGCGTGTTTCCCAAGCCTTCGCGCTCCTTACTCTGCGTGTCAAGCAGCCGAGCTCTCGGTCATCGCAACGCTTCCCGCAATGTTTACATAAAAATAAGGTTTAGTTCCACGCAATTATAGGGTCATCGCTGCGGCGTTTGCCGGTATTGAAGCTTGGTCGCACTTTCTTCCTTGAAGGCTTCTACTAAAGCTCCGTGTTCAGCGAAAATTACGCCCACGGTAGCAGAGCACCATCCAAGAGCCGGCGTTGGTAAATTTGCCAGCGATGTCAAACTCAACATGTTAAAATGATTCCAATGCACAAAATAGCGCGCATAGGCACCCAGAACATTAGTTTCAAGTCGTGAGAGCAGACAGCAAGCTAAAATGATCAAGAAGTTGCAATTGTTAGAGCGGTAGCAATGGCCTGTAGACTGAGAAACATGAAGTCCCAACCTTATAAATGCGGGTCATAACATAAAATGCAGAAATGTCTCAACAAATTCAAGTTCTCGGCGTGGCCGACGTTCTGGGCGGCTGAGCCTGAAAATGTTGCTTGCTGGAAACAGCGCATCGGCCGTTGGCCGAGGTCTTTCGACTCCTCAGGACACTACCGAAACGTACAAAGTTGTCCTTCCACGCCTTCCCACCGGTAATGTTGTCCTTAATACCGTTTTTCTGCATGCCGACCTTAAGGGTCGCCCGTACCGAGCACCTGACTTTCGAGACGCACTTGCACAGATTTTGGACCTCCGGGAAATTTTGTGCATTGGTCAATACCAAATGAGCCACGTGTGGATGGTTACCTGCGAGAGTAGTTCTTCAAAGCAGAAGCTAATTAACAAAGCAGAGTTCCCTGTGAAAGGACTTCGGTGCATGGTGTTCGACCCGGATACAAAGAATGTCAAGGTTAAGCTCCTTTGGCTTCCACGCTATATGGAGCACCGGAGGATTGTGGAAGCTTTCGAGCCTTATGGAACGATTCAATCTGTGGAGCGTGAAAAGTGGCGGTGCCCAAGGATGGAGCACATGGAAACGGCGAACCGTGAAATCTCCCTCACGCTCAAGGACGGAGTGTCAGCAAGTACAATTCCTCACACTCTTAATGTTTATGTGGTGCAGGCATTAGTGCTTATCTCAGGGAGACCTCCACTGTGTCTTCGATGCAGCCGGGTAGGTCATGTACGGCGTCAGTGCCGAACGCCTCGATGCACCCAGTGCCGGCGCTTTGGCCATACTGTGGAGAACTGTGTATTAAGTTAAGCCGATAGACTGCGTCAAGGCCAGTGGTCACGAGAAGATGACGTGGCGTCCGAACATATCATGGATGTGTCAGAGGTTGTTGATGTAACTGGTGAGTTAGGTCGTGAACCTCAAACTGATGGGGACCAGAAGCCGTCTGCACTTCACACCAACTCAGAAGAATCTGCAGTGACTGGCCATCAAGAACCAGCGTCTCCAGAGCCAAAACCGCCGGACCCGGGCCCGCCTGTGAGTGCTACTCAGAGTGCTGCGCTTGCTGCCCAAGAACCACCTGTCATTGAAGGACGTCTGGATATGCCTCCTATGTAATCAATGGAGAAGATACTGCCAGTGGATGAATGAATGAATGAATGAATGAATGAATGAATGAATGAATGAATGAATGAATGAATGAATGAATGTTTATTCCGCTTTTGTCGTACAAAAAGCGCGGGTGACGAAAAAAAAGCAGTTCGCAATGACCGCTTGACGGGCTTCGCCACCCGTAAGGTCGACGATGAACAGCAGCGGCAGTTTGTGCGATATAAAGAACAACTCACGCGTTACAAAATGACACAGTGCTTTGAAACAGAAAAAAAAAAAAAGTTATACAATGACAAGGAAAAAGTAAAAATGAATTGTCGATAGAAGCATTCCTTATCAATACAGCCTAATCAGTGAACATTTCTCGGAGGAAAGAATAAGTCATTTTGTTCATGTTGCTGTAAAGAAAAGTATTCAAACACATTGGCAGTATATATTTCAACATAGCAAAACCATAGTTTGTTCTACACCTTGGTACCTCAAACATTTCAGGGTTTCTTGTAGCATAGGGCGTGTTGTGTGGCACCAGCTGTACAATGCGGGGCAAAAATGGGTCATTTCGTGCGGTATGTTTTTTATAAAAACAAGCAAACCTGTACTCGAACAGCTTAGGTACTGGAATTATTTTGTATTTCATCCGTATGGGACGGGTTGGGGCGTCATAGGAGGAATTTGTTATAACGCGTAGCATTTTCTTCTGCAGAACAAAAAGCTTTTGCAAATTGGACATAGTGGTATTTCCCCACACCAAATAGCAGTATCCTAAGTAGGAGAAAAAGAATGCATAGTAGAGGTCAAGCTTCGTCTTCGTTGGTAGAATATATTTATTACGAGAGATAACGCCTATGAATTTAGAAAGCTTAGTGCAGACTTTGTTTATCTGTGTATCCCATGACATTGTGGGTGTAAAATCTATGCCAAGTGATGTGAATGATTGGACATATTCGACTCTTGAGCCGCCGAAAAATATAGGTGGCGCATTCCCTATTAACTTGCCCTTAGCATGAAATATTATTGCCTTTGTTTTTTCTTTGTTTACCGTCAAAGAATTTAAGCATGACCATTCCTTCAAAGAAGCGAGTACCTTGCTCGCAGAGTTTGTTAGCTGAGTAATATCAGTAGAGGAGCAGAATAAGCTGGTGTCGTCAGCGTAAATAATGAATTTTATCTCGTTGCTTATATTAACAATATCATTAATATATACGTTAAAGAGTATAGGACCCAGAAGACTGCCCTGCGGCACGCCATTCGAAATTTGTAGCACATCGGAGCGACAATTATTGATAACAACATATTGGGATCGCGAGCACATATATGACTTGAGAAGGTTGAGGGCATGGCCACGTATACCACAATGTTCGAGTTTAGCAAAGAGGGTATTATGATTTAGTGTATCAAACGCCTTACTGAAATCTACAAAAATGCCAAGAGTAAGCTTCTGGGATTCTATGTTGCCTAATATATATTCTTTTTGATCAAGTAAGGCATGCTCCGTGGACCTATGTTTGGTAAACCCATATTGGCAGTCATTTATAATAGAGTGTTTTAGAAGGAAATTATGCGTTCGAGAATGAATTATGCGTTCTAGTCCCTTGGAGAAGAAAGGTAAGACAGATATTGGCCTGTAGTTACTCAAACTATTTCTGTCTCCCTTTTTGAAGATTACTGCCACCCTAGCAAGTTTCATATCAGCAGGAAAATTTGCTGTAATTAGCGCAGTGTTATATATGTGCGTTAAACATGGAACTATTAAAGGCAAGACATATTTTATTGGGCGACTTTGGAGATCGCAAGAGTCCAAGCTTGTCGTATTTTTGAGGCTTTTTAAAATACAGTACACCTCATTTTCATCTGTCGGCTCAAAAAAGAGAGATTGCAAAACTCTATCACCCAGAAATTTAGAGAAGTCAGGGCAGTGAGATTGACTCCCGACTGCAGTAAAAAATTCGTTAAAAGCATTGGCCAAAGGACGCCCATTTAAGTCAATACCATCTACTGTTAAGCTTTTTATGCTATTGGGATGAGTTTAAAAAGTTGATTAAGGCGCCTCCATTTTTCTTTAGGATTATTAGATAGTTCCTTATCAAAGAGGTTATTGTGGTAAGTCGTCCTAGCTGTCCTGATCTCCTTGTTCAAGAAGTTCCGAAATGCTTTAAAGCGGGCTAGTAGTGCTGTATCCTTCGTGCTAATAAATTTAGCGAACATTCTGTGCTTCTTCTTTACAAGCCGCAGAAGTCGTGGGGACATCCACGGCTTGCGAGCGTTTTTCGGCACTTTTGCTTCAATAGTAGGAAAACAATCATGATAGATTGGTAAAAATATCCGCAAGAAAGCTCTATAGGCAACATTCGAGTCAGTGCTTAAAAAAAACAGGTTCCCAGTTTGTATGCTCTATACGGCATCTAAATGTTTCAAGGTTTTTCTGTGAAATAAGCTGCCGACAGGGATTAAAGCTATGTGTTAAGCGGGATTTTGTATCAATGCTTAGGAAAATAGGCAGATGGTCTCCGATGTCTACTGCGAAACGCCCGGCGGTAAGAGGCACATTATAATTCGTGATAAAAAGGTCGATAACGCTAGAAGACGTAGCCGTTATGCGCGTTGGCCTATTTATGACGTTCTGGAAGCCAGCAGCTTGAAGCAATATCGTGAGTTCTTGTTGCGCAGAACTGTTGGCACCCATGTCTATATTAAAAGCACCTCCTATACAAGATAAGAAATTATCTGACAAGAAATCGATTTCTTTTTCAAAAACCCGAAGGAACTCGTTTATACTGCTTTGCGGTGGGCGGTAAACAACAGTAAAGGATTGACGGCCAGAATGAACCGTAAGCATCGCAATGTTCTGGTCGCTCAGACAGTGTTCTGATAAGATATGGCACGAGTAGCTTTCTTTGATTAGAAGGGCAACGCCCCCACCACGTTTCGAGCTTCGGTTAAGAATGAAAGTCTGGTATCCCGGAATTCGAATAATGTCACTGTCAAAGCGATACCATGTTTCAGACATCATGATTACGTCAAAGGTGCATTTAAGACTCGACAAAAAAGTTGTCAGTTGATCCGTTTTATTTAAAGCGCACTGCATGTTTAAGTGTAGCATATGTAAATATTTACCGCGCCCTTTGTTTCTTAGACAATGGTTGAACTCACATGGTGTAAAAAGTGCTGTCTCTTCCATATTAGTTTAAGGAACGCGATCAGATGTGTCTGTTGAGCATAAGCACTTACTACGCCATTTTTGACAGATCATCCTCCAAATACAGACGAATGACATTGGATTCTTCAGTTTTGCGTGCGTAAATAGCCCCATTTTTCGTCCACACGTATTTCCAGTTAAGTTCCTTTTTCTTTGCTACTGCAGCTCCAAGAAGTTTTTTGTTTTGGGGCGTTAGGTGTTCATTGACATAGATTGAAATCTTGTCATCCAGTCCAACATCCTCCGTAGTCAGCCGCATCTTTTTTGATTTCTGCAGCACACCATCACGCTTGGCTTTGGACTTGAATCGAACAACAATGTTAGATTTTCCGGAGTTTCGAGTAGGAACTCGGTGGCCAGCCTGAACATCTATGTCTGTAATCGGCTCTTTTACTGCATCACCAAGTTTTGACAGAATCTCACTGACATTTTCATCCTCATGTTCTGGGACACCTTGAATTTCGAGGTTGTGGTTTCGGGAATATTGTTCACATTGAACAAGTCGTAACTCAAGCTCTCGAGACTTCCTTTCTAACGAAGCGCATCGGGAGTTAAGCTCCTGATTTTCGATGGTTAGCTTTGAGTTTTTTTCTATTTCCTGCTGCAACTTTATCTCCAATTCAGCAATGTCCTTCTGGGCGTACTCAATGCTGCTAGTTAGTTCCATCTGCTCCTTTTTCACCTCGCGTACTTCGTTCCGCAGGACACGTTCTGCAGATTCAGCTAATGTTTTCACTTCTTTCTGAAATTCCTCTCTAAGCTTCGCGAGCTCGTTACGGAATTCCTCTTTTAGTTTTGCAATATCTTTAGCCATTCTAGCAAATACAAAAATATTAGCACACTTGCACTTGGCAGCAGCGATGACAAAGGAAGGATTCAGAAAACGTTACGAGCACCAACACTAACCTGCAGAAGGAAGCAGGGGAGCGCGTTAGGCGTGTCTCGCAAGCTGTCGTCGCCGCTGCCAAGTGACCAGGCCGCGCAGTGAATGCTTCTTATATAGGCAACGGCGCTTCCGCAGGAACCAGGACTGAAGATCACGTGGGCCGCTGACTAACTGTCTCCTGGCGCTGGTTTCCGTTGTTCCGTCGATGATTTTGCTGGACGAAACCCGGTGTTACGCCGGCGTATGTCGGGCAGGTCGTGCAGCTCGGCAAAAGTGATCTGCAGAAGGAAGCAGGGGAGCGCGTTAGGCGTGTCTCGCAAGCTGTCGTCGCCGCTGCCAAGTGACCAGGCCGCGCAGTGAATGCTTCTTATATAGGCAACGGCACTTCCGCAGGAACCAGGACTGAAGATCACGTGGGCCGCTGACTAACTGTCTCCTGGCGCTGGTTTCCGTTGTTCCGTCGATGATTTTGCTGGACGAAACCCGGTGTTACGCCGGCGTATGTCGGGCAGGTCGTGCAGCTCGGCAAAATTGATCTGCAGAAGGAAGCAGGGGAGCGCGTTAGGCGTGTCTCGCAAGCTGTCGTCGCATCCTCCTTCGTCATTGATTCTCCTTCGTCGTTGGAGGGTAACAGTGAGCCGTCTGTGGCGCCGATCTCTGGTCCGTCCGGTTCTCTGTCGGCTGTCAGTGTGGCAGCGAGCGATGTGCTCCAATCAGGTTCGTGGGCCGAAGCCTTGAGTGTCTCAGAGGAGGACATGGACAACACAGTGCCTCTGAAGCGTCCCGCAGATGATGAGGTGTGTATCGATGGTGCTGGCCAGAAGGCACACTGTGTAGAGGCCACAGGAAGGGTGACTTTAAAGAGGAGGGCGATGTCTGCCCGAAAGGCCGCCAATTTGCAGGCGGGCCACCCCATTCCAGGGGATGATGTTTAAAAGGACTAGTACTAAAAATGGCTAGAATCGCAGCATATCAAGTCGCTACCCTTAACGTCAGGGGTATGCGTAATCGTCGGAGACAGCAGCAGTTAAGACATCTGTTAAAGAAATGGAGTGTGTCTGTAGCAGCAATTCAGGAAACAAAGTTGTCCTCCGATGAAGAGACGGAAGCTGCTCTTGAGCAGTTTTTGCCGGAATATAACATTATTGTTAGCCACGCTAGAGGCTTGTCCGGAGGGTGTATGCTATTCCTGGCCAAAACACTAGAGATGACAGCCATGTCTTATTGCATAGATGGCGAGGGACGACTTATATGCTGTGACCTCACAATCTCAGGTGTGCAGTGGCGAATTATTTGTGTTTACGCCCCTGTAAAACAGCGAGACAGAAGGCATTTTTTTCTTTCATTAGTTAATCATTTGTGCACAGATCGCAAAATTATGTTGTTGGGAGATTTTAATTGTGTTTGTAGGGATGAGGACCGATCAGCATTATGTAAGAGATATGACCCTAGTGCTGCATTACTTAACGATTTGGATTGTGAATACAACCTTGTGGATGTGGGGCAGGAAAAAGGCGACAGTATTCATTTCACTCATTTTGAGTTCTCCTCTAATGTCCGCCTTGACAGAATTTATGTTTCTGCAGACATGTTAGCAAATTTGTTTGGTTACTGGGTGCGGCCCATCTTCTTCAGTGACCATTGTATGGTGTCTCTTCAGGTAGGGAGGTACAGTCGGCAGATACTTCACCCTCGGTGGGAACTGTGGAAAATGAATAACTGTCTGCTCTCAGATGAAATCTTTAAGCGTGCTGTACCAACTTGTTTGAAAGACATATGGTCACGCCATGATCTGTCAGTTTTTCAAAAATGGGACTTGTTCAAACAGGAAACCAAAAACTTAGCAATTGAAGCCTCTGCAAGAATCGCGTTCCTAAAGAGACACCACCTTCGTGAGCTTGGGCGCACTCTAACTGAGCTACATGAGCTAGAGAGGGTTAGCCCGGGTGCCTATGTTGAAGAAATTAATAACGTAAAGGCAGAGCTTCAACAAATTGCGACGGAAAGATACAAGGGGGCCCTAATAAGATCTAGGACTCGAAGGTTTCTTGACGAGCAACCTTCACGTCGGGCCCTCAGTGATGAAAGAGAGAATGCTCTTACGAAGGAAATATTGGAAATTCAGTATGGTGGTTGCACATATAGTGATGCTCCTAGTATTCTTGCTGCTTTCTATGATTATTATCGAAAGCTGTTCGGCAGTTGTAAAGATCCAAATCAGGGTTTCGATTATAATTCCTTACTTGAGAACTTTCCTCGACTAGACGATGAGAAATGTGCTGTAGTAGAGGGACCCATCACTTTGGAAGAAATTAAATCAGCCATTTCAGACCTTCAGAACCAGAAATCTCCTGGCCTGGATGGTATTACTAGCGAATTTTATAAAACATTTTCGCCTTGCCTAACGCCTGTTTTGATGGAAGTATTCCAAGCATCTTATGATGTGGGTTTCCTGCCTCCCACTTTCTATTTAGGCCACACAATATTAATACCCAAAAGCAAAGATACTAATCGGTTGAAAACTGTTGAAGGATATCGTCCAATTTCCCTCTGTAATGTTGATTACAAAATTTTTGCCAAGGTCCTTTGTTCTCGTTTGCAGCTGGTTATCATGGACTTGATAGGTTCGCATCAGGTATGTGGTATCAGAGGGCGCAGTATTCAAACACACATCCATATTGCACGTTCAGTAATCGAGACAGTATGAGATGAGACAGGCCAAGTAGCTCTGATTCAAATTGACCTGGCGAAGGCGTTTGATAAAGTTCGGCACAATTTCTTGTTCGCGGTCTTGGAGAATGCAAACATTGGTGATGTTTCGCTCAAAGGCCGTGCTATATGAACTCGTATACAAGACTAATTGTTAATCAGGAGCTAACGAAACCAATACCACTGGAATCATCTGTTCGTCAAGGATGTCCACTGTCTCCACTGTTGTTTGGCTTATATCTGGAACCCCTCTGTCTCAGTGTAATTAACAGTGCAGCCATCCGTGGTTTCTCTCTGGCTCAATGTGAAGTTAAGATTTTAGCTTACGCGGACGATATCGCCCTCTTTTGTTCGGACAAAAAGAGTGTACTTGAGGCTTTACACTTGACTGAACAGTTCTGCGATGTATCAGGCGCGGCCCTTAATTTAGATAAATCCAAAGGTTTTTGGTTGGGACACTGGGGCACTAGACCAAGCCAGTTTGGAGGCATATGCTGGGACTGTAGTCCTCTTCAGTACCTAGGGGTTCCGCTGCACCAAGTTCGTAACAGCGCAGCCTACTGGGATTCACAAATCGTACCTATGCGGCGACAAACGCAGGCTTGGATGGGTAGGGAACTCTCAGTGTTTGCTAGGGCACAGGTCTGTAACATATTTTTGTTTGCAAAGCTTGCATATGTCCTTCAAGTCCTGCATTGTACGAGGAGCAAAGTACAAGTTATACACAGAATATTTGCAACATTTGTGTGGCGCTCTCAATGGGAGCCCATGCGGCGTGACAACTTGTTTCTTCCCTTAGAGTCTGGTGGAGTGGGCCTTGTTCACTTGTCTGTGCATCAACTTGTCTCCCGTTTTTTCTTTTTCAAATCGGCAAACCATCCGTTTCTTGTAACTGTGGTCATTAGGCGTCTTATTCGCACCAACTGGGCAGGCTCGTGAGGGGCGTTTATGGGGATTCCTTAAGGAGGTTGCTGACACTTTCAATTTTCTCACTGTGCGTTTCTCTGTAGATTACCTGTATAGCCTCTCGAGAAAGCAGGTGACCCAGGCTCTCACTGATTCTTTGTTCCCTACACCGTTGTATCGGCAGCCTTATCTGGGGTTTTTGGACACCACTGTTCTAAAAGCGTGTTAGGCAAATGTGCATTCAGGCAGCTGCAAAAACGTTCTTTTTCAAATTACATACAGCGACGTTGCCTGTCAAGACATTTCTTCACAATAAGGAGATGTTTGTGCCCTGGTCGGTAAATTGTCGTTTCTGTAACATGCCTGAGACAATTGATCATTGCTTTATTCTGTGCCGTGATGCTATGTTCTTTTGGGACATACTACAAAGAACTCTTAAGAAGGACATTGAAATTACGCCTTATACAATTAGATTTTTGCCTCCTGACAAAAACTCTGTCGTGCCTTAAAATATATTTGTGTTGATGGGACTGTTCAGCCTTTGGAAAAGCCGCATGATCGACAGGCATGCAGAGCCACCAAGATCGTCGAAATCTGTGTTTCGGGAGCAGTGTGCTTTGGTGAGAAGTGTATATGCTGCACGTGAAGAACCTCCAAACTGGATGCCGTATCTAGACGCATGTGTATGTCTCCCAGACTTTTGATGTTCTGATGATTGTGCATTGTCGGGCTGGGGATATGACGGGCTCGTATTAAGCAGCCCGGTAACTTTAGACATGGACATGTTTAAGTAAGTGGAGTTGTTCCTTTTTACGGAAGTTTTTCCATGCAATAAAGAAAAAAAAAATTCTCGGCGTGGCCGAGTGGTTAGCGTGCTTAGCTAGTGATTGGTATGTGCCTAGGGACTGAGTTCGAGGCGCGCTTGATGCAGTATTTTTTTTCTTTTTTTTTTACTTTTTTAAAGGTTTTTTATGTATCTAACTTCTTTCGTTACTTTTTGCTTTTTAATTTTTATCCCACGCCTTTTTTCTCCGGGCGAACAGGGCCGCCAGTGCGGAGCGTCCCAGTATGACGCGTCCCAGTGCGTCCAATTTCCAGCGTCATACTGGGACCATAATCAGGTATGGCGCTGGGGCGCTGGCACCCAGTGGCACTGGTTTTTGCAATAGGGAACCCTGGTGAGCAAAACGTTGGTAAACATAGCCCGTGACCCAATTTCCAACAGAAATATTGAGCACTTAGTGACAGAAATTATTCCCAAAAAGAAGCATAAGGAAAAAAGTGTCTTTCTCGTAAACCTCTATAGCCCGCCTCGCCAGCGGGACGCGAATTTTCAGAAATTCTTTCTAGGGGCGAGCAACCTTGCTAAAAGCAACACGCTGCTCATTCTAGGCGACTTTAATGCTCGCGGACAGCAATGGGGATACCCCACAAATAATCAGAAAGGTATAGAAATCGAGGATGCGGCGGAAGCGATCCAATGTACCCTCTTAAAAGACGAAACTCAGTCAACGTGCCTTGGCAATTCTGTCTGCCAGGATACGTGCCCGGACTTAACTTTTGCCAGGGGGGCGAAACACGCAACGTGGGAAAATCTGCTGGAGAATCTAGGCAGTGACAATTATATCTTGAAGATCACGATAACAGCCACCAACATCAAGCGCAAGCTCGGCACGGCCAAGATCACTAACTGGCCGGCCTTCCGCAAGGCATGCACGGACCTGCAAGGGGGCAATTACTTCCATAGATGATTGGTGTCAACAACTCAAAGCCATCCAGAAGCAGTACACTCAGGAAGTGGATCGCACCGAGCAAACACCAGAGGTGTACCCTCGGCTCCTCAGGCTATCATGGAAGGCACGCCGAGGGCTCACCAAGCGATGGAAGAAGCAGCGCTTTAACAGGAAACTCAAGCTGAAGATTGCAGAAGTCACCAAGATAGCGGAGGAGTACGCAGCCCAAGTGGCCAGGCAGAGCTGGCAGCAATTCAGTAGCTCGCTGGACGAAACCCTCAGCATGGCCAAAACGGGGCGTATACTCAAGACCCTCCTCGACACTATTCGAACCAGGGCCGAAAACGGGAAAGCTATCCGCAGATTCATCCACACCTTCGAGGGTACGGAGGTGGAACTGCTAGATATAGTAAAAGAGAAATGCTACGGCACGAACTTGCCTGCAGCATACGCGAAACCATACCAGGGGAGACCGAACACCCATCCGGGCAGGCCGATCACCAGGGAAGAAGTGTTCGCTGCCATAAAGGCATGTACGCGCAACACTGCGGCGAGTGCAGACAAGATCCAGAATGCACTCATACGCAACCTCAGCAGCGAGGCAGTCGACCAATTGACCACCTTCCTACACGGGCACTGGGCAGCAGGAACGGTTCCAGAAGAGGGGTAGCATGCAGAGGTCGTAATGATCCTAAAACCGGGTAAGAAACTCCAGATCGAAAACCTCCGACCTATCTCACTCACCTCGTACCTAGGCAAGCTCTGCGAGCGTGTCGTTACTCGGAGACTCCAGAATTACATGCAGGACGAAGACCTGTACCCCCACAGTATGTTCGGCTTCCGAGCTCACCTCTCCACCCAGGACGTCCTCATACAACTCAAAGAGGAAGTCCTCACCAATGTCCCGAGCGTAGGCGAGAACGCGGTCATGGCCCTCGATATTAAAGGGGCCTTTGACAACTTTAGCCACGCAGCTGTGACGGAAGGACTCTACAACCTCCACTGTGGCGAGAAGATTCACAGCTATGTGAAGGCCTTTCTCTCCAACCGAACTGCAAGGGTTGGGCTCGGAGACCTTCGCAGCGATGAATTCTCGACCCCCACAAAGTCGCACCTCAAGGGTCCGTCATCTCACCACTACTTTTCAACGTGGCTATGATTGGACTCGCTAGACAACTCGAGACGGCCGAAGGCATACAGCACGCCATTACGCTGACGACTTCGCGGTCTGGGTTACCTCCGGGTCGCTCGGCCAGAAAGAAGAACGACTGCAAGCAGCGGCTACCTGCGTAGAAGAATATGTCCGTGCACGAGGTCTCGCCTGCTCCACAGAAAATCCGAACTCCAGCGAGTTCACAAAGGGAAACACAAAGAAGGGACCCTTAATGTCTCCCTCGAAGGACAGCTACTTCCCGAACGAGAGAAGATACGTCTTAGGAATGTGGCTCGAGAGTAATCAGCGATGCGGCCATACGCTCGGATTCTCAAGCAATCGACCACTCAGGTCGCCACGATGATCACGCGCGTGTCGCAGAAGCGGAGCGGTATGCGAGAGGTGGATACCCTGCGCCTGATTCAGAGCCTAATACTCAGTCGCGTGAGCTACGCCGTATTTCAACCTCAACAAAGGAGAAGTGGAAAGTGCAGAAGTCACCATCCGCAAAGCTTACAAGACAGCCCTGCACCTGCCAATGAACACCTCCAACGCAAAACTACTAGCTCTTGGCGTTCACAACACCTTCAAAGAGATCAAAGAAGCCCAACTGGTCACGCAGATAGCCAGGCTCCAGCAGACTCCTACGGGGCGCTCGCTTCTTAGGCGACTGGGGCTAGGTGGAACAGCGGAAATCGAGACTCGGACTGCAAGCATACCGGACGCAATTCGCCAGACGCTAAAGGGTAGCTCCCTTCCCCGGAACATGGACCCACACTTGCATGTGGCCCGTAGGGCAGCCAGGGCGAAGTGTGTACAACAAAATCTAGCTACAAAATCCACAATGATATACACGGACGCGGCTCCGTATACAGGAAGCTCACATAACAGCGCAGTGGCGGTAGCTATTCATTCCAACTTAAAGGAATTAGCTAGCGCCTCAGTCAGGGATTGCACGGTAACCAGAGGAGGACCTGGCCGTTGGTCTTGCGATGGTAGCCGGGTATCGAAGCAACACGTCCCTTACCATTCTTACAGATTCGAGAGAAGCGTGCCGTAACTACATGAACGGCCGCATAGGTCGCGCCGCGCTCAGGCTCCTCCAGAGCGCGACCCCATCAAAAGTCACACACATCTACTGGGTGCCAGGACACATCGACATAGCGGGGAACGAACGCGCCGACCAGGTAGCTCGAGGGTACATGAGCCGAGCTTCCTCCCAATCGGACGATCTACCCGAGCGAATCGGCCCTAAGTACTCAGACATTCTGAGTACTTAGGTAAAAGGAGGTACGGATCCGCTATTCGCCGCCTCATCGGGATCTAAAACAACAAGAGGCAGTGTACTGGCGAAGACTGCAGACAGGAACATTCCCTAACCTGCATATCCTAAGCAAGATTTACCCGTCGCAATATTGGGACACCTGCCCATGGTGTGGTAACAAACCTTCGTTATACCACATCACGTGGCAATGTAGAAATAAGGATAGCTTCCGTAAAGACCTGAGTGCGGAAAAGTAGGAGAGCCGGCTCTCCAGCGGCGATCTGGATTGCCAACTAGGTCTGATCTAGCACGCCCAGCAAGCAGCGAAGCTCAACGGAGCCCTGGAATAGGGGTGCCGAGCTTGCGAGAAGACGGAAGAAGGACCTGTTCTGCTACTAGCACAAGGCCTTCCAAGAAAAATTAACGCATTTCCTATCCTATCCTACCCTGAAACCCCCTGCAGGTAAGTAACTGAGTGCCTGTGCAGCTTTGACTATTCCTTTTGTGGCAATTGCCGCCGCAGCTTAACCCAGTACACTTCAGTCGCTTGAGCCGAGGTACGTCGGTGTTCCTGAAGGCAGCGAGCCCCAGAAGGTGCACTAAGTGCTGTAAGGCACAACACTCGAAGCCAGTCATGCAGGAATCTCACCTGTCTTCAGCACTCGGATTTCCAAATCTTGGTCACACGTTTCCAATGACCCGAAGACGGCTCCAGGAGGCCAAAGAAGGCCACGAGCTCCTTGGGTGCTGAATTCACTTTCAGGCAATGGGAGAGAGCACGCGCTCGGCATGTGAGGAAGGCAATGGAGCTGACGCAAAACGCTGCTTGACTTTCTGAAGAGTTCACACTTAAAAATATACCCAGAGAAGAAGAAAAACATTGAAGGAGGGTTGAAATCTGGGTCAGTTGGTACATTGTCTTAGAGAATAATTAGACGAGGACGAAGAAAGACAAAGTACACACGGTAGCTGGACTAGCAACTGTGCTTTTTTGAAATCATAACGTTTGCCAAGAAGCCTTGCAAGGCATGCGCAGCTCGATGTCAAACACACAGCATAAAAGCTACAAAAAACAGCAACGCTTTGGAGATAGCCAAGGCACTAGGGTTTTTGAGATAAAAAGCTTATTTTATTTTTAGAGCGGTACTCTCGAGCATATTATATGGGAATGCGTGAGTCGAGGAAAATATCAATAGCAGAGAGAGCTTGGAAGCCCTTCTGCGGATCTAAGATGCCGCTTGGCAGCTCCACACTCTGGGGCCAGAACGGTACACGGTCTGACGACGTGTATGTTGATGCGGCACCCTACCTCTCGCATCCCGCTTATGCCCTGGCCACTGATCTAATACACGAACCCCCTCCCTGTCGCCACTATCCCTGCTCTCACTTCCACTGCCGCAGAGGAAGCAGCCATTGCCCTCGCCATTTCCAGCACACCAGGCCTTTTCATATTTAGCGACTCTAAGACCGCAGTACGCAACTTTGCAAAGGGTAGAATCTCTTCCTCCGCGCTCAATATCGTTAAGCACTCCTCCCCCCTTTCCGACCTATCCAACTCTTTTGGGTTCCGGCTCACGCGGACCACCCTGAAAACTAGGCGGCAAATTCTATCGCTCGCGAGATGACCGACCGAGCTGGCCCCCTCCACCCCGGGATGGACACGCGTGACTCCCTCCTCACCTTCCATGACATCAGCCTCCACTGCCGCAACTCCCGATTATCCCTCCCTCCCCCTCATCTAAAATCGAACAGAATACGTGGCGCCATTTACAGGCCCACTCTTTCCTCTCCCCTGCACGCCTTGCCCTTATTCACCCCGCCGGGGTGGTGCAGTGGTAAGACGCCCGACTACTGTGCCGGAGTTCCCGGGATCGAATCCCGGCCTCGGCGGCTGCGTTTCCATGGAGGCGAAGCGAAGTGGCGTCCGTGTGCTGTGCGATGTCAGCGCACGTTAAAGATCCCCAGGTGGTCGAAATTACTCCGTAGCCCTCCACTACGGCTCTCCTTTCTCTCTATCCACTTTCACTCCCACCTTCATCCCCTCCCTTACGGCGCGGTTCAGGTGTCCACAGAGCAAGTGTGACAGATACTGCGCCTTTCCCTTCCTATGAACCAACCAACCACCCCGGTGCCTTCTCGCCCCAATGCACGCTTTGCAGCTCTCCCCGAGCAGACTATGCTTACATTCTTTACTCTTGTCCGGCGCACTTTCCCCTGTCTCATGGCAAATAAACAGCCCGCAGCTGGGGGAGGCTGCTGTGGCCAGCTCGGAGCCGCATATTCAACAGCGGCTTACGACCTGGGCAGCGGAAGTCGCCGCCAGGCGTGATCTGGAGGCCACGACCAGCAGCCGGAAGGCCACCCACGGAACGACGGCAACATAATTTTTTTTGGCCTTCACTGAATAAAGTTTGTACCACCCCCACCACCGCTCGGCAGCAACAAGCCGTCCGCCTGGGGTCCGAGGCCGCAAAGAGAGAAAATCTCTTAGCTAGCCTTTAGCCGCGGAAGCTCCAGCCCCTATCCCGTAGGCCCTCGTGGTGAGTAAGGGGCCTCCATTTAAGAAGGACAATAAAAGTTATCCATCCATGCATGCATATACGAAGCAGGAGGAGGCGGTGAAGGGTGGCTGTTCCTGACCCTATGGGGCTGGACGGTAGGTCAACGCCGCATGGGGCGGGGGCTAGCCAGCCACCGAATTGTATCTGTTGTAGGCCGTCATTGTAACCGCCACTGCTCGGTGGTGGACGACGGCTGTTGTTGCGGCGCACGTCTATCGCTCCCTCTTCTTTTTCCTTTCCTCTCTATTTTTTCTTCGGTCCGCACGAGGTAGCGGAGGTGGCTCAGCTACGAAGCAGTAGCAGGCCCGTGCATTTTCGTTTCCTTCTTCTACAGCCACAACAACATATATGAAGCGGATCTCGCCGGGCGCCCGAACCAGGCGTCCATGCAGCACCTTTCATTTGCCGCTTCCTCGAACGTCGCAGCACACAGCAAACAGAAGCAGACCCAGATACCTAAGAGGCGTTAGTACAGCAGCCATCAGTTAATAATATTTTTACTGGATAGAAAAGGCGCAGTATCTGCAACAATTATACGCGGACACATGTACCACGCCGTAAAGGAAGGGAGGAAGGTGGGAGTGAAAAAAGAGGGGGAGATAGAGGTGCAGTAGTGTAAGGCTGCAATCCACTGCGCTATAATGGCTTTCGCCTCATCGCACTTTAGGGGTGCAAAGAGCCTTCTAGAATTTTTAATCCTTCTGTTGCGCACTTAAGACAACTTATCATTCGGCATGTTTAACAGTTTCCGTGTCTGTAGTCCCTGAGTGCTGGTCGTTCTAAGTTACCTCCTCGTTGTTGAGCATAGAGGGCAGGTCCGGATAATGAAACACGTTCCTTCACGTCACAGCCCGGTCGGCGCGCAAGTGCCCCCCCCCCCCTCCCTCGCCCAGACACAACGAATCACCGCGCTCCGTGTATTGATCCAGTGTCGTCGAGGGATCCGCGCTATGCGGGCGACCCTTAAGAGCATGTTAGGGAGGGCCTTATTTGGCCTTCCTAGAGGTCGGTTCTTCACTTTTTGTGTTCCTTGCGTCGTGCTATGCTAGTGGAAAGCGAGTCTTTAACGAGAGGAAAAGCTGGAAGGGAGGACATCTGCCCTGACGAAGTTGCCGATAATGTTTCTCTACAAACACAAGATAAAGCATTGAATCGGAGGTGATTGCAAGCTGAGAAGATCTTCGTACTCACTGACGTAGCTCATTAGAGGATATTTAATTGCTTCGTTAAGAGGCGCGTCCCCACAGCCAAAGCAGTGGCGGCACATAAACACAAGCACTTTCTGTTTTCGGTGTACGCGAAACTGGTCAGCTATTCTCGCGTGTGGCAGCTCTTGGCTCAGTTGTGGCGGTTGCGAAAAAGTTAACAATTGCACAGAGATTGTAAGAACTAACGAATGGGAGTGGTTGAGCAAGCGTCGAACGCACGAGCCTGCACATGGCAATAAAACATTTAGCTGCACTGTTCGAGCCAAAGAATGGGAATTACAATTTAATGTGGAGGCCTCGTCAAGCCAAGGTCTTCGGTAGTGTACTCTAGAATTATGGCGCTGCCATTTCACCTGAGGAGCATTTAATTATGATGACGATTAAAACTTTAATTTCCACCGATTTAGGAGGTCCCAGGAACAGTGTGAGGAGCCGGTGCCACGTTGCGGCGTGCGGAGCCGGTGGCGCTGCTTCTTTTTTCGGCGTGAAGCCGCTGGCAGTCTCTTCTCCTTCTACTGCCTTTTTTCTACATCACACATCTTCTTCTTCAAACACCTGACAATGTTTATTAGTGCCGTACTACCGGTGCATATCTCCACAAGTATACAATGCCTGAAACAATGCGACACAGCCTTCCAGACAGCTGCCTACCTAACCCGCGACATAGGCCACGTCGGAGGTCTCGAGTACCAAACAGTCGGACGTCATCGATAGCCGCCTTCTATACATGTGGGAGGCACACAACAGCTTACAAAAGCGATGGCTCAAAAACAAGCATAACCGATCCCTGAAAAGAAGAATCTCAGCCTTGATTAAGGACATGGAGGCACATGCAACGCAACTAACCCGACAACAGTGGGGACAGGTGTGCGACCACATGGAAGCCAACCTCGGACTTGGAGACACGTGGAAGCTACTGAGGTGCCTTCTAGAATCTAATCACACAAAAGGCTCTCAACATCGTAACGTAACTCTTCGCATCCACAGCTTAAAGATGGATGATGACATTTTACTACAAACCCTAAAAGCCAAGTATCTCACAACTACGCCACGAACTCTACTCCCTTGATACATGGGCAAGCCCAAACCGATCTCGATGCAGACGTAGCGACGGGAAAGGTTCGGGCAGCGATGCTAAACGCCGCACTATGTCCGCCCCGGAAGTAGATGGGATAACAAACAAGGCTCTGCGCAACCTCGATGACCATTCTGTCCAAGCCGTGACAGACTTGTTTAACAAGCACTAGAAGGCAGGTACAGACGCAAGAGTCACCTTCATTCCCAAACCCGGCAAGCCACTAGACATAGCCAACCTCCGACCAATCTCTCTCACATCAAGCATGGGCAAACGTTTCGAGCATGTAATTCTTAACAGATTACACAAGCACATGTATACTCGCAATCTCTTTCCACACACGATGCTGGGATTCAGAAGCCACTTATCCACACAAGACCTCATGCTTCAATTTCCGAAGAAATTCTACATCCGCCGCATCGAAACTGCACGAGAGCCTTACTGGCTCTGAACCTCACCAAAGCATTTGATAATATACAACATGGCTCAATCCTTGACGCCCTCTCCAGCCTAGGTGTAGGAGAACGCACCCACTCATATATCGCAGCCTTTCTCCGCGACCGCACCGTGGAACTCAAACTCGGTCCTATAGGATCCCTCACCCTCTCTCTAGGTAATCGCAGAGCACCCCAGGGATCAGTCCTCTCCGCCCTAACTATTTAACATCACCCTCATCCCGATGGCCCACAAACTAACACAAATTCCAAACCTATGCCACACCCTCTATGCGGATGACATTACCTTGCGGACAACCACGGGAAATGTATGAAACATAGAAGACACTCTTCAAGCAGGAGCGGACGTAGTTGTAACGCACGCAGCATCCATCGGCCTAGCGTGCTCCCCCACTAAATCCGAACTCCTGTTGCTCCACCCAAACTGCCACCTTACTTAAAACTTCCCTCCGTACACATCACCATAGATGGGCTCCAAGTGCCCGAGGTCAGCAAACTTCAAGTTCTGGGAATGTTCCTGCAAAACAATGGACTCAACACAGAAACTATCCTGAAACTGACTATCACCACCCATCAAACTATCAGACTCATCAAACGAATAGCGAACAGGCACAGAGGCATGCGAAAGCACGATCTCCGGCGGTTTGTACAGGCATTTGTCATCAACCGAATGGTCTATTCACTCCCGTATCTCTATCTTACAAAGACAGAAACTGAGAAAGTGGACGCACTCATTCGTCAGGCACACAAAACAGCACTTCACCTCTTGAAACATACTCCTACCACACGCTTCCTAAATATGGGAGTGCACAACACAATCCAAGAACTAGTGGTAGCTCATCCTAATGCCCAGATCAACAGACTTTCCTTCACAGAGACGGGCAGGTTCATTCTCGCAGCGCTAAAACTCCACCCAATTGGTCCACCTATTGAAAACAGCCACCTAGTCCCCCAACACATCCGGGAAAATCTTACCGTACAACCCCTACCTAAAATATGCACCCTGCCCACCACAAGGCATGACGAGAAGCTCGAGCCAAGGCGTTACACAAAGCACACGCGACTGACACCGAAGCGGCCTACGTAGATGCGGCAGAATAGTCACCCCACGGCATATGTCATCAGTGTGATTTCTTATAACTTCAATCACATAGTTTCTGCCTCTGTCAAAGCTAAAACGTCGACAGAAGCCGAAGAGGCAGCCATAGCGCTAGGCATCTCGTCTTCCACTGCCAGACTCATATTTAGCGATTCTAAAACGGCCATTCAAAATTTCGCAAGAGAGAAAATACACCCAGTCGCCGATCAAATCTCAACCTCTGGTTCCACAGCTCCCCGACCCATTCACATCGCCTGGGTACCAGGCCATGCAGGCAACCCCGGTAACGAGGCAGCCCACGCAACTGTTCGAGCGCGCGTCAACCGAGCGGGGCCTACCGAAGACTAGGGAAGCACGCGGGAGAGAATTCTCACCTATCATGACATAATACTTCACTACCGAGAACAACGACTCTTATATCCCCTACCTCACACCTCTCATAAACATCATCATCATCACGAGCCTGACTATACCCACTGCAGGACGAAGGCCTCTCCCATATTTCTCCAATTAACCCGGTTCTGTGCTAGCTGCATCCGCTGCACCCCTGCGAACTTCTTAACCTCATCCGCCCACCTAACTTTCTGCCGCCCCATGCTACGCTTTCCTTCCCATGGAATCCAGTTTGTTACCTTAAGCGACCATCGGTTATCCTCTCTTTGCACCAGATGTCCTGCCCATGCCCATTTCTTCTTAATTTCCACTAGAATGTCAGTAACTTGAGTTATTTCTCTGACCCACTCTGCACGCTTCCTATCTTTTAATGTTACCCCTACCATTTTTCGTTCCATAGCCCTCTGAGGTCTCCTCAACTTAAGTAGAATCCTCTTGGTTAGCCTCCACGTTTTAGCCCCATAGGTGAAACACCCCAACAAATAATCTGGCGACAGCTACAAGCCAAAACCTTTCCCTCCCCAGCTTGGTTGTCCTTGGCCCACCCGGGCCGGTATGACCCCACATGCTCTCTATGTGGCGCACCTAGAGCCACCTTCAATCACATAATGTTTCTATGCGAAGATTTGAAGCCACCGCCCCAATGGGGCCTCACGGACCAAGAGAGTTGGGAGATCGCGGTCTCCAGCTCGGACCCAGCAGCGCAAAAGATGATGGTTGACTGGGCTGAAGCGTTCGCTGCCAGGTACGGCCTGACAGACAGCAGCCGGGATCAGGAATCACCTCCACCCTTGTAATTTACTGTGGTTCCCAAAATAATTGTTTTACCACCACCACCACCATTTCCCGTCATCGCTGCCCATCTGGCTAACCTCCTGGGACATACCCACCTCGACATTTTCGTGTCGCCTGAGCTCGGCTGTGGGTCTGTGAGGTTGGCAGACAGCCATGGAGCAATCGCGCGATGGAACCAGTGCTTCGGCTGCGTTTTCTTGACGTTCGCAGACAGGATATTTAAACCTTAGACACGGTCTCTGACCAAGTTTAAGCGAGCTTCTGCTCTGTAAACTAGGTTATCTACATGCTTCTGACCTGGCCTAGCAACACAGCATACCAAAGCTTTCACTCGCATAACCCCAAACATTCAAGCGTAACATTGCTTTCACTTGTATAATTGGGCTTAACAGAGCTAAGCCGCAGCATTTCATTTTACCGAGAGAAAGACAATTAGCTTTAGTAAAAATAAATCAAGTAACCGCAAACAGCAAATATTCCAAGTAAACCGGGCTTGAACAAAAACTAAATCTAAATAAAGAGTAACCGGGACATAAATTATATACGGCACATTTTTTACGTACTCTGAGTTAAGTACATAGCAATAACTGCAGTGCTTTCCTACCGCTGAAGAATTTCTCACCTATGGTGTGTCGGAATAGTTGGTTGCCTTTCTTGTTTCTCGTATATGCCTGTTTTATATAATCTAGCGTAATAATTCAACAAATGGATGGAGTTTAGCAAACCGGCTATTACCAAGCCCTGCATATTTTCCAAACCGCGTAGATCGTCCTCAAAACACATTGATTTCTTAATTTCACACTCACCATTATTTATTTGCACCCAGCATCTCTGATAGTTGGAATCCGTTCACCAGCAAGCAGTCAACATTGTCCACTTTATTACTATACGAGGCTACAGTATATTAACTCTTTTTTTTCTGTATAATTGTCAATTTTCTTTGCATCTGGTTTCACTGTTTCTATTTTTCGCATCAAAGTGCCTATTTTTAAAGCCTCAAGTTAACATTTTTTTCCTTGCTGTGGCGAGCTATGCAACGTATTTCCTCCAACTGTTCTCTGTACCTCCTTCAAGCCATGAGAGTGTTAAAGTCAGTAAATGCGACAGTGCACACTTTTGTGCTGGGAATAGTTTCACGTGCTGTGTCTGATTGGCCAAGAGGGTCTTGACGTGAAAACCACAACCTCAATTTCAGCTTGCATGAGGATGACATCAACTTCTGAATTAACCAAGGGAGCGATGCGAGTACGGAGGAACGCCGGCAGGTAGCGATCGATATCATTTTCGAATGTGCCACCGAAAGGGGACATTCGCGCTCACCGGAAAAATCAGGGTTCGTATACAACCCAAAATACCTCCACTGCAAAAACAGCAGGGATTTCAATATTCAGGTAGAGGGCAAACCATTGTCGAATCTAGAACAGATCAGGATCCTGAGGCTGGTCATCCAATCTCACAGGCCTAACGGAGCAGTCCTGAAGAAACTGGAAAGCCACGCGATGCAAACCCTCGAGCTCTTGAGGAGGACAGAGAATAAAGGAAAGAGGCCTCAACGAAAGAAAGTTACTAAAACTGCTCCAGGCGTACACAATAAGTAAAATAAATTACGCGAGACCCTACACGAAGGCTGGAGAAAAGGAAAAACTAAACTCCCTCATCCGGAAATGCGGTCAGAAGGCGCTTGTACTGTCCATGAGCACCACGATCGGGTCGAACTTGGGGTGCACAACACACGAGTAGATTTAGCGGAGGCAGTTAGAGTCTCCTATTTGAAGACTAAGTACGACCAAGACGGGCAGGGTGACTTTGCAAAACTAGGACTAAACCAGACAGAGGGATGCAAATAAAAATCGAGATTCTTTGGTTTCTAAATTTTAATTCAGAAACTCCTTGATAGCCCCCCCCCCCCCCCCCCCCCTTTTAAAACAGGCGTCCAGAATTAACGTGTGAAGGAGGGCCAAAACGTGCAAAGTTTTATAAAGAGAAGGTTGGAAAACGTAGAAGCGAAAAAAGCATACTTCCTTCGCTATAGCCTATGTCATAGCCTCCTTTATACACTATGTGCCTGGCAACTCTGCGTTCCGCGGCCGTCGCCGCCGCTCCTCCTCCGTTGACCAGTTACGCCGCTGGCTGCAGAGAGATGGCGACAGCGACGTAGGGTCACCCTCACCAGGCAAGTGCCCGGTGCGCCGTGTTGCAAAGCGGTCCGGATAGCCACGCGCTGCCGCTTTCTCGCTGTTTCGTGGACTACTTTGCAGTGTGCAAGGCCATGCTATTACTTTCCTCCGCCTTCGGGTGCTGCAGGAATACAGTATTGTACCAACTGGTAAGGGCCAGCTTTTCTATGTCCTTCCGGCGATCGCTGCGAAGTGTTCAGCTGCTTTGAGGCTTGTAACAAATAGTGACAGCACCAAACACTGTGCTTATTAAGTGTCAATACGGCAATAGTAAAACTAGATGTGCACCGGTGCTTTCTGGGCTGCAATGCTAATTGCTTCCCCGCCTAGCTCGTCTGCGTAGTGTGTTAGATGTGCTCCTGCGAAGTTTTTTTTTTCAGCATACGCTAATTACGAAATTTTGTGATAAAATAGAAACACAAGATTTACCTATTGTGAAGATGACTTCTTTAAAGTGAGTTAAACCGTATCGACGAACTATATTAGTTTTCCTTATCAACTAAATCACTGTCCCTCTCTAGCATCGGAAACCGCAAAATACGTACTCAACCGCATTAAGACCTGTGAAAAATAATGACAGCACCAGAAGTGTGCATATTACGCGTCAGTAAGATAATAATAATAATAATAATAAATGTGGATGTGTATTTTCTGGACTGCGATGCTAACTTCCTCCCTGGTTAGCTCGTCTGTGTGGTATGCTACATGTGCTCCAGCGCAGTATTTTTTGTTATGCTAACTGCGCAAATCTGTGAAAAAATAAAAACACAACCTTTGCCTATTCTGACGATTATTTTGGAGTGATCGAAACAGAAAGATGCAACGGGTATATTTGTCTTTCCTTGTTTTTCAAGTTAAAAAAAGAAAAAAAAAAAACGTTTGTACGACGCGCTGAATCATTGAATGTAACAGCTGATACCAAAATTATTCTCCTTACAGATCTCAATGGCATACTGCGATGCAGTTGTTCCAATCATCTGTAAATTACGCTGGCTTCTGAAGTGCTATCAGTGACAGCAGTCACCGTGAACATTTTTCCTACTTATGGCAACTATTCATCACACCACTTCTACATGGTACTCTTGTAGCACAATTGCTGTTGTGAAATGTGTAAATAAATGCCGGTGACTTTCTTAAATTTTGTTTTTTTTTTTGCAGCGTAGACTAGCATTGTATTTTTTCTATTACCATTGGCGCTAGCGGAGCAGTCATGCGGTTTTTCGAGCCATGCGCAATTTCTTGAAACTGCCTGACATAAAATATCATATAGCGTTAGTGTTATTGCCTAACAAGTATCATGATCACTTGTTATAATCAGTGGATGTCGGCCTTAGAGTAAACATTGAATATGCAGGATTCATGCTTAGGAACTGTTGTCACGCTAGCGAATAACAGCGCTCCCGCCCCGCGCCGGCGTTCGTACCCGTGCGACCCATGCGCCTCGACCCCCTACGTCAGTGGCGCCCTCAGCGAGGCGAGCGGCAGCACCGCGCAACTTTACCCGACGGCGCCGCTCTATTGTTCGCGCGGCGCGTTGACAGGCACAGAGTATAAAGGAGGCTATGCCTATGTCAATGCGGCGAGTGGCAGAACAGGGTCAGCGATAGGGTCGGTAGTTGTTGGCCCAGGGGTACCAGTATCCGCTTCAACCATCTGAGGCCGCAACATTGAGACGGCGGAAGAAGTTGCGATAGCGCTAGCTTGCTTAGGAACGGAAGCCAAATTCATAATTTCGACAGTTAAACTGCCGTACAAAATTTCGAAAAAGGGGGGATATCACCGAACGCAACCAAAATCTTCACCCGAAAAACTTTGAATAGGAATATTGAATTAACTGGGAAGTACGCTCTAACAAGGTGGCTCTGGAGCAACCCGAGCTTTCTACTTCCTGGTACAGCCCCGCGCCCACTGGGCAAACGACGGGCGTCTGCAAAATTACGGTGAAATTATCGACCATTATTCTACTTCTTGGGCCGGATATAGGCCTAAGTAATTAATAGAGAAGTGGTCGCGCGGAGGCGGCTTACAGAATAATGCCTTCATCAACCCAGTTTTGACATTTCACGTGCTAGTGGAGCTTAAAGACAATGATCAGTACAAGCGCTGCGCAGTGAGAGCGACCATCGACCACATAATTTGAGAGTGCGCGCAATCCTCAGAGTGGCGCAAAACATAACATTAGACAAGCGCGGGAGACCTTGCTGGTAAGCGCGGACCCTGCGAGCAAGCGAAGCACCATCCGCCTGGCGAAAGAAGCTGCAAGGAGCCAAGGGCTGCCTGCCAGCCTCCCCAGGCTCCCTGCTCCCCGTGTTCCCAGGCCTGTGCTCTCTGGGCATGAAGGCGCCCTTTTTCTGGTTTAAATAAAAATTGTTCAATAAAAAAAAAATACGAGGGACTTTAGCGACTAAACTAGGGAAAGGCGAAAGCCTGAGCGCCGCATTCTGCTACGCAACTGGCACTAATTAGTAATAAACCAAATAACTAGACATATAAGTAGGTACCTAATAAATAACTATTTATTTATTATTCATTTATTGTAGTTATTTGCTTAAATATTCAGAGTTATAAATATTTAACTAGTCATTAATTAGTAACTGATCAGTGATTGCCATATGTCCATATAAGGCAGGTATTCGCGCATGTTGTGGTGGTGCTCAGTGATTGGCCGAGACCTTTACGACGTCATCCCGCCTGGGCCAATCAGAGTCGCCTCAAAAACGGGACACATTTTGTCTACGACAGCATGAGCCATTTTCGCCTTAAAAGTCACGCAGGTAATTGAAACACACCACGGTGATCACACAGTAATGCAGTGATGACGGCACTTCATAATTGCTGTACAGTGTCGTGACATCATCCTACTCCCATTACGCTGTTCCACTAAAGAGACGAAAAAGATTTCTCTGGAATGGCTGGGCGTAAGAGCCATCAAGTACCTTCTCCTGCGGCACGCACTAAGCTCGTGAACAGAGGCAGTGAGCAAACATGCCTTTTTGCCTTAAGAATACCACACCCGCACTTGATAGATCAGAGCTTCGGGAAACATATCATCAGTCCGGTAGCGGTACACCGGCGGGCAAACACTTAAACGTATTCCTGCTTTTGCAGCTGACAGCGCAGTGTCACCTAATCGGCAGGTAAGCACTGTCTCCATAGCAGTTGTTCACGGGCCATCTTTTGCACGCATCCACTGGCTCTGCTCCGCATCAGGAGCTCGACAACGACGAGTGCGAATCGACAGACGCCTGCTGACGCCATAAAAAGGGGAGCGGTACGCCGGCTGGCACACACCTTAAACATATTCCAGCTTTTGCAGGTAAGCACATTTTTATTGCCAAAGCAATACTACGCCACGTCTGGCCGCTCGTCGCGTTGTCTGTGGGCCATGGACCCCCCTGCTTCTTGAGAAGTCGGCGCCGTTCCTAGCAGATGGTGGGACGTCAGCCTCTCCGTTGCTGTGGCGATGGTCATGCACTCGCTCTGTCACGGGATATATAGTGGTGCGCTATGCGTTGGTTGATCAGTCTCACCAAGGAAGTCACCGACCAAGAGTCTATATCGGAATCTAGTTGCTCTACTGCTTCTGAACTGTTTAACTCTAAGGCGACAGCCAAGCAAGCTAGGAAGAATGCAAGAAAGATTACAACTTGCCCAAAAAACGGAAGAACAACGAGAAAAACGACAGCGGAAGCGATGAGAAGCCGCAGCAGCTAAACGAGCTATATCGAGTTCAGAAGCTGGGATTAGGCAAGCTAAACGGCTTGAAGCCAAGCGAGAATAACGTGCCCAGGAAACAGAGGAACAATGAGAAGAACGTTTGCAAAAACGACGAGAGTCAGAAGCAGCTAAGCAAGCAACTTCAAGTTCAAAATGCGAGTCAAGGCGTGATATATGAAATGAAGCGAGGAGACAAAAACGTGCAGAAGAAACAGGAGAAAAACGGGCCGAACGTCTTGAAAAGCGAAGGAGGAGAGGTGTCGAAGAAACTGTGCAGATGAGTGACTACACCGAAATAGTGGCATCGGCTACACGCGAAATCTTCGTCTTTAATGATAAACAAAGCCAAATCAAAAATTTCCACGCCAAACAGTAAAACCAAGGATATGCAACGAGGAAACAATCAACACGACTATGTGTGACCAAGCATAAAATTCTATTGCTTTCGCCACCAACCAGGTTTAACCAAACCTAAACCACAGCAATTTTTTGTAATCACATCTTTAGTGTACTACTTGTGCGCCGCTGCCGAATAGTGTCCTACTTTTGCGTCTTTTTTTTTCATTGTTTGTGTTGGCTGCAACCTGATGACGAAAGATGTGAAAGGCTTCTCTAAGCAGCTTGATGAATCCCGACGAGATGTGCGCCTTGAAATGCGGTCGTTCAAGGACAGTGTCCAGTTTTGCTTGGACATTTCTGATAATGTGAAAGAAATTAAGATAGACATTAAATAATTGAAGGACGACATGAAACACCTCTTTTGAAAAAAACATAGAACTTGAAAAGAAAAATCTGGCCTTGCAGGCTCGAGTTGACAAACTAGAACAGTACCAAAGGTTGAGCAGTCTAAGAATCAAAGGACTACCTGAAAGCTGTAATGAAATGGCTGTAGTTAAGAACCCCAGGTGGTCGAAATTTCTGAAGTCCTCCACTACGGCGTCTCTCATTGCCTGAGTCACTTTGGGACGTTAAACCTCACAAACCAAACCAAACCAAAACCATAGCTGAAACAACGAGTGAGGAAGAAGTTACAGATGCCGATATACGCGACAGGAAGTGCAAAATCCCATGATAAAAACGTAATCATCTGCTTCACTCGTCGTTCAAAGTGAAACTGTATCTTGAAAAAGGCATGAAAGACACGCTTAACAATTCAGACCCATGGATTTTATCACCCAAGCAAGTCAGTCTTGTTAATGAACATCTGACTCGATCAGATAAGCTGCTGCTTGGTGCTGGTATTGCTCGTAAGAAGGCAGCAGTTTGTTGGGGCGAGCAATGGTAAAATTCTTGCGAGAAAAGTGAAACGTCAACGTTTCTATGCATAGCTTGAATGCGTGATCACGTCTGCAACTGAAGACTCTTCTGCAGCCGAGATTCCTAATGAGGGAAAATGGGTGCAACAAAATGCCTGTCCTTCGCACAGATTTAAAACCCACCTTTACGACGCCCCCCTAAATGTTTTGCAACAAATTTGATGAACCTTTCACGCTGCTGGCAAGCTTTGGTTTTGACTGTGATGTACTCACGATATCCGAGACGTGGTATGTAAATGACCATGTGCCTCCCTCATCGCTGGTGAATGAATCCATCAAGTGTGAACTGCTCCCCGAGCTAAGCTTCATAACTGATTGTTGCGAAGTTCTGACAGTTCTCAGCAATTGTACTGTTTTCTCAGTTTTCTACCGGCCTCTCGATGGCGATGAGAATGCTTTCCTTGAATATCTAGACTCTATTCTTCATTTCGTTAATGATGAAAAGTATAATAATGTACACAGCGGTTATTTTAACACTGATATGTTGTGTAATAATACCATTCAGAACAATTTTGAAATTATTCTTTCTTCAAATGGCTGCTGAAACATAACAACAGAACCCGCTCGCATCACTTGAAAACACAGCAACGTTGCTTGCTATCTTTAGAACTAATTTTGGTATAGCCTGTAGTAAAAGTGATGTAATCTGCTTGGACATTAGTGACCATATGGAAATTTATACATGTGAAAAAAAAACATCGTACAAAGAGGTTGTCGCATGAGCCTTATTACCGCCAAGTAATCACTGAGCATAGACTGAACACCTTCCGCAGAGCAGCAGAAAATGAGACATGGGATGATGTCTGTTCTATAATGCGTCCTAACGCGTACCATACTTTTGTAGGCACGTTTATAGCTCTGTATCAAAATAACTTCCCCTTTAGGAAGGTGTCAAAACGAAGAAGAATTAGGAAACCTTTGATTTGATTGTCTTTGTTTTATTAGGAATTAGGAAATTTATCAAAACAAGATAGCCTGATGACTGGGCGCAGTACAAAGCTTATCGAAACCAATTAAATCGTGATATTAGAACCGCTAAGAACAGTTACTACAGTGATATCTTTGAGAGTAGCGGTGGTCGTACGGATATAATGGGGAAACAGCTTTCCAACTTCATTTGCCCTTCAATCATTACCAAAGCACCTAATACTAAAACTGTTAATGATGTTGAGATGAGTATGTTCGAGTTGGCTAATGCGTTTCCTTGAACGCGGTCACAATATAAGCCGGAAGCGATCGTTCTAATTCGTTCTTACCTTTCGCACAGATATCAATATGTCGATATGAATGGATGCTCGTAGCACATGACTGAAATCAAAACTGGCGTCCCGCAAGGAAGTATATTAGGTCAACTTCTGTTTAATTTGTACATCAACGATATCATAAACATTAAAATTAGTTGTGGTTTAGCTCTGGTTAATCCTAAATCAATTACGAAAGCTTCTTATTCCTGTTACATTATTCCCCCATCACGCCCTATCGGTGTAAGGTGCTACATTATAAGGGACACGTAAGCTTATCCTTTAAGTAATGGCGCGAGAGCGTAACCTATACTAGCCGCACTTATAAAGTCACGTTTGAACTAAGCCGTATGAACATGCCTGCGTGTCGCAGGGGTAACGAGAATTCAAACGGTTCTCGCAAGCTGATTTTGATATCACCCTCCATGTGACAGGAGCGACTCGAGTTGGCAGCTCCTGCCCATGGCATAGAGGTAACGTGAATTCAAATGTCATGGCAGGCTCATTCTTTATGAGGAGACCGTTGCTATATACGCCTCCTCACGGTGAAGCTGCGGCCACCTGAGGTCTCGTTTGAGGTCGGCGTGTTTACTTCGCAAAGATAACAATGCATACTTTATGATATACGCGGACGACGCAAGCATATTCTTCAGTGGTTACAGCCCCAATGACCTCATTATCCTTGCAAACAAGACGATTTCAGCTCTTGTCCACTGGGTAAACTCTAATGCTCTGCAGATAAATGTTTCGAAAACGAAAGCAATGCTCTTTGGTCCGAAAAGAAAGGTATTAAGTTTCTCCGGACAACTTTGCTATGTATTGAGTAGTATAAAAATCGTTAACGGCTTTAAAACATTAGGAATATGATTTACGGAGAAACTGCTCTGCGATACACATATGGTCCATATATGCCTTAAGGTTGCTCGTGTAGGTGGCATACTATCACGGCATCGCCATTTTTGCTCGACCTCAGTTAAAATGTTTTGTTTAAAACCTTCTTCATGTCACATTTGCATTACTACAACTTAGTTTGGGAAGCTGCTCCAAAGACCACTCTTCAAACTATTTAAAAGTAATTCTTAAGAAAGAAGGTCTTAAGAATTATTTTAACCTACCCTATGATTATCCTTCTGCAGCTTTTTTTTTACAATAGAAACGTACTGAGAATATTTAGTCTCTATGATATACGTCTGTCCTTGCGCTACAAACAGGAAACACGGGACAAAATTTCAACAATATCTCGAATCGCTAAGCTGAAGTGTGCTTATATACCCACTACGCCGTCTACAGCATTCCATCCTTAAGAGCCATGAACTATGGGCTGCAGATGCGTAGATATTATCTTCCCGCATTACTCAACCGTCTCTTTCGTGCAGGCATTTTAATAAAAGCAGCAATGCTGACCT
This sequence comes from Amblyomma maculatum, assembly GCF_055883805.1. Lineage (NCBI taxonomy): Eukaryota > Metazoa > Arthropoda > Arachnida > Ixodida > Ixodidae > Amblyomma > Amblyomma maculatum. The sequence goes on from NC_139345.1 coordinate 215,154,894, forward strand.
CCGGGCGTTCTTTCACTAAATGGTTCTCATTTTTTTTATGGTTTGTGGTTGTTATGTTTTTCTATAAGATGGAAATGTGCAGTATCGTTGAATGCTTAGTGTGAGTACACCACAGTCATGTTGTCTTCATTCATGTATTTTAAAAATTGTTCTTTTTTATGCGTTGTCAATGTGATCACTACAGTAAAATTAAGTGCTATAACCACTGCAGACAGAATGTTAAGTAATGCTTTCTGTACATGCCTTGAATTTTGTATGTCACTTGTCCATTATGTTATATCACTTGCTTTGTGTTTTCGCTGTTCATTCATAGATTGTGAATTATGCCTTAGTTTTATTTATGCCTTTTTTTGCATGTGACGTATGGCACCACTGTTGCTGGATGTTGTGGGCCTCTGAAGCTTTTGTCAAGCTGCAGCCTTTTTTCCCGGGGACAACTGCTCTGTAGCAAGACATACATAAGCTTAAACTGAAACTGACCGACAAAGTCGAAAGGAGATCCTGATAGCCGTCTTTGTGCCGTCAACAACCAATCCCCTCCCTCCAAAAAAGAGGATGACAGAGGGGAGGTTGATGATTAAAATGAAGAAAATATTAAGCCTGCCCTATATTCATATAAATTGTCGCACAAAGTGAAAATTCCTCGGTGACTGAAGCTATACATCTTTATTCTAGCACCCTAACAGAGGGCAGGTTTTGCGTGATGACGAAGATGTCAGAAAGTCAGCATATCGGCTGACAGACGTCCGAGCCGACAGAATGATAATTGCGGGAGGGTATAATTTATAAAACACATATGTCATGTAGTCTCTTCGAAGTTGGACACAGTGAACTACATATGAATGAAAGACAGTGCTGGAATGCTAACAGCTTCTATCAAAAGCGGGAAGTCCTTGGGATATGTTGCAGCTATCGTCACTTCGAAGGACGAAGCCACTGTGGTCTGTATTTTGAGAAATCTGTAGTTATTGAGAGCAGCCGCACGCAAATTATATGCAAGAAAGAGGCTGCTTTAGAAATTGATAGAGTAGGCAGTGACTGCGCACCTCTTTACGCCTTTACGCGCCTATCTATTCCCGCTGATATTGTTTGAAGGTTAGCGCTTCTATGTGTACTCTTCTTTACGTGTTCCCCTGCGCGCTTTGTGCCCATAAGATTAAGAGCCCGGGCTTAATCAGTCCTTGAAGCTACCCCAAAGTAGGAAATTAAGACTCATTAGTGTGCAGATTAGGGCCAAAAGTGGTGAGATAAGTATAATCTGTCAAGCCATTCCCATGGAATGTCCCACAACCATCGATAAAATTGTATAGGCACAACTATTGTTGAACCATGTTTCACGAGCATAAGGCGCCGGCCCCACCCCGCCGTCGCTGCTGGTGATTCGATCTTGGTTCACTAGCACGCTTGGTAAGCTTGCAGGCAGCAGGCTAGTATGACTCCTCGTTGTTCGATGGTCTCGGCAGCATTTCTCCCACGGCCGCGGTCTCTGTCTGTAGCGAGATGGCGTTTGTGTATGACGTATTTACATAACTTAAATAAGAGCGGTGCAGTGAGTTGCTGTTTTACACGAGGCATGATAGGCTGCGACAATATCATTGCGGTCGGAGCAGAGCCGTAGACGCTGGTTTTCTTTATTTATTCTGCGAACTTGCCATAATGCTCACTGCATGGAACAGGAGGAAGCTACTGCTCTTATTGTTGCGTTCACACAACTGAGGAAGCCTTCCCTTGTCGCCGTTATTCCCACTTTCTGTAGAGCTTGTGTCCTTGACGTTCTTGTCCTGGAGTGGGTTCAAAACCCAGCGGTGTTCATGTTTTGGGCGCGGCAGCTCTGGCTAGACACTGATGATACTGGTGCATGCGCAGACAAATTACTTTCCAGGCCATGTCCGATGACTGAGGTTCGGCAAGGGAGAAGCTTATGCTCTGGAAGTTAACTCATGTCATCACATTACATCTTAAGTTCTTCAGAAGCCGCAAATTATTTTTGCTTAAACCGCTAAAACCTTCCGATTCACTGAAGGGATGCGGATCCGAAATTTCCTTCGGGCCTTGTGAATAGCTTAGTTACAAAAGGAAGAAGCGATAAACATTCTTTCAGAAGTCCTGATTTTTTACCTCAGAGTGATTTTAAATATATTTAATATTTCAACTACAGGGTGTGAAATGGGATATCATAGGACTTAGTAAGTTGACGAGGCGAAATGAGGCACGTATTCTACTAAAGGGCGGGCTTGTGTTAGCGAGGTTTACCAGAGAGACTAGAACTTTAGGGTGTAGGAGTAGGTGTCAATAAGCACATAGGTGGCACAATAGATGAGTTTTATAGCATTAATGAGAGGGTGGAATGCACCGTTATTAGTTTTTAAGCTGTATAAACTAAAGGTGGCACAAGCCTGCGCACCTACATGTAGTCATAATGACCAGGCAGTCGAAAACGTCTACAAGGATGTAGAATCGGCATTGATGGGCGGTTTCAATGCCGAGGTATACTCAGAAAGCAAGCTGGAGACCAGGCAGTTTGCAACTATGCTATTGGGTCAACGAGAAGAAGCAGGGATTAATTAGTTGAGTTCACTTAACACAATCACCAGCGAATCATGAATACATTCAGCAAACGGAAGAACCGGAAGTGGATATGGGAAAGCCCTAACGGGGAGACCGACACAACCCAAGGTAATATAAATAAATTGTGCCTACTCCTGAAAAAAGCCACTCGACACGTGGCAAATGTCCCCTATGACGCCCATTATAATGAACTATTTTCCTCTTTTAATGTGGTTCCTCTCCAGCACGTCCACAAATTCAACCTCATTATTAAATACAAAGAAGCTATCAGACATAACAATAACATTTTTATAAACCTATGCAATCTTAGAAGAACACTAGAAACATTTTACCTGATTAGAAGAAGGCAATTATGGGTAATTCCCTATTCACGTACAAATCATGGCCTACACAGACTACAATACCACATGCCAAAATACCTTAATCTATTAGAAGAAAGCAGTATCGATATACATAACATCTCAAAGAAAAAATGGAAAGAACACCTGATATTAGAAAGCACGTATTTGTTTACCTTTTGTTTTTTACTTTTTTTTTACAGTGAACACCAAACAATCATTTCGTGCAAAGTGTGCATTTCAATCTCCTGTATTTTCTTTTTTTATTGATGTTGTTAATCTGATTTTCCGAGCAAGTGCATAATTACGCGATGTTGTGTTTGAGTGTGTGTGATCTAAAACATTGTGAATTCTGTTTTGTGCATAAGTGCCTGTTTGTTTTTGTCTTCCACTCATGCCAATATAGGGGCAGGAACCCCGTCAAGCTACTAGTACAGTAGCGCTTTGTTCCTGCCCTAGTATTTTTTGTACAAAATACTGAATAAAGGATTTGGATTTGAATATTGTCGTCATAATGTGTTTTAACCCTGGAATTATGCAGGTTGTAGAGGTGAGCGGAAAGGTTCGAAGCAGTGAGCTCAGGATGGTAAGGTCTCGAATTGAACTGAATTTCAAGAGGGAATGGAACAGGCTAGTGAGGAAGAAGTGTATCATCGAATTAGCGGTAAGGAGAAAAGTACAAGAATTCAGGTTCTCGCTGCAGAATAGTGCTAACCGTGGAAGCCGACATTAGCCTAGAGGCAAGGAACAATAATTTCAGAGATATCATTACTGAGTGCGCGATGAAAAAAGGCCATAAAATAGTCAGAGAGGATACCGGTAAACTATCTACGGAGACGAAAGATTTGATTAAGAAGCGTCAATGTCTTGAAGCTTCCAACCCAACCGACAAGATAGAACTGGCGCAGGTATCAAAGGTAATCAATAAGCGTATAGTGACCAACATAATTAAGTGTAACATAGGGGAAATTTATCGTGCTCTAAAAACGGGCGCAGCCTTAAAGCGGTGAAGAGGAAATTGGACATAGGCGAAAATCAGAAGTATGCGTTAAGGAACAAGACGGGAAACATCATGCTGAATATGGACAGAACTGTCAAAGTAACCGAGGAGTTCTATACAGATCAATATAGTAGCCTAAGTAGTCAGTGCAATGATTAGATAGGCAGTAGTGAAAAGCAGTCAGACGCTCCGCCAATGACGAAGGACGATGTTAAGAAAGCTTTAAAAGCTATGCAAAGCGGGAAAGCAGCTGTGCATGATCATTTAACTACACATTTATTGAAGGACGAAAGGAATATCGTGCAAGAAAAACTGGCCACCCTGTATCGGAATGCCTGATGATATCGAAAGCACCGGAATTATGAAAGAACGCTAACAATATCGTATTTCAATTTCATAAGAAACGGGACGCTAAGGACTTGCAAAATTACAGGCCAGTCAGCTTACTGTCCGTAACGTACAAGGTATTTACGAAGGTAATCGCTAATAGGATCAGGAAAAGTGCTCAGAATATAACCAGTTCTTATACCTATATCATTCTTTAACTACGAGAAACACTTAACCGAGTAGAAACATCGGCAGTCATGAAGAGATTGCGAAATCAGGGTATAGATGAGCCGTATGTGAAAGTGTACTGGAAGATATATGTATAATTTTACGTGGTGGCATGACAAGCGATGGAACACGGCGACACAACAGAAACAGAATGACGTGATGACATGACGATGAAATATGCTTTAATGGCCCGCGGGCCTGGCGCGAGCGCTCCGCCCGCGCCACTGCCCGCTTCGTCATCTTCGTAGCATTACCCGGGGCCACCCAGCGATCGTACCAATCGATTGCTAGAAATCCAATGCATAACGTGACAATGAACACCGACACTGGATTGGGACATGAAACGCTGGACACCGCAATGAATGCGAAGATGGGAAGAATGCTTGCACCGGAGCATGGAAGTCCAATATTCACCGTTTGCCGAAGGCCAAGGCTCATGGACACGCCGAACGGCTTGGACGGGGGTGCTGTCTTCGCTCGAGTGGTCGTGAGGTCGCTTCGTCGTCGGGTCGGTAAGGTCGGCTTTGGGCTCTTCCTGGTGGTCGTGTGTGGTGGTCAGGGCTAGGGACGAGGCTGGGGACAGCGGCTGGTCGGGTCTGAGCAAAAAGGGCTGCGGCAGAGCTGGGCGGCGATCACCACGGGCTTTCGGCAGATGGACCCGGCGTACGGTTGGCTTCGATGGTGCAAGGCGAGGATGGGGATGAACGCACTTCCAACCAAAATATGTTACGTGGATCTACAGCTACAGTCCGAAAGCTGTCCGCACAACTAACGTTGATGAGGGCACCGGTTTCACAACACAAGACATTCGCCTACAATTCATCTGTCCATTCTACCACTGGATGCTCCCCATTTTATTTATTATTTGGCCGATACCCGTTACTACCCTTCGACACCTTCCTACCCACGGCAGACGCCACAAGTACTTACGCCAGTGATGCCGTCGCCCGCGCTCATGATGCTCGCCAGATAGCTCATGCCAGGCTCTCTGCATCCCAAGACATCCAAACGTTCCGGTACGATCGACAGTCGCCACCGTGATGTCCCCTACACTCCTGGATTTCTGGTCTTATTGTGGCTCCCTTGCCGTCGAGTCGGCTTGTGTGAAAAACTTTTGTCGTGTTACACTGGCCCTTACCGTGTTTTGCGCCCCGTGACCGACGTCACCTACGAAGTTGAATCTGTCTTTCCGAAGTCCCCGTCCACAGCTCCAACCTCCGAAATAGTGCATGTGTCCCGTCTAAAGCCCTATTATCAACGTTCTATTTCACTAACATAGACCGCACCGGGACTGTGCTTTTCCCGCGGGGGGATGGTGTTACTTAGCTGTATTCGCTGTTCGTGATGATGATGAAGTGCAACAGACTCCGAAAAGACGACGATGTTGAGTGTTGTGAAATCGGTGCCCTCAGGAACGTTAGTTTTGCGGACAGCTTTCGGACTGCAGTTCTTCACGTAACAATACACACACACACACACACACACACACACACACACACACACACACACACACACACACACACACACACACACACACACACACACACACACACACACACACACACACACACACACACACACACACACACACACACACACACACACACACACACACACACACACACACACACACACACACACACACACACACACACACACACACACACACACACACACACACACACACACACACACACACACACACACACACACACACACACACACACACACACACACACACACACACACACACACACACACACACACACACACACACACACACACACACACACACACACACACGCACACACACGCACACACACACACACATATATATATATATATATATATATATATATATAGCTGCTGTACAGCAACCGCAGTTCTGGATAAAGAAAGTAACAAAATCCCAATTAAGAAAGGAGTTAGGCAACTCGACGCGATCTCTCTAGTGCTATATACAGCTTGCTTAGAGAGCGCATTCAAAGACATTGAATGGGAGCAGTAAGGCATGAGGGTTGACAGAGAATATCTATGTAATCTGCGATTCGCTTGTGACATTGCCTTGCAACCAGTTGCAATGAATGGTTAATGACCTAGACAGAAGAAGCAGAAAAATAGGCCTAAAGATTAACGAAGACTTAGTAAATGCTGAACAGTCTGAGAAAGGAACAATAGTTAATTAGGTAGCGAAGGCCTGGAAGTGGAAGGCGATCGATCAAAAATCTTGGTGTGGGCTAGTCGGTGGTTCATCTTAAGTAAAAGTAAAAGCAGTGCAAAAAACAGGGACAGAAGAGGAAGGCACTACTTCAAGGACTTGCCAGCGCCAGTCCTGTCGTTTGTGTCTTCCTCTTCTGTTCCTGTTTTCTGTGGTAGGCGAACGTGTCTACTTCGAACTGGTAGTAACCACATATGCGGAAAAGGAAAGAGAAATAACTAGGAAAATGAGATTGGGATGAAGGGCATTTTGAAGGTACTGGCCCATTAAATTCTAGCAGCTTACCGATACCCCACAAGAGAAAAGAATTTAACTGATCCATCTTACCCGTATTCACCTATGGAGGCTAATGAAAATAGGTCCATTTAGTTTAATGACAACGCAGGCGTCTATGGAATTGGAAATGGTAGGCGTAGCGTTAAAAGACAGGAAGCATGTAAAGTGGGTTTGAGATGAGATAGACCTCGAGTTACTGACATTCTATTCAAAATCAAGACGAAACGGGCATGGCCAGGGCATGTGGGACAAAAAGAGGATAAACGATGGTCTGTAAGAGTTGGCAATTGTATTCCTAACGAACGAAAGCCTAGTATGGGGCGGCAGGAAATTATGTGGGTGGATGAGGTTAAGAAGGCTGTTATGCTACATACAATACTATATACAACATATGCACACTGCTATATACAATACATTATTTATTCTGAATTTTCGCTAAAAGCAACGCAATCTACCATTTACCTTGCACTTCGCCCCCTATAATGCTGAACATATCACAATTAGAGATGACGGTATTTTTAACCTGTCTCTAAAGTAAACCCTAAAAAGCAATCGGCCGGGATAGTTTTCTAGACGAGTCATTAAAGATATACGCGGAGTGCAGTAGGAGATGCCTTGCTGTTACTTTCCAAAATCTAGCTAAAGCTAGCGAAGGTAATGCCTATTCATAAAGCAGGGGGCACAAATTCACCCGCGCAATTTAGGCCAATATCTCTGATAAGTACATCGTGTAAAATGCCTAAGCATATTACTTCGAAGCATATAACCATTTTCTCTGCCGCCCTAGCATACTGCCCCGTCATGAGCATGCATTACGACGCGGGGTATCAACCGTTACTCAACTAAAGAAGGTCGCACACGACCTTGGTGTCGCAAGACTGTGTTGTGGATTTTTTTCTAGCCATTCGACTTTGTATCACATATTCAATTACGATGGTAACTGAATACTTTTATCGGACACAGAAAAATACTGGCTTGGCTAACATAACTTTTGCTCCATCGCTCTGTTTGTTGTTTCCGAGCATGTCCCATACAAAAGAGTATCCGTTACATCGGGGGTGCCTGGATGCGAGAGGGGGGGGGGGGGGACTGCTTTTTTTCTTTGTATCGGTGACATCCCTGAAGGCGTTAATTGTCGTTATTAAACTCTTCACAGATGACTGTATTACTTACGCCCCACGATACCTCAAACTACTTCTGTATTGCTCACACAAAACAATTAACACTATCGATGATGACATGTTGTTAAATGCACAGTAAAAAAATAACCGAGCGGTGAAACACATATTGTATGATCATAAATATGCGAAAATCGGTGTGCATGACTGCAATAAAAACAGACGTCATGTTTTTCCTACGCAATATTTGGCGCGCCACTAACACAAGTAAAAAAACAAACAAACATCCATGTATCACGATGCAATTTGACCCGTCCCCACATTACTAAAATCATATATGCTGCTTTGAGAAAACTTTTTAAAGAGACGCCTAAGGTTTACACCAGAGTGTACTGAAATTTTAGGATGCACAATGTTCGTACGGCCAGGCTTTGAATGCAGTCTGAAAAACAGTTTTATCCACAACGTAAAAAGCAATAAGTTATTTAGCGCAAGGCATTACGAGTAATATACAAAACAGAAGTGCTTCAATTGCCCGACTTTGCTGGCAGCTTTATGCGGCTTGGTACGTTTTTTTTCAATTATTTCATACCTGCTACCAAAATAGATCTGGAAAAATACATAACCTTCTTGCAATTGCGACCATCGCGACGCAAACACGCTTGTGCACTCACCGAGTACATCTGTCCCAATGACACGTTCAGCAATATTCATTTACCACTCGCCATCACAGAATGGAGTCTATTGGATCATGGCACTACTAGCACGGAATCCTTATCGTCATTCGTGTCACAAGTGGAGCGATTAATGGACGCACAATAACGGTGCAAGAACCGTGCATACTACATATTACAGATATGATAATTGTCACCCCTAATGCTTTGTGATTTATGCGATATTAATTTTATTGTGAAATCGACCTTGCCATTGATGGTTACGTGATTTGCTCACCACAGCAGGTGATAAGCAAGTGTTCACAGCACAGCAGAGCAGAACACAGCAGGTGTTCAGGCAAGCCCCAACGGTTTCTTCAGCTTCGTCGTCTCTCACTATATTTTCGATCGTCGTCCTCTTCGGTGGCATATACGTAACAATATTTCTTTTGAACACAAATATTTCTCTTTACGCATACATGTACTGCAATGTCATCTTTTGCTGCTTAACAAAAATATGCATATGTAATCAACGTTCTTTCCGTAAAAGTTACTTATTGCCCCTGATATGGGCGTCGAAGACCGGCATTATTCTAAATAAATAAATTGCGAGTAAACATTGGCATTTTCAAAGCGAGAAATGCACGCATTGAAGAGAATCGTGTAAGCCTCCGATGCATGGCAGAAATTTTGCATTTAGAAACTTTCATGAGGTCACGAAGAGTCAGGACGGCTATAGAAAACCAGTGGAGTGTAATTTTAAAAAGCAATTGTTAAGCAGCGTATGAGTATTTTATCTGCTTTAATAAACATTTTGATGGAATTGGTCTAAGCAGTCGTTTTCTTGTGAAGATTGTCCTGCGCTCACAATGTGCAATCAAGACCTTCATAGAAAACAAATTGGATGCATTTTTGAAGATAAGCGGGAAAGACTACAAGAACTCTGATGGCAAATCTTCGCTGCCTGGCTTTTCGACTGCGCTTCCCTGTATCCTGCAATGATGTTGAATAAAGATTGATTTGATCTGATATGTTCTGAATATATATTCTTACGGTTCAGTTGTACAAGTTGTAAAAGAATGCGTCCAAAAATTTATATAATTTGTTCAGAAATTCTGTGGAATGCCATGAACAGTCTCTCTTGTGTGGTCAGAAGAGAGCGTCAGTATACCTACTGCCCAGTAGACAAGGAATGGCCGAGTTGCTTGGTAGGAAGTTTAAGATAAGATAAGATAAGATACGATAAGATAAAAGTTTTATTTCCATTGAACATGGTGGAGACGAGGTAAAAAGCCTCTTTTCGCAGCTTGACTGCACCTCGTCCCCTACAAACAGCAGCGTGTCACGCTTTACAAAGTACCCAGCCACAACTTAATAAACAGCACAAAAGTGTGCGGGCATAACATATCAAAGACGCTTTCTAATGATGACAAAAATAACTTAAGAAGTACGAAGCACAGGCACAAAGAAAGAAAAGAAAAGAAAATTCTACTCATCTATACAGAACATGACAGCTCTCAAAGTGATGGTACAGAAAACAAGATAATGACACAAAGAAACATGATATGAGAGGAACATTTAATGAGCACTGTAGTTTTTCGGAAAAACACTAAAATAGCTTAACAAACAGGTGGTCAGGCATGCTTAAAATTGAATTGAAATGGCTGACAACAGTCATTTGTGTCGCTAGGATCATTTTCAGTTAGAACGCAGAACACTTCACAAAAGTATATTTAAGGTGTTTCAGGCTCAGCTCGAAGATGTAAATGTTATTATTTAGGTACATGTTTAATAAGTGAGGGATATTACAACGTAGAATTTGCATAGCGAAATTTGTGCGATAGGGATGAATCTTCCAGTGTTCTGGATTTCGCGTGTCATGACGGAGGTTTCTTTGATGGAAAGTTCTGCTAAGCTCGCTAGATTATTACTGTTGGCTTTGCGTTCTTTTATCAGTGTTGCACATAAATTAAAGTTGTGCATATCTTCTATTCGTATTATTGCCAGCTTTAGAGAAAATTCATCAGTGTTGGAATCATACGGCGAGTATGTCATGACTAATAATTTTACGTTGTAGCCTGGCAAGCTTTTGAATATTGTTATTTGTAGTCGTTCCCCAGACCATAACGCAGTAGCTTTGATATGTGCTGTTTTCCTGTTTTCTGGCGTATAAATGTGATGCTTCAGGAGAATAAAATTTGTTGGACGTTAGCGCTCATGGTGTTCGTCTCTCGTCTCTTGTGTCCTCGTTTTTTGCTGCGCTATAGTGTATCGTAACTATACACCAACAAGTTCAAAACGCCACGCTACTCAACACACTGTAACGGACGTAAAGTTGGGAATAAACCGGCGAAAGTAGGCGGGCAGAACTAAGATGCTGCTAAGGTTGAGATGGCCTTCAGAAAAAGAGTACGGGGACGAAGTCTGACCGAGTCGGGGCTGGACGCATTTCTTGAAGAAAGGGTGACTAAAATAGGCACTGAAGTGAGGTAAATCTTCTACTGCAGAATCTAAACTACCAGCTTCCTTGGTTTTAGCATGGTTTGGTATGAAGCTTTCTTCCAGCAACATGTTGGAAAAAAAACATCATCGGCGAGTTTCATACCCAAGCCATTCCAGAGGGATCATTCTCGCGGCCACTACGTTACACTACTGCGTCATGTTGGCAGTTGGTTTCCTGACTTGGTAAGTGGCTAATATTTCAGATAATTCAAATCTCGGCATCTTCTTAGTCCTCGTGTCGGGGGACAAAGCGGCAAGAAAAATCCAAATCAGGCCTCTTTCATCTTAAAAAAAAAGAGGCAAGAGCGCCCGTTAGACATTTGGTCAAACATGCCTAGAGATGGAAGATAAACGAGTGCCAAAAAAAAAAGCGTGTGTAGATAGAATTGTGTCACGTTAAACCGCCGCTTAATTAATATTTATTCTGGACCAGCGCTGCACACCAATCAATTCGTTATTCAGGCGAGAAAGTACAAAAATAATCAATACAAAAGCGCTCCTCAAGTCTTGAGGTCCATAAATAATAAATTCTGCAAGTTTCTCGCAGAATACAAGTACCTTATTACTATGAGCAGAGGCGGAAATCTTGAAGACTCTCCCGCGAGGAACCAGCAGACCTTGCGAGCTCTTGAATTTGGGCGGATTTGTGGAACTGCTTCTAATTACGGCGACTGTCCGAGCGGATCAGCGTGTTTGCCCACCGAGATTACGCGTTCGCACGGATGCTCAAGTGCAGGATTAAGCGCGGCCGTCGCCGGGGCGTAATCCTGTCGAATATTCCTCCGCCCGAAAAGAGGATATTCGCAGATCTCGCTCCGTGCTTCGGTGGGGTCGGCACACATGTTTGCGATGAAAGGCGCCCCCCGTCGGAGCATTCTATCAATAGGGACGGGATATGGGGACCTTTGATTTATCATTGTATTGCCGGGCTTTATCCGTGCTTCCGATTTCGTTCTAATTACTCGCGTTAGAAGCGAGTAATTGCAAGCGAGTACCCCGTACCTACGCAGACATTTTGGCGCACTTCCGGGGCGACCAGAAGACGGTATCCTCCGCCCCACAAGGGGTTAAAAAAGGAGCAGTCGGTGTCATGGCGACAGCTACAAATTCTTATCCATGCCTGTCTTCATACAGCAAGATACATCCAACCGTATACAGCGACACATGTCCCTGGTGTGGACAGAAACAAACATTTTATCGCATTACATGGGCCGGCCAGAAAATAGATACAGTGCCTATAATCCACAACGCCACGACGGAGAAGTGGGAGGCTGCTCTGTCCGGCTCGGAGTGGAAAGACCAGCTTTGGCTGGACTTTCGACTCCGGGCAGTAAAGCCGAGCAGCAAAGGCCGCGGGAGTCTTGGAAGGAGGACCCAACCATGGGAGCTCTACATTACTTTTTTGCCCTCTCTCTTTCTAGCACAATCACTCCAACGTCTTTCAGCAGAGAAGTATAGTCTAATCCTCATTAGATTCTTTCCTTCTCTCCCCCCCCCCCCATTGCTTCTCTTTCTCTCTTTTCTTGCCGGAAAAATTTGCAATTCCTCGGCAGTCGGTCTTGAGTAGCTTGGTTTTGCGGTGCTGATAACTTCGTTTACTGTCTGGTTAGGGTAATCGCTAATACAGGTTCGAGCTGTTCCAAAACAGGTGCGACCCTTTGCTATATATTCCGGGGCCTGGCAGTCGATAGCGCAGATCTTAAAACTGTTCGGAAGATGTCCGTCGTCAACTCCGCAGCTGCTGTTCCACTGCGATGACAAGATGTAGATCTATACCATTGCCAGGTTACTTGTAAAAGGAACATTCTAATTCGCACAGTTATTTAGGCAAAAAAAAGAACGACACTACATAAAAAAGGAGCTTGAGTTTATTTTCATTTATACAGAATTTTCTGGGTCATCATCATCATCAGCCTGACTATACCCACTGCAGGGCGAAGGCCTCTCCCATATTTCTCCACTTAACCCGGTTCTGTGCTAGCTGCATCCACTTAACCCCTGCGAACTTCTTAACCTCTGGGTGAATGTTTTGGGTGAAGAGGGCTAAATGTGACACGCGTGGTCACCTGACTGGGCCCTAGACACCCTGCATTCATGCAGACAGAGTTTGGAACACAGCAAGAACACGAAAAGGCAGGGTTGAAAATTCAATTCATAGCAGCCGCCAGTAGCTCACTCTGTGAGATGGGATAAAATGATTAAAAAATATCTACCATAACCATATCCTGCTCACCTGGTCTCATGCAAAATTTCAATGCTTTTAATAAAAAGCCATTGTTTACAGAAAAAGGAACATCTGCAAGCAGTGCTTCAAGCCCTTTAAAGGAATTCTGCTAACCAGGTTTTTCGATGCTCCATTTTCACTGATAATGCACATAAAAAAGCAGTGTAGCCGTGAAAAGGCACGCAAGCTTTTACATTTGCCATCCTGAATACTGTTGCTTAGCTTCTACCAACCAAGCTCTTGACAACGAGCAATGTCTTGGCCTTTATTTTTGCTGGTTTCGAACGCGTTTCTTTGAAAGTCTTACTGACGGCATCCGCCGCATTTTCACAGAACATTCTCGACAGCATGGCGGCGAATTCTCCTTCCTTGTCCGCCTAAAGAAGACGAATGTCTTGGCCCTGGAAAAGAGCGCAATCGGCTTTGTAGGCGTGCTAACGCTGAACCCTTTGGGAGGTGCTGTGCCAACGAGTCAGTCGACGTAATCCAGGCGACACCTTTCCTTGTCTTCCGGGCAGGCGTTGTTGGAGATCCTACTAACCAATAATAGCAGCTCGGATCGCGTAATTTGTGGCTCGACACTGTACTTGCGTCCTTTCCTGTCGATTGCTGCGAAATCTGCTGGAGTGGGAAAGTCACCGAGAGCCCGAAGCGCCGGTATGCCGTCTATGACTTTTTATTTCCCTTCTCTGGCATTGGGAGAGTTCGTGCTCACGCGAATTCCGTCATCTGGTCCGCCAGCTTTCTCTGAGATTTATAATGGCTGCAGGCTCAGGGTCTCGGAAAAAGTATAGTAGGATTGATCCAGCCTCTGACAAGCCGAAAACACCATCTAGAACACTATAGTACCGGCGTCCATTGTTCTGACCTCCACATACGGCCAAATTTCGTCACGTGGCCGCGGGAGGGTTTTACAAGCACAAATAATTTTGCTTCAATCCAAGTCAGCAGTATACATGTTTTGGCAGATATTAATTTATCTTATTCCGTCCTAAGAGCCAATTTAAGTCGCTGGATTTAGCACCCTGTCCTTGCGCTCTTGTCGGCTGCGCCGTCTTTTTGCGCTTAAATAACTACGACCATGAATCAACCGTATTAAAATCTAGTGGCACAGGCAGCCATAAGGCCAGCGTAGGTTTTCTTGCGTCATGTTTCGAAGGAACGCCCAGAAACACCTTCCTGCAAAACAAAATTGAATAATTTTGTGGTTCGCTATCAATGCACAAATGAAGGCAAACAAAGAGGGTCCTACTTAAGTTGAGGACAACGCAGAGGCCTATGGTACGAAAAATAGTAGGGGTAACATTAAGAGATAGAAAACGTACAGAGTGGGTCAGAGAAGTACCTCAAGTCACTGACATTCTTCTGGAACTCAAGAAGAAAGGGGCATGGGCAGGAGGTGTGAGGCAAAGAGAGGATAGCTGATGGTTGCTTAGGGTAACGAACTGGATTCCAAGGGAAGGAAAGTGTAGCAGGGGCGGTAGAAAGTTAGGTTGGCGGATGAGGTTAAGAAGTTCGCAGAGGTCAAGTGGATGCAGCCAGTACAGGGCCTGATTAATTGGATGAATATGGGAAAGACCTTCGCATGCAGTGGGTATAGTCAGGCTGATTTTGATGATGATGCCTGGCACAATACAATATACCATAACTAGATTCATGCTTCTCTGGACTTATATCTGTTAAACTGCTCACTACATGTACATATCACCTCGTAAAAAGCGCGCTCTGCAACCAAAAGCTCACAAATAAACCGTTTCCCCGCACAAAGCATAGCTTAAGCGATGCAGGCCGGAGAAACCGGTGATAATTCTATCATACACGCTCAGCCACCTTTCGCCGTGCTACATCTACAACACTGTGGGCACGCTACGCAGACTTCGGCGAATACCACAGATAACGCTTTTTATGTTAACCACCCCTGCGACTGCGGCGATTGAAAAGACTTCCTACGGAAGAACTTCCGCAATTATCTCCTCGGTGTATGAATTTTCACCGGCGCTGACGAGGTAGCTTTCGTTTTGGCTTTTCTTTTCCCGGCGTTGATTAAGTGTTTGAAACCTGCAGTGAATATTTCGAGCAGCCAGCCGCGCCGGGAACACACGTTAGAACAGGGCAAAAAACGCTCCTAACAGTTTCCGGTCCGCCTCGTTTCCCCAGGCTTCGTCGTATCAGCTCTAACGGACAGCAAACAATGAACAGATCTGGCCGTAATCTTCCAACGCGAAAAGCACTTCAGGAAACAAGGAGCACAGAGTCGCTGTGAATCGTTTCCGGCACCGACAGATCGCGTGAGCATTACTGCCTGTTGTGAGAATGTGCGATTGCGGCTTTGCAGGCTTACAAACAACTTTCACGTGCTGCAGTGGGATATTATTAGAAGCCGCCTAAATATAGCCAGTGTAATCCCGCCTAACCCTAGTAAATATGCAAAAGCACTGGCTGAATCTTTATTCTGTATTCTTCATTCAGTAAAAAAACCCCGCTCCAATAAGGCATTATGTCGGGGGATATGAGTCTTTATAAAACAAATCCGCAGTACTGCGTCTCACTACTTCACTTGGCAGTGAATTCCATTCCTTGAGGGTACGTACAAAAAAAGAACACTAGAAAACATTTGACTCTGAGCAATAGGGTCGCACTTTGTGAGAATGAACAATTCGTGAATATACATAATGGGGGAGGGGGGGGGGGGCTGGTGCAAATATACTGTGGATGAAACTCCTGCTGGACCAAGATTGTATAAAAGAGCTTTAAACGCACAGCTCTGCGGCGTTCACGCGAAGACACCTAGCCAAATTCCTTTTTCATTTTACTTGTGCTGAGGAAGCAGACGTAGACGTCAAGGACAAATCGCGCAGCGGCAGATTGTATGCGCTCAAGAATCTGTACATGAATATTGTAAAACGGATCCCACACAGGGCAGGCATACTCTAGGATAGACCTGACGTATTTTAGGTCATAGCCTCCTTTATATAAAGAGAGGCGGCCTTTATAGGCTGCGAGCAAGGGTACCTAACCATAGCCTCCTTTATATAAAGGAGGCTATGGTTAGGTACGCCGCCTCTCAGCCTCCTTATGCGCATGTCTTAAATAGCGCTGGAGAAAACTGAGGGATCTAGCTGCATTTCTTGCTAACCTATTGACATGCGGCAACCATGTACCATTCCCGGACAAAATAACACCTGAGGCTAATAAAATTTTACTCCCCATAAGTGGGAGGAATAGGGGAAGTCAGCTATAGCGTGACACCGGCCGCGGAGACCAGTGGCGACGCCGGCCCATTTCACGGCCTTGAACAGAATGCCAGGGTCATCGCTGGACCTTACCTTGGCTTGTTTATGGGGAACAGGCAAGAGTTTTGAGAAAGGCTTATGGGCTTTGCACGCCCAGATCATATGCTCGAAGTTGTCTTCTCCCCGCAAAACCGGCAGAAGAGATTTATATCCTTATTTATGAATTTCGATATGTAGTTTGGGTTGGGAAGGGTCGCTGTCTGTCTCCATATGACATTGTTTTCTGGTCGATGTTTTGTGGGGTGGTGGGAGTGTTCTTATTGCTTTGTAATGTGTTCGTGGTATGATACGACTTGCCGAAGGATTCCCGTTCCCGATTTTGTGCCACCGCTCAGCCGGATAATCCTCGAGCGTATTGGTGGGCAGCCTCATTTCCCGGATTCTCCGCATGAGCTGGAGTCCATATTAATTCGATCTTTATCAACAGAAAAGAGATTTCACTCCGTATTTGTGAGGCGGGTTTGGAGATTCTACCTCTAGCGAATTTACAGATCGCCAGTTTAGAGCCGCTTACTCTGGTTGTTGCATTAGTAAAGGCCGCGGCAGCCTCCTCCGCCGGTCTGGATGTGAAATAGTCTCGCTGGGTTAATGCTGGGTTGTGAGACTATAATATATATATTGAGTATTTATTACGGTCTTCCGCGTATTCTGTGGCGTCGATGTAGATGACATCCTGTAGCCGGCTCAGGGTCTTGTGCAGGCTCTTAGCTCGTGCTCCTCTTCGACCTTGATGTGCGTGGGTGTTCATGTTCTGAGGAAGAGGTTTGATGGTTATCCTCTTTCGGATATCGCGTGAAATAGTTTAAGGGAGGTCTTGTAGAGGTTCGCCCTCAATACCTAATCTCTCAAATATTGCTCCACCGGTGGGCGTGTTAGACAGCGCCTTATTTGGACAATTCCTCATAGGTATTGTGGACCCCGAGTTTGAGAATCTCTTTGTTGGGTATTGCGCGAACCAGGCACATTACTATTTTGTAAACAATTCTAATGATGGCGTCGACTCTCTCAACTTCATTTCTTCGGAGTTTTAAGTACAGGAGGGAGTATGTTATCCTGCTTATGATTAAGGCATCTATAAGTTTGAAGCGGTCGTGTTATTTCATGCCTCGTTTTCTTTTTGCAGGCCACAAAAGTTCTGGTTCCAGGCTGATAAATACATACTGATGATTTTTTCTTCTTTTCTTTTTTTTTTACTTTTCCTTTTTCTTTTTTTTTCTTTCACTCCATAACCCACTTTCTTTTCACCCATCCTCTCCTTTACACCTACTTTCATCACACCCACTTTCCACTCCCCAGCTTTTCTTCGGAAGCAAAAGCGTATTTAAACCCCTGCCAGTGATGATCGCTTTGCCCAGACGAAGACAAGTCCACTTGCCGAAACGTTGGCGCGACCTGCGAACTGAGGCGTACCCCATTTACCCTTGTTCAGTTCTTCATACCGTGCAAACCATCTTCTTCTTCTCGTTGTACCTGCATCATTTTCTGTTAGTAATTCTTTGTATTAGTCTGGCTATTTGGCGAATCGCCTATTTGAGTTTGCTGATTGTTGGCGCGTTTCCAGGGTTTGTTTGCAGCCTGATCCCCAGGATATTGATCTCTTGGACCTCGTTACTTCCACGCCCTGTATAATGCCTGTCGTCAAGGGTGCATTTATTTGCCTCTATGAAACACTATAAGCTCCGATTTTTCAGGGGAGCCTTCCAGGCCCGCTCTCCTGGCCTCTTCGTCGATGACGTCTGCAGCTGCATGAAGAGCGGCCTCGATTTGTAGAGGCTGTGCTGTACTCCTGGTATTTTGACGAGTCTATCCGTGATGTTGATTAATGCCAGTATAAAGAGGAACGGAGAGATTTCGTTAAAACTTCAAGTTGGGCTAGTTGGTAATTTCTTGTTGGAATCATTTTGTAGTGGTAAAAACACGGACACAAAGAACACGAAACACAAGGGACACCCGATGACTCTTGTGTTTCGTGTTCTTTGTGTCCGTGTTTTTACCACTACAAAATGATTCGAACGGAGAGAGAACAGCCCCCTGAGAGACTCCTCTGTTTCCCAGCTTATCGAAAGGACTTGATGTAGTTGTAGGCCTTTTGCCCAGGGTTAATTTCGTTTAAGTTTTGGTAGTATAGCATAATGGGAGACATTATTGAAATAACACTGAGATACTTATACGTCGCTTTTGATTGAATTAGTTCTCCATAGAGAGAATATTGATATAGCAATTTATTTTATTTTTCCTGGTAAAGCAATGTGAAGGCGATACGCGTGATCAACACTTTACATGGTTGATTTTTACGGTTTGGTACTGGCAGACTGACACAGAGAATGCAAATGTTAAACGTATTTATTGAACGATATGCAATAGGTCGTATTTTCGAATGCTTGCCGCAGATTAGCCTCAAAATTCAGCAGCACATGGATGCTGAATTGGAATCGGTATGGCAGCCCTTTTGACGGGGCGCGAAGAATGATTTTGTCGTAATTATTATACTTGAGAGGGAATTTATGGTGCCACGTGGAGTGTAGCCGTACGAGCCAATGGCGCGAGACAAGCAATAGCGGAGAAAATGCCACAGCAGTGTCTGCTCCTATGGTAACCAGCGAGGCACACGCATGATTTTGCACGGTTCTGACGATCTTGAGTGCTTTTGAACTACAATAAGCGCTGAATGCTGATGTCGCTTAATTTCCGTTAGCTGATAGGGCTGACGAAGAAGAAAGAAATAAAAACCTCATATCAACGAGAGAACTCAAAATGCAGCCCTCAAAAAGGCCATTTTTGCCAGCAGGTGCATTAGACCCCTTAGCCATCACCGCAACCGAAGGGCGATCATCCATTATCTTCTTGTCGCATTACATGTTTTTCACATGACAATTTCTTCTTCACTTGGCTAGAATGTCAGCAACTCCCATTTGTTCCCTGAACAACTCTGAATATTTCTTGTGCCGTCTTGTTACAGCAGTCATTTTTCCTTTCATAGCTCAATACGATGCAAGTTTCTGACCCTTCACTGAGTGCCGGCAGGATACAGCTGTTATATACCTTATGCCACTTGTTACATTTATTACCATTAACTACCACTGCCGAATGCACTCGACCATAATTTCATTCGTCAATGTATATTACTTCCATGGTTGCGATCTGCAGTCACTATTCGTCGTAGGCAGACGTGTTCCCGTAACATTTAAAGAGCATCGCGGCCTATTGTAAACAGTTTTGCCTTCCGTTGCTGTTAATGTTATTTCAGACATACCATTCTGCTTTGCTTTTCTGGAACATCAATTTTGAAGCGAAAAGCTTCACTAGGCTAGTCTACTCAGAGTTTCGAGTGTGCTCCGTCGTTAGAAAAACCACAGCTGCGCATGCGGAACCCACGTGACGTCACAGGAGAGGCGCAGGTGGTCGGAGCCGCCGCTGCCGCCAAAACCGTCCACGCGACTCCGCTGGTTGACCTTTAGCCAGTGCCGCGCGCTTCTGCGCATGTGCCCCTGTGGCCGGAGCTGCTGAGACTCTGTCCGTATATATATAAGGGCGCTCCCAGAGGAACGTAGGAAGCCTTCGCTAGGAACACGATGCTGAACTGGCGGCTTGGAATTTGGAATCGTATGTGATCTACGGCGGTAATCAATGTTTCATCGTGATGATAAGCTATGGAATATCTATAAGGTGCAACCGTGAACAAGGTAAGCCACAACTATGCCAAGGAACCATAAGCTAAGCCATGGCATCGCCGAAGCTTTTCGCTTCTGATATAGGCTTAGCCAAGCTAAGCCACCACCAATTTTTTATTTGCACTTCGCCCCATGAGTTACTCAGGAAGTCGATGTCCATCGCGGATCGAAGATTATACTGAGTGTAGGGGTCTGTTTATTCGGTAAGCCCAGATGGATCCAGCCGCTCAGGAGGAACTCGCTGCGGAGCGTCAGGCGTGGCGAATCAGCAAGGCAGCGACCAACTTCTTCATCCTCGAGTGTGCCAGCACGGGATGCATGGCAGTGGCTATGAAGACGAAGATTACCACACTACATGAGTCGCTATTAATACTTCTTCCAATCTTGTCTGAAACCGACATTCTAAATACTTCCTTTAAGCAAGCGATTAATAGTACTGGACAGATCTTGTCTTCATGTCTAACACCCTTCCTATTGAGATTGCATTAATTTCGTCATAGTGAACTATGGTACCTGTGCAGCCACTGTATCTTCCAGTGCTTTCGCATGTCTCATGTGCACACTCTGTTCTGAATGCTGCACGATCGGTGAGTTTTCGCCTTAGTAGCTTTCCCGCAGTCTGTGGAATGTATGTATATGTGTTGGCTGTGTTCCGGGCGATGTTTTGCCACCCCACTGGATGTGTGGATATGATTGCTGTCGAGTAGGCTTTACGAAAGCTTGCCTCGTTATTCGGTTAATCAAATTGAATGCCTTTTCTGATTTATTAGCGATTACCTTAGTAGATCTATGCAGTGTAATGGACAATAAGCTGGTCGGTCTGTAATGTTTCAAGTCATTGACATACTCTTTCTCATAGCGTATGATATTAATGCTTTCCGAAAATTATGGGACTCTCCAGGTCATAATGCATGGTGTGCACAAGGTAGCCAGTTATTCTATAAAAATATCTGCACCGTCCTTCTGAAAATATGCTCTCATCTGATATTGCCCAATGATGCTCATGCGTTTTCTTTGCTTTTAATTATTTCTTAACTTCATCTCTACCCAAGTAGCAGCGGATGGCGCTGAAATGCTGCCGCTTTCATATAGCCTTGAATAATTCGGCTGCTGTATAAATCATTGTGAAACAGCTAAGCGACTTTGACTGTGTTGTCCATAATGGCAGTGACGTTGCCCGCCTCGTCTCTTAGGACAAACATTTGATTTTTTAGTATGCCCAGTTCCTTCTCGGCCGCGGTTTTTTAGAGAGTACTCCGTTCTGTCCGTATTACGCTTTGGCATTTCATAGCTCTGCCGGTTTCATTATCTCTCTTTGGTTGGACGCTTTCACGCTTCGTCATTTTGAATCAAATATATGACATCCTAAGGTAGTTTTTTTTTGTCTGTTTCTAACCATCCTGCTGCGTACTTCTTCTGCCGACCCACTAATCATATCTCTAAAATTATATTTCCTTGCTTGTGCACAAAGGTTGTGTTCCACTGCTAAAGCCGAATATCTCTTCTACAGCAACATCCTGAATTCCGCTACATCCCTTCATACCGCTAATTCGTCGATGAGTTCTTTCCTTGTTGCTCTGGCTCCTTCTTTAAATTTGCCTATTTCCAACACCTTATCATCCTGTAGACAAATCACACCTTTCCGATGACCTGCATAATTCGAGGCTCAAAGTATATTACAGATTTCATTTTTGCCTTCCTATTCGGGCTTTTTTTTTTTCATGCGCTCTTCACAGTCTTTCATTTTCTGAAGAAAGTATAGACGATTCAGAAATTAAATAATTCTACACAGTCTATAGCCACTTACATACAGGCTACTTCTATAGAGCCAATACTTTATTAACCTATTGCTCCTCTCCATCCTGTTTCTAACCTATGGTTTCGCGCATGAGTATACTATAATTTGGTTTTCTTATTATCAATTTGACGTCTGCAGAGACTTTTTCGACCACTTGGTCATTTACTCGAACTAAGAGCGTAGGCCTATGAAACTTAATATTTATACCTTTTATTGAGCTCAATTACTATACTTACGATCCTCTCGTTGACGCCATATAGCTGCTGCATGTTGCCAGTTATAGCTTGTTGACCAGGGATCCCACAGCTAGATATCGTCTCTCCGCGAAATCAAGATAGCACGGGACGTGCCCGGATTGAAGTATAGAATATGTTTGATTTGTCTTGTACCCTTGGGAGAGGCCTTCGCCCTGCATTGGGTATAGTATAGCTGTGGTGATGATAATGATGTACCCTTAGTCCCATCATATTTCACATACTGCCCGCAGCTCCCCGAATAGCACTGTTATACTGGTATCAGTAGCATGCTTGAATAGCCTGGCAGGATTCTAGCTTTAAACGGTGTCAGGTTCGATTTTCTGTCGCTGCCTGTTCGGAACTAGGTAATATTAACACCCTCCACTCCATCCCGTAGCTGAATATGCATTCTTCAGTTAATTCGCCACTGATGGCGACTGAAGAATTGTCAAAAACTCGTGTAGGTATACACGCAGCGGTAGCGAAATCTGCCAGGGGACAAATGTTTGATCTTATAAGGAAGCACAGCACCTGATGTGGTGATGGGTGGTGTCACATCTCGCCTTTTGTTTGTTTACATATATCTACTTATTTATACTGCAATTCCATCGTGGTATTTTAGAAAGTTATAAATACGTAAAAAAAAGAATACAGCTAATGGGAGCGGGATATATATAAAAACAGCATGTTATAACAGTGCAAAACTAGGTAGCATCAAGCAGAGTAAAACATGATGGCATTCAAAATATTTCAAGTGCGATTGAAGAACTTGATTGCTGTTTGATAAATTCCAGTTAATGATAGTGCTTGGGAAAATGAGCAGTTAAAGGTGTTAATATTGTTATTGTCAGATTATGACCCTGGTTTGTGGCCTACCCTGTTGAAAATGGAATGTTCGCAATATCTACGTTGTAATGTCCGCTGATTACTTGATAAATAATTACCGGGCGTAAAATTTTGTTTTACAACTCCATCGATGTACGGATTCCTTAATACGAGAGTGCTAGCATTCCTTTCTCCAGAAATTTAGGCGCTGTTGGCGTAGTGAGCAGAAAACCAGGAGCATCCATAGCGAAAAAACCGTATGAGTCACAATAACCTCCTACAGATTTCCCATACAAAACTCATACAAATTTCATACAATCTCATGCAATCTCATATGTTTATCATACTTGGAATGCTATTTGTATATTATGATATGACATTTGCACGAGTTTAGTGCGAGTTTAGTATGAAAAACCTGTATGAGGTTAATGTGACTCATTGGGTTTTTTCAATAGGGATTACTCTGGAAGGATGGGGGCTCAAATGCAACCCAACCTTCTGCGCATCTTTTGCCCGATACCCACGCAGTTTCAAATAAAAACTACAGAAAATGTTTTGTTGTCAGTGCAGAATTTGACAAATAACCTGTTGTGACCAAAGAAATGGTCATAGTAACGCCAGAAGTTGCTTTAGTTACAACAAATAAGTACTGAAAAGTGCAGTAAAGTATTAGAAGAAACTACAAAACAATAAAACGTAATAAAAAAAACTAGAGAAAGTGATATCGTTGCTACCGAACTACAAAACATTTGCCATATATTTGAAACGGTTATGTAGTTTTCTCTAGACTTGGATTGTTTAAAGTGGGGCTCTGCATCTACATCGGGAGGTTTTCTACATACTTGGGTAGATTACAAGCAAGAAAAGGCACAAATTATGGAATCATTGATTAGGCGCGAATGAGGATGCACTTTTAAAAGCACCTGGCACACCTCACTGGCTGAGATGCACCTCCCTATTTTGACTTTTATCCGATTTTATCAAAAGTGTACTACGTTGCAGCGTTTGCTCAACAAATGCAGTGAATGGATCGATGCCATGGAGGGGAGGGGCTGCCGCATAAGGAGAAAAAGCGTAATACGTCTTTGTGGTCATCCCTTTTGGGGCGATGTGGCCAGCCCTATGCAAGCTAGCTCGCTAACCACGTGCATCCATATGTCACACAAGTTAAGGCCTTAAGGAGGGATTGTTGTCCAGAAACTTATGAGTTGTTAACACGCCCACAAAAAAGGCCGGGGTTGTCTTTTTAATTCAACGCAAGCTCATGTGTCGTCGCGCGAAGGCAGGGCCGCCTTTCTCGCGTGGTGGCGAAATATGAAACGTCGCGACGTTGCTGGAGCAGCTGCTCCGCTAGCTTCCTCTGCACGTGCGTCCGCCGAAATCGCTGGCCAGGTGGTTTTTTTCCCTATACAGAAAAACGTGTGCAGAAGCAAAACGTAGGTTTGAAGTAATGCAGTGTCGTGGACAAACACAACAGCGCGCGAAACGCTACAGGGCGAGACTCACGTGTCAAACTATGCAGAGTGCGCTTTCAGCTTTTCCGCAACGGCCTCGTTGTGAGACGACTGACATTCTTTGTGGACGCGAAAAGAGCCAAGTTCCGTCTTGCGTAAAATCAGAAACGCCAGTTGACAAGGACGGCTTGGAAAGGCATCGAAAGAGAGCTCGGGGTTAATAACACACCTATAAAATGGACGGAATGTAGCATTCTCCTTCGACTTGCTCACCCCGTGTGACTTGTTTTGCCGAATTTCTGTCCTCTCTCCCTGCTTTGCGACGGCTGTGAAAGCGTTCAAATAAACAGGTATTTACCCTGCGACGTTCGAGGTCGACTCGCATGTGTAAACGTGTCCTAAGTGACACCTGCCTTTTCATTTATTAGAGAGCGAGAAACTCAACAAGGTCTTCTTTCCTACAACATATCTTCAGTTATTGCCGCCTCGTATTGTTCGCTTGTATTCTCTGTGTCTTGTCCTTTGGCTAGTTTAAACTTAACGAGAAAATATCCAGGTCTTTTGGTTTACAATCATGCCTTACTAACAAGTTTACTTACATATTACCGCGAATTGGTCAATAACGAAACGTTGTTAGAAGCGCATTATAACGGCGCACCTGTGGCTTGATCGACGCTACTGACACGGAACACCCCAGTCGCGTTACAGGTTTCATATTCGCAAAATGTTATCATAGAGGAACCACAACCGTTATTAAGAACTCCGCCGTGATGGGGCTGTGGTTAGGGCGTTTGAATATTGTGTCCAAGCACTCAGGATCGAATTCCGGCCGCTCTTCGATGAAGGCGAAAAGGAAGGTGCCCGTGACGTCAGTACTCGTTGAAGAACCCCAGCTGGTCGAAATTTCATGAGCCCTTCACTACAGCGTCCCTCCCAGCTTGGGTTCCTTTGGGACGTTAAAGCCCTCATATCAAATCATTTATTAAGGAGCGAAATCAATGACACGGACAGTACACCTGCTTCCACTGAGCTTGGATGTCACCTGCCTCCTGAAACCTGTTACGTCTCCTACATGTCCCTCGCACGCATGTCTTATACGTTACCATGCTTTTCAGTCTACTGGCACTCGTTCCCACTGAAGAGATGCTCTTTCGGACTGTATACTTATTCTTCGAGGGTAAGATTTGCTTTAGTAATGTCGTAACATAAAACCAAACCCATTTATATATCCCATGCTACAGCTCAAAACGATCGTCAATGAGTGCGCCGCTTTATTTCACAGAGCTGATAAAAATGTTGCATGTTTTAAACGTATTAAATTCGGCAATACATGGCGGACTTACCTCGAGATACATTTCTCAAAACTGTTTTTGCTCACGTGGGAACGCATTGAACGGTCATATCATCTCTGCCGCCTGCCATTCAGTGCAGAAGCGTGGTAATAACATTTCTCGCCTTTAATTAACATTGCTTCATAGTTCTGCGCCAGTCTGTGTAATTTTCAAGTCAGAATGCAGGCGATACGTTGCGACGCGCCTGCGAGAGCGCGTACAGGCGCAGAAAAAGCACGAGGGCGCACGTGGTGAAAACAGCGAGCGGAGAAAGAGAGAGAGAGAAAACTTTTATTTCTTCAACAAAGTGACTATTCTGCTCTTCGGGGGTTAGACCCGGAAGGTGGGACAGTCGCCTTAGTTGCAAGCCGGTAGTTCTTGGACCCCGGCGCCCTCTTCAGCCAGTCAAATCATTCCTCTTTGGGCTCTTGGGTCTCAGCTTCGCAGATGGGTCTCACAGGTCTCTTTAGTTATATTTTTAGCCTTGCCTGGTGACTTCGCACATTCCGATATTTAGTGATTCGCTTTTCTTACATACTGAACATAGGTGTGATCGTATTCCCGGCCATATATTTCATTGCCGTCCGGATTTCATTGACCATCTGCACGATGCATTAGAATACATTTTTGCTACTTACCCCCAAAGCATTGTTTTATTAGGTGGGGACTTCAATTATCCTGCTATTAACTGGATAAAACCATCCGTCACAGCTGGACCCAATCACCACGAATGTTCACGCCTACTTTGTACAATAGCTGAGTTCCATCTAACCCAGCTGGTTTTAGAGCCTACCCGAGGTGATCATGTTCTAGATTTATTATTTACTAACCTCTCCACTCCTTCTCGCACCTACGTACTCGAAGAAATAAGCGATCATAGATTCGTTCACAGTTTCATGACCATGCACATCCCTGTCAAGCAGATTGCTACCAAATGTATACTGAACTACCGAAAGTGTGACAATGAAAAAATGAACTGCATGCTAAAAGACTTTGCGCAGATTTTCGAAGCCGCTTTTGAGACTCGCACGACGAACGAAAATTGGCTGTTATTTCGCGATAAGCTGAAGGAAATTGAGCGTGCCTGCATTCCAAAATTACACATAAAGCAGAGAACTGATGCCCCCTGGTTCACAAAAGATGTTAAGAAATACCTTAACAAAAAGAAAAGAGTGTACCGCAGAGCAAAAGAAATTAACTCCGACGACGCCTGGAAGAAGTACAAAGCCGAATCAGCTATAACTGCAGTCGCTATTAAGGAGGCTAAAAACAACTTTTTCAACCATACATTAACGAGTTTGCTCAGAAGCAACCCTGCGAAATTTTGGCAAGTAATTAACCCCAAGAATAGCCACGAGATTCCTGTATTGAAAGATTTGGGCAGACTTGTGGTGGCTCCAGAGGAAACACCTGATTTATTTAACAAGCACTTTACAGAAATCTTTACTAAAGAGTCAGTGCCTTTTAATTTTCCTGAACCTCTGAGGCCATTAGTTCTTCATCCATCAGAACCGGTCGTCATTAACGTAGCTGGTGTTGCCCGTGCTATTGAGCGATTGCCACTTAATTGCAGCCCTGGTCCAGACGGTATCAACACTAAACTTCTAAAACTTACAACACACGTGTCGGCTACCATATTAACTTCCATATTTCAGCAGTCTTTAGATACCGGATGCATTCCAGATGACTGGAAAACAGCAAACGTCAGCCCAGTTCTTAAATCCGGTGACAGCACATCTCCGGAAAATTATCGCCCCATATCTCTAACCTCGACTTGTTGCAAACTACTTGAACATATTCTTTACTCGCACATAATGGCTCATCTAAACGACAACAACTTGCTTATTGACAACCATCATGGCTTTAGGCAAAAGAAATCTTGTCAAACACAATTATTCGAGCTCGTAACAGATCTTCATGAATCGATACACGAATTAATATATACTGACGCCATATTTATAGATTTTTCAAAAGCTTTTGACCGCGTTCCCCATAAAAGATTAATGAAAAAAGTTATTAACCTTCAGCTGCATCGCGACATCACCCGATGGATCGAAGAATTCTTAAGAAATCGCTCCCAACGGGTCAAAATTAAAGACTATTCGTCGAACAGTTCACGCGTCATATCTGGAGTTCCACAGGGATCAGTTTTAGGGCCTCTGCTATTTTTAATTTATATTAATGACATAGCGTTTAATATATCATCTAGCATACGACTCTTCGCTGATGACTGTGTAATTTATAGAAAGATAGCTGACCCCACTGACGCAGTTATCTTACAGACTGACTTAATGCATCTAAATGAGTGGTGTCACATGTGGCAGATGGAAATTAATATAAACAAAACCAAGCTAATGACCTTTTCCACGCGCAATAATACGCCTTCTAATGCTTACATGATTAATGGCAGTTTAGTTGAAAGAACAGATTGCTTCAAGTACCTTGGTGTTTTTTTCAGTTCTGATTTAGGCTGGAGCGCCCATATAGATCATATCACGAATAAAGCATTTCGAAAACTAGGATTCATTAAACGTCGTTTACAGCTTGCCAACTCCGAGACAAAACTTCACGCGTACACTACTCTCATAAGGTCAGCTCTAGAGTATGCCTCCATAATATGGAATCCAAGTAGTGTGTCATTAATTAACCGTCTTGAGTCTGTCCAAAATAAAGCTGCCAGGTTCATCCTTTCGTCGTACTCAACGTATCACAGTGTGTCTAATCTTAAAAAATCCTTCAATATGCCCGACCTCGTCATTCGACGCAAGTTCTCTCGTTTATCGTTCTTTCATTCCTTATATCATGGTGACTGCCCATTTGCAGCTAATCGCATCGCTCCTGCCCATCATATTTCATCCCGGACTGATCATCTCTACAAAGTACAGCCAATATTCGCAAGAACGTTAAAATACCAAACTTCACCCTTACTGTTATCTATAGAAAACTGGAATTCAATACCGAGTGATATAGCTACTGAAACTTCTTTATCACAATTTCAAATAAAACTTTCAGCGCACCTTGGTTGTCTGTAATCACCGTTGTGTTGTTCCCACTATTGTCTTCTTAAGCGTTACGTGCTGTTCCCTGCACACCTATGTATCCACTAGTAAATGTAGTGCTGTGTACGTCAATCTGTATGTTGTGTATAGTTCTTAAGTGCATTTTTGTTAATTTACAGAACATCTATGTATCCGCTAGTGAATGCAGTGCTGTGTACTTCGATCTGTACGTTGTGCATAATTCTTAAGTGCATTTTTAATTAATACGCGTGAAGGATATGTGTTGTGCCGTTTTATACCGCTCCTCCCCTATGTAATGCCCACTTGGGGTTTTAGGGTATTTAAATAAAATAAATAAATAAATATATGATTGACTAGAACTGGGTTCGGGTATGCATTTGTCGGTTGCTTTCTCCATGCTACTGTTTTCTCTTTGCCTAACGTGGGGTCTGGTGGTGTTAGGACCCTCCTGCTTACAGACTGAGCAGCGAGCGGAGCCGGCAGCGCCCCAGTTACTGCTTTTTTTGTCACAAACTGCGCTACTAGCAGGAGTTGCAGCGCCGCCCTGCGTTGCATTGGGAGCATATAGGGCAAAGCAATGGGAGCGCGCATTGTCGTTCCCCGAAACTTCCAGCATCGTAGGTGCCGGGTGCGTAACTAAAAAATAAAACACAACAAAAAGAAAGTCAAAAGCCTAACGCTTTGTTCGAGCAGACAGCGCAGCAGGCAACCCGAAATGAACTATTAATAGAACCGTTTTCAGTATTAAAAATTACGAGCTTAATAGATCAGTTGCGTCCATCGCGTCATCTTTGGTATGTTGAAAAAGTTAACTTGGATATCGGGGTGACATAATTGTTGTTGTCAGCGCATGCGTCGGAACCCGCGCAAAACCTCACGATGTCAGTTTGACTGGATACGGAAACTTCGCGGCGCTCCTCCTAAAGACGAGATGCTCACTGGCGGGGACTTCAACGCGCAGCATCAAACATGGGGTTACAGCTGCTCCAGCCTTCTCGGAACACATATGCACATTACAGCCACAGAGGTAGCGAGACTCCAGCTTGGCAATGACACCGTTTATCCGATACGACGAGGCATGCTTCTTGGTCAATATGATACATCGCCGCATTTGACCTCTCACTCAAACAACATTATACAAGATCGGTGGTGTAGCCCTGAAACAATGGGCAGTGATCATTACGCCATATGGATACAGCTCCAGTCCGATCTACGCCGCTGCAAACGAAATACATGCATCGTCAATTCAAAAACGTTCGACAGGCTTTAGACGATCATCTTGCCGAACTGCCAGTCGAAACACTAATTCAACGCGTTCGTGATTCAGCCACTACAATCACACAAGTAACAGAAGACGTTCTTGTGCCTGACCTTCACAGGATTAACCTGTGAGAAAGCATAAAACAAGCAGAATTTGACTACCTCCTATCTGGAAGAGAATACAGAAAGCTTTTGAAACTTCGTCGTTTCACTTCTGAGGCCCGCAGCTACAGCAAACGCCTCAGCAGAAGCCAATGGTTTGACTTCTGTAGCATTTTATCGTAATAGACCAGCACGAGTAAGCTGCGGAGAGCATTCCGAGCCATGAACGGCAAGAGCAGATCCAAAAATGCCGGAGAAACCCTTCTCCTCCGCACCCGTCAAACTGCTACCGAGCTTGAACAGGAGGCAGCCCGCAATTTCTTTCCGCAACCCACCTTACCACCCCCACCAGATACATATGCCCCCATTCCATCCACAGACTCTACTGACATTAACGCTCCCGTTAACACATTTGAATTCGAATATGCTCTTTCACAAGTGACAAAAAAAACAGCGCTCCCGGAAAAGATGGCACCACTTGAAGCATGCTCTGGAACTCCAGCACATCGACTAAAAAAAAACTGCTTGACCTCATCAACAAGCACTGCAGGATACGGGCTGCCTGCCACTATATTAGAAACACTTTGTAGTCGTCCGCATTCCCAAGTGTGGAAAACATGTCACGCAACTTGCCAACTTGCGACCTATGTCTCTAACCTCAGCCGTCTGCAAGCTAATGGAACGCATAGTCACTAATCGACTCACACATTACCTTGATACCTAAAATTATTTTCACCGGTTCTAGAATGGCTTCTGCCCTCAGCTAGGAACACAGGACAGCCTTTATCTTGTCCACACCAACCTGAACAGAGCGCGCCGATGGTGCAAAGGCCACTCAAGTTGGAGCCCGCGTCATCAACTTTGTAAAATTCTTTCTGAATAACAGAAGCTGTAAAATTCAAATCGATACCAATCACACGGCACAACATTCCAAAAACCGCACGGGTGTGCCTCAAGGCTCAGTCATTTCCTCCATCATATTTAACATCGTCATAACGAAAATCGCATGGCAACCGGACACAATCGATTGCCTATGGTTCACAATATACGCGGACATCACGCTTTGGACCGCGTACCGTAATACGGCTCGAGAACAAACGGAGACACTACAAGTGGCACTTGATAAAACGACAACGAGCTTCATTCTACAGGCATGCGTTCGTCCCCTGAAAAAACAAAATTTCTCGTCGTACATCCACCGCCTGGCAGCGTGGACGTCAACCTTCACTTCGGCAGCAAAAGCATCGAACAGCCCCCGGAAGGTCATCTCCGGATACTTGGCGTTCCCGTCAGTCAACGTGGTACTGCTAAGGATCGGATCCAAGAGCTAAAATCTCAATGGAAGCAATTGCTCACTTGATCAAACGGCTCAGTAGCAAGAGTGGGGGCGCATGGACGGTGGTAGCGCGTCACCTCAATCTCGTTATTCTGCTCGCTAAGGTCCGCTACAGTGCCCCTTACTTTTGCTTGACCGCATCAAACTACAAGACTCCACCTTCAGGGTTATAACCGGTCTACCTGTAGATACATGCACCACGGAGCTTCACAGATTCACTCAGCTCCCACCAGTGGATGCACTTATTGCTATACATCGAAAAAAAATCGCGAAACTCGCCTGCGACACACACCCAACGGGCACCGCCTCCTTACTTCAATCTTGGGTGAAGGAAACCTTCATTTGCCATATTAGACCACCTTACAGCACAATGGACAGAAACATTGGTAACGGATACAAAACTCGTTCCAACCAACACCAAAGTGCCAGGAAGAGACCATCGGCAACGCCAGGTAATTGATATACAAGATCAGCACACCGGCCTCCGCATTTATACCGACGGCGCCCTATAACGATGACACCGGCATCACGTTTGCAACCCCCGCTTGCTACCAGGAGGGCTCACTACTGCACACTACAAGCCCCAGTGGTCGCAGGTACTTGTCCGCAACGGAACTCAAGTTAACGGCTGTTGGGCTCGACTGGTCATGAGCTTGGACAGCTTGCGCCATACTGACTGAGTTATGAGAAAAGCGGCCTGTTGCTGCAAAAGGGGATGTGTGTGCATGTTTACTCGCAGGCATCCCGTTAGGAGAAGTGTTTTCGTCGCGCGCACGTGTTCCCGAACAACGGCCCGTTTCTTTGAGGTCCAGACGCCGCCCGCACAACCCCCCCTTTGCGGTCCGGAAGCGGCCGGCGCCCCTTTTGCGGCAGCGTAACCGCCGCCACCCGATCGGGAGACACTGCTCGGGACCGCTGTCTTGAAAAACGGCGGCTGCGTAAAAAGAAGTGGGGCGACAGGACCGCGTGGCCGGAGGCCCGTAAATCGACAGTCTGCCGAGATGAGGCCGTTTGAACGCTCAAGTTCACTTGGACAGCGGAGGAGCATGGATCAGCTCGTCGGCTCTGAAGAACGTGCCAGTCCAAGGAATGATGTTACATAAATCGACCAGCCGCGTGGTGGGAGGATCGGAGAGAGTGTGAAGGCACCGCCTTATCGTGGGCGGGCTTTCGTCAACGGGTGTAATTAGTTGATTAGAAAACAGCCAAATTTTTCCTCGATATTCGGAAGCCTTAAAATGAGCCTCTGAAAACTCTTCAAACATCTTGATACTCATCTCGATCCTCGATTCTGATCCTAGATCTGGATCCCGAGTAATAATTATGTATATAAACTGTGTCTATCTCGCCTAACTTTGGTGAAACGGCTGCATCTTATTCTGAACTTCGTTGGGAACCGAGAAATTTCGGAAACCATCACAAGCATGAACCATTCACATCCTAACTACGGCCATCGACAGGGCGCTTTATCACTGCACTAAAGAAACAGGTTGTTTCAACCACATCTACACCGACCGTAGAGAGGCTATAAAAACTCTGAAAACCCGTTACAGGAACTTAGTGCAACACAGCATCAAAGAGCGCTGCCACTATCTGCAAAGAACCTCACAAGTTGTGCAGAGACAAGGGCATCAAGAACGCAGATTCTGCAGGTAGTGGGACTAACCACAACAAGGGAAGAAGACTTCCCCAAATGGTCACCGACAACCATAAGAGCAGGAGCCTTCTCCGGTTCCTTAAGGAAAATAGTTTACATGGATTTTTATAATATCCCTTATGGCAAGCTTGTGTAACAAAAAAAATTCGCGGTACGGATTCATTCGACGCATGGACATGACTGCCGACGCGGCCGCTGGCGCACTGCTAGGTGAAGACCACCGGCATAGCCTCACGTGGGCCCGTCCAACTCGGACCACCCTTACCGTTCTCCAGGTGGCGGTGGTGAAAACGTTTATTGAATCTTGAGTCTTATTGATTGTTTTGATGGGTCGGCTCGATATCGCGTAGGGTGGCCGGAAGCTTGTGGCTCTCAGCGACTCTTAGAGTCCAGCCCACCAGCTCCTTTTGTGCAGCTGTTCTCCAGTCTCCCTCTTCATATCGGACTCTGTCATCATGCGGCCTAAACATGAACGGAGGGGCTTCTTGCGGGACCTTGTCCCCGATATTACTCCTCTGATCCCTTCCGGTCTTTCTCGCCCAAGTTCTCACTCACGAGGCGCTAGCCAGTGCATCGTACACACCGGGCATACCGAGTGAATGGCGCCGAACCAAGATCGGCTGCTCCAACTGTCCTTTTCATTTCGTTGACCTGCAGCACTTGATCTGGACCTGTCCTGGCTCGGCGAGCCTCCGCGCCCACTATACATGCGCTCACCACATTCAGACTTACGAAGACTGGACAGCCACCAATACCGACGCCAAGCGCAAGGTTAGTGCCCTGCTAGACTTCATGTCGAAGTCTGGCGCCCTCAACCTCACCTAACCCACCCCCTTTCCTTCTAGGCCTCAGGTCAACCGTATGAATAAAGATTTATGAATGAATTAACGAATGTGGCGTAATTCCGTTTTCTCAACGGTAATGTTGCGCAACTTCTTTCTCCTTACCAGTTGTCTCTCAGCGAATTAAACGGCGATTGTTGCTGAAAAGTGTCTGTAAACGCTACCTAAATGTAACATATTCACTCACTATAGGCAGGAAGTGACTACGGTGAAGGTGATTGCGCTGTGTAACCTTATCATAACGTCATCTCGTGGCTGTATTCACGGCTGCTTTTGCGGCTACTAAGAACAAAAAACATCGCACTATGTAACGTATCTCAGGAAGGATGTTAGTAATTTAATAGAATGTTGTGATTTAAAAAAACTTGGAAGTTGCACTCACAGGACTTGAACACATACTTTAGTGCTGAGAAAAGTTTTGGTAATCCATTGCGCCACAGAAGCCACTGGAATTGCACGCTTTAAATGCGCTCTTATTCGTTTTGATAAAATTTCCGCTATTTGTACTAAAAATGGCGCGACGGACGCGACTGGCAGGATCAGCGGATTGCTGGAAGCAATTTTATTCCAGCAAACAATTTTATTGCGTGTGCATTTTAATTTATGTGATGCATTGTATAAATCCATTGAGTATCTGCGTATGAGATATTTGTAACCATGTGCACCCACAGACGTGCAGTTTTGTAGCGGTGGAAAACACATAATACTCAAGGCTGAGAGCATCCCTTCTAAAGGGCGCCTAAACGTTGACATTTGGCGTTAGGTTGTGAAATTATACAAGATGTTTCACGTAAGAGGGTGAACCTAAGGCAGAAAAGCGGCGGACGCGCAAAGAACCATCAAAACGTTCCGCTGCCGCCAAGGCCGTCGTGCTCACTGCCACAAAAAACAAAATGAAGCAAACGTGCATGCTGCTCGAGCTGTGCTCTGCCGAGGGCAGCTCCAAGTCGTCACTGATTTGAAACCGCGTCGACTGAGTTTATCTGCCTCCCCGCCCCTCCTTCTTCGCACTGCAAAGGAGAAAGAAAAAAAGAAAGGTTCTGAGCTTTGCTCGCAGGCTAGCAATTCCGCCCTCCCAATAAAACTAAGCGAGCTGAAAGCAGTCACTTGTTGGAACGCGCTTCGACGGCCACCCTTTCCGCGCATTGGACTTTGAGAGATACCTTCTCACTCCCTCGGAGCAGAATGAAAAATAAATAATAAGCACCAGCAGGATACGCACAAGTGCCGTAAACACGGCTTTTTTTTTTTTTCATTTTTGCCACGTGAGTGCGCCCAGTACCTACGAAGACATCATTCCTCATCATGGAGAAGCCAGTGTCAAATGGCGTATGCTTTACGCTACCTCAACGAGTGATCTCATTCGTCGCGGTGGCTCAGTAGCCAAGACGCTCAACTACTGCGCCCTAGTACACGGGTTCCAACCCGACCGGATCAAATCCGGTTGTTTGGTTTCTTTTTCGAGTGAAAACACAGTAGAAGTTAATGGGTAGCCACGGGTCAGTAACAGTCTTCGTCATTCTCTCTGATGGCTCGAAAAGACCAATCGGGGAGACTCGCGGTCTGAAGCCGGACTTAGTTTGAATTACCTGCGCGAAGCCACGTTGTTGTGTGCTCAGAAATAACTTAGCCGATGGCGTAAATTTAAAGGGGCTGGATTCTTGGTTGGTGGTGACATATAGTTAATATATTGACTCTAGGGGAAAAGCTGTGTCCGTGAATTGGATGGGGCAACGCATGCCGCCATGATCAAACGATTTAATGCTTGCCATATGTCGCAGACTTGATAAAACTGGCCGATGAACGAGGTTTCAACCTGGTAACATAGTGGGAAGTTAGCGGCATGTGTGCAGAACGGATCGCCCCGCGATTATTACCCGCCTGCTCATGGTCCCAATACTGTCTCAAATGTGATTTCGCACAAGGAGAGGAACACAGTATGTTTAAAAAGAAGTGGTGACGGATCCCACAGCAATGGCCCTACCGCGCTCATTTTGAATGGCAACTTTGCATACAGCAAATGTCAAAGGGCGCATGGTCGTGTTTTGTTACTGTCCCTTTTTTGCCCCGTGTTCTTTTATAAACAACTTTTCAGAATTCTGCGAGCAGCAGCATGTTGTAGTCAAACAGAGACTGTGATAATCGCGTAGAGCTGAACCACCTGTCCAGCAGTTCAATGGGAAACCAGGCAAATAAAAATATCCGGTTCGCTTGGTGTCATTTGTGTCCGGCAGGTTTTTGTTGACACGCCTCGTGGTTCCTGCAAAGACCTCGCTGTGGAAGGTTAAACTCTGATAACATTAGCAAACATACTATCGGGGAAAAAAGATTCCGGTTCGCATCCTCAGGAATCAAAGCCAACAGCACTGTTGTTATCCGATGTCCGGAGACAAGACTTACCGGTCCGAACGTCGGGCCCTCATGTTGTGACATCAGCTAGCCAAATCGAAAAAGAATGTGGTGCTTGAAGTTGAAGTTGAAAGTTTATTTCCAAATCATAAATATAACGTAAAGGAATACACAGCGAGTGGTTCCATGGTACAAGACCGCAGGTGGGACCTCCCATGGTAATAGATCTTGATAGGCAACTTAAAGAATGATATTATTGTAAGAAAAATTGTTTTATGAAGCAAAACTGAAAATAAATAACGAAATACATAGTAAAGAGTGCATTGCCGACAGATTTAGATAGAAAAATAGAATACAAAAAAAGCACAAAGCACTTCCGAATTCCGCGACATAAAATATAAATAACAAAAATATCAAAATTAAGAAAAAATTTTTAATTTGAACTTTAACGAAGAAAATGTTTTAGGTTGCTTAATGTCGATATTCAAAGAATTACAAAAAGATATGGACGAAAGTTGAAGGCAATGTTTCCCGTGTTAGTACTGACCACAGGTAGTAGAAAATTATTTCTTAGAGCGAACCGTGTAACGCTGTTGTTTTTGATCTGGCCGGGAGGAAAAATACTACGTGGGAGCTGATGGTGAAGAACCCTAAAGAATAGAATACCGATATTATAAAGATAAACAGCCGAGAGCGGTAGAACATTTAAATCCATGAACAAAATGTGCGATGGTGACATTCGAGGGGAGGAGGTTATGATGCGTATGGCTTGCTTTTGCGGTTTTATTAGTGACCAAAAATGAACATGATAGGCGTTACCCCAGGATGAAATGCCGTAGTTTAAGTGGCTGTGAACGAATGCGTAGTAAAGTGATAGTAATGCGTGGATTGGGAAATAGGATCGGGCTTTGATTAGTGAGCGTAACCCATATGAAATTTTCTTGCAAGTTTCCGCTATATGATACTGGAATTTTAGATGAGGGTAAATAACAACATCTAGAAACGAAATTCGGTCTTGCGACGCGATGGCAGTGGAATTGAAGTATAGTAGTGGTGAGATGGGCAATGGCTTCTGAGGGGATGGAAAATCTGAAAGAAAGTCTTAGGAGCATTCACAGCCAGGCGATTAATGTGGCACCAATGCTCAAGAGAATTAATGTAATTTTGAAGGTTAGATATTATGGTGCGATGTTATCATGGTAGGGTCATCAGCATTAATATACTATTACAATGCCTACAACAGGATGACAAATTGTTAATATAGCGTAAAAACAATACAGGGCCTAGAAAAGAACACTGTAAAACCTCTTTGTAAGTGAGAGCTTTGTTAGATGCATGGTTATTAACACAGACTATGTGTTCTCTGTCACGAAGAAAGCCCTTCCAAAGCATTAGTGGAGGTCCTGATATGGCGTACGACTCAAGTTTCCGAAACGCGAAATTTCCTTTTCTGGTGTCCTGCACTTTTTTCTCATGTACCCAGTAGTACAATACGGCACGTTTACTCACACGGGAGTGAGGCGATGTAGGGAATCCTTTTGGAGCTTTCGCCGGATATCCAAACATTAAGTTTCTTCGCAATGCATGAGAGCACAAGCGGCATTTCATTACACATTGCTACCTTATTTAATTGCTTTGACCTTGCAACTGCAAGTCCAAGCGACACTCGAAAACTTAAATTTGAAACGTAAACTTAAGTCGTCTGCTGTCGACCACGCTTCAGATCAAGACCGTATTCCCCAAGTAGAGTCTATAAGTCACAAGATATCCTTTGAAAGGTGAAAAAAAAATGCGCTGTTTTTTACAGTTATATTGTCAACTGCAGTTGTTAAAATCCCAATCCAATGCTTTACTCATGCATAACTTAGCGAGTAAAAACCATGCTCGCCGCACTGATGAGTTTGATCAGGGCGGTAAACATGACGGTTTTGGGTCGCTATTTTGGATTTTGGGAAACGTAGCGCAAAGAAGACAAGGACAAAACACACACGAGCGCTTACTCACAGCTGATTTTTTTTTGGAAATGCTAGCAGAATATATACTGTGCCAAACAAAAATTATGCAAACGCATGCAAAAAAAATGCAAACGCACCAACTCGCCCAATTCAGCATTCTTGTGCGCTTTTTTGGCTCAGCTTTATCCCCAGGGTCAGCGTATGATTGCTTCCCCACTGATACTGCGCGGGACTATAGTGCTCACCCAAATACCCTCGCGAGCAGACGACTTCAACTGCATCACAATGCGTCATCTTGTAATTCGTTTCATTCAATGTTGCTAACAAAACAAGGGTAACCATATCGTCTATATGTGTGTGTGTGTCTCTCTTCTATGCATTATCGCCTGTTCAGCTGCATTTGGATCGCGAGCGAAGCCACATCTGTATGAAATGCTTTTCCGAGGACGCAGCAGGGCTTGTTTTGTTATTTTAAATGTTTAGTCTACAGAATTTAATGTCCCAAAATCATTCATGCCCTAAGGGACGCTGTCGTGGAGGGCTCAGGAAAATTCGACCACTGCTGTTATTTATGTGCACTTCCGTCGGGCGGTACACAGCCCTTGTTGTTTGCACCCATCCAAGAGCTGTGACCGTGATAGAACCCGCGTCCTTGGGATCAGCACGCCCCTGCCGGTGATCCACCGCACCGGGTGGGTTTAGTGACGTCGTGATCGCCAGAGATGCAACTGGAGCAAGAGAAATGTTGAACGCGTCTCGGGTTCAATGCACTGCATGGTAGCAGCTAATGAAGGAATCGCGTTGAAAACAAATATGGCTCAGCCGTCTTTTTATTTTACATCTGCTTGGGTTACGATTCGGCAAGCTGAATCATTCATGTGCGGCTTTTACTGCAGTGGATATACATTACGGATAACGCGTCGGAGTGCTCTGGAAGAAATCATAGCGCGCTCCTGCTTTGCTATGCGCTCGTTTATATTTCTACGCAACTTTGCTTCGTGTTTGAGCACATGCACGCACTGACCTCCTGCCTTATATGATCGCTTTCTCTTTGGGGTACCACTCTCAGAGACAAGAATGTGCAGACCGCGGCGTCAAGTCGATATCCTGCGAGGCGCGAAAAAGCAGCAGACGAGAGCTTCTGTTTCATTTGCCGGTTGTTTATTACTGAGGCGTGAAACGGGCGAGGGGCAATTTACTGATCGTTGCTAGCATATAAGCCTTTTGCCAGAGATTCACATCGGCCTACATCGGCACAAAATTTTTTTTCTCGCCCGCCGACCCTCCTACTTCCTCAAATTAGATATTCTATTATCTTCTTTTTCATGATTTATTTCGCAGATCATGGAACACGAGGGTTTTGAACAAACAAGCACTAGTGTGACAGTATAATACTAATAGAGAAAGATTAAATGCAGGTTCTTTCAGTGCAGCTTGGGTAGTGACAAATTAAATTTTTGGCAGTTAGGTGGTTACATCGGAGTTACGATTTTCACCTTATTCGTTAAACTGAAAGCAAATCGATCTCTAGGTCTGTCTCAAGAGGAAGGAGGAGGTGGTGTCTCTGAAAGTGACGCGAACCCGTGACCCGTTGCGTTGTTCGCCAGAAGCTGCCTTCAGGCTGCTGGCAGGTGGAAGCAATGGTCGGGTATCTCTCGACTTCTTCTTGTTGACGTATACAAGCAGCAGTCCTGCCAAGTGTTTGGTCTGCCTCGATGGGGAAGCCACCCAAAAGTGCTCGCTACACGCAGAGTAATTCTGCCCAGTACATTCTCCGTCGCGGAGCATCGCAGCCAGTGCGGGGGTTAATTTTGTCAAGTAAATATTTCAGGAGAGGAGGAGAAAATGAGGGCGGAAGGCTGGGATGATAACCAGAAAGAATGAATTACGGTTGGCTACCCTGCACTGGGGAAGTGGAATGGGGGATTAAAGTGGCAGGGTAGAAGAGGATAGGAGGTGAGAAAGTCACAGTCTGTCAATCAGGCTAGTCTCTCTTAAAAAGCGAAGAAGTGCCTTGTAGGCTTTGCAAAAGAAAAAAAATGTCAATGATATCAGCTTCAAGGTGGGATTCGAAAGCACCACCTCTCGTTTGCGACCATTGGTACTACTGACTGGAACACTTAGGTCACGCTTTACGGCTGGGGAACACGTGATGCATAGTTTTTCTCAGAAGTTTAAAGTGCATCTGAGCCAAATCTTGTGGATCATAATGCACTGCCACTGTTTCAGATCTGAAGGTGATAAGATTCTTTTGTTCTACCCTATCCAATAGAAAGGACTTCCATGGTTGCTTAAAGAGTACTACCACACGGCTTAGAAGCAAGCCCCCTAGGATCTGAACGTTTGGCAAAAAATGTGCATCGTACGATCTTTTACGTGAAGTGTATTCTGTATTCTATTGACCATATCCTCAATTAAAAAGGCCACCTGGCCCATATCAGGCCGTATCGTTATGATGGGGCTTCGACTTCCTATATATATTTTCGTGCAAACACACAAAAAAGTCTAAACGCTATATAACACCGCTAGCAAAGTATAAAAAATGGTTCCACTTTGGTTTGTCGCAGCGTGACACACATGTCGTGAAAACTGACGGTAATGTATAACGATTGTGATATTTTTGTTCCAGCTATGTAGGAGGCCAAAACAATAACAAAAAAAAAACTCCAGCAGACGAGTGACAATTATATAGAAGTCATCGAATAGGGCAACCACGACCGACTTTAGCCGGTCGTGAGGCCAATGCTTGTACACTGCTCACCTACGCCAGCCGCATCGCACCTGCGCGACCGTCACATCAGACCATCATCATACTGGTCCACGGTCTTATCACCGGTCTAATTGAGTATAACGCTGGCTCATTCAGCTCAGAGCACAGGTATTCAGAGCAAAAACAAGGAAGGATAAGCTCAACAGAGGCTAATCGGCACCAGAATTGTACCTATATCTACTCTTTGCATTTACCTAAAATGAGAGATATGAATATCTGAAAGAAGACTTGAAACGGAAGACGCAGAACA
This sequence comes from Amblyomma maculatum, assembly GCF_055883805.1. Taxonomy (NCBI): domain Eukaryota; kingdom Metazoa; phylum Arthropoda; class Arachnida; order Ixodida; family Ixodidae; genus Amblyomma; species Amblyomma maculatum. The sequence goes on from NC_139345.1 coordinate 215,196,495, forward strand.
AAAGTGGCGTCTGATTTCCCAGGCTACACCTCGTTCAGTCAGCGAATGCCGTTCCTGCAATCCGTCCTAATTACGTTTCCTAGGTAATGCCGACTGTATCACTTTTCGTTCTGTGGCCATGGCATCTAGAGAAGTCCCATTTAAGCCATGAGAGGAACGAAGGAAAGCGATATTTTTGGTTTAAGCTATCAGCTCCACGAGAAGGAAAGGGGGCGATACTCTGACAAGCGCGCACCTTCGAGTAAGAACGTAGCTCAAGCTAAAAGCACATCAAGGTCGAGCCACCGAAGTATAGCAACAGACAACGACGTCCGGAGGTAGATGACCGAACACAAAGCATCACTGTGCCCCGCAGCTTCCATCGCGCTTCAGGGCAGCGGCGATACTGGGCAGATTGCTTCGCTTCAGAATGACGCTCATCGGATTGAACTGCGGAAATTACTAAACTCTTTAACATCACTAGCCGAGATCTGTTGACCTTTCATATAGTATAACGTTCGACAGAACACCGTCTAGTCAGGGTGATTTCGGAAGTCTTGCTTTGGCAAGAATCATAAAAATGTGCACTCGCTTCCAGTGGGGTTTTGATTTGCTCATTGCGCAACTGGTGTGTAAGAGGGGGTTTTGAAGCGAAACGTTTCACTAGGCTAGTCAAATCCGAGTCTCTCGTGTGCTCCGTCGTTAGAAAAAGCCACAGCTGCGCATGCTCAAGAGAAGAAGAAGAAGAAAAAGAAGAAGAATGATGCACTGCGCTAGGTATTCAAGCCGTCGGCGTGGCACCGTGACACCGTATGCCGGGAAAGTGAAGAAGAAGAATTACAGGAGACGAGGCGTCGGGTGCTGCTGCTCTGGCCGAAGCCTCTGCTGCACTGCGGAATGAAAACAAGAGGAGGCGGCGGGCCGAGGAAAGTGAAGAACAGCGTGCCGAGCGGTTGGAAAAGAGACGTCTGAGTGACGCAGCAAGACGGGCGCGTTTTACGGCTGACAAGAACAGTGGACTAGACGATGAGGTTAACCGTTTACGAAACGTGGACCTTGACATTCGGGTGAGTGAGCTTGGCTATGCTACTCGTGAGTTTCAGCCTCGCTTCCCAGACACATCATTTGAAAGTGTGTGTAGTGGACCAACTACGCCAAGGAACCACAAGCAAAGCCATGGCGTCGCCGAACCTTTTAGCTTCTGATATCTATGCTTAACCAAGCTAAGCCACCACCAGCAGTTTTTTTTTCTTTATCTGTGTATACGGTGCAAGATGAACTGTGGGGGAAAAATGAGAGGCAGTTTTATTCAGAAAACCAACGTTGTATCGCGCGAAAGCGTCCACGTCAAGGCTTTCCAAGGTCTTTCTGACCCAATTCTTCTGGTAAGCCAAGCATCTTCTTAATGTGGACCAGGTCGGTTTTTAACTTGGTGTGTTTTGGGTCTTGGGGGTTTACCGTCCCAAAGCAACTCAGGCTATGAGAAGCGCCGTAGTAGAGGACTCCGGAAATTTCGACCACCTGGAGTTCTTTAACGTGCACTGACATCGTACTGCACACGGGCGTCTAGCTTTTCGCCTCCATCGTAATGCGGCCACCGCAGCCGAGATTCGATCCCGCATCCTTGGGCACAGTAGCCGGATGCCTTAACGACTGCACTACCACGGCGGGGTGGTTTTTAACTTGGGTAAACCTAATTTTTAGATTGCGCAAGAATATTTGTGGTCCTTAGAGTTCATTACCGACACCTTGTCTAATCTTTAACACACCTTAACAGGGCTATACTATAGCGGCGTGTTTTGGATCCTTTTTGCACAGCTTATAAAGACGACATTATATCATGCACAGCATAAGAGAGTAGCAGTAAAAGACGCGGGCGCACCACGTGCTGCAGTAGCTACTAGGCACTCAAAAGATATATTTACACAAGAAACGTAAGACGAAAATACTGGTGATAGCTTATAGGTTCACTCCTCGTCTCCCATGATAAATTTTTAGCTTGGAATTCTTTCCACTCAGATACTTTTTTTTCTTGAGCTCCGCAGGACGAATACACAGATATGGTGAGCAGGTTAGACATCGCGCTAAAAGGACAGCAGAGAAAATCTGTGTCTATGCAGTGCCGGGTTCCTTCCTTGTAAATGTTTCCACCTTTTTCCACTCCAGCGACGAAGCCGGAACCAACAAGGCAACCAAGGTGGCCTTTCGGGTCTGACAGTTGCTTCAGTAAGCGGAATCAGCTTGCGTCGAAAAGATTTGCAATGGCCTTGCGTCGTGGCTTTTCAAGTCTCTCTTCTCGCTCTTCGGGAGTCTGGACCGCTCGTTTAGCTCTCTCATTTTCATCGCGCCGCTTCTTCAAGGCGAGCGATGTCGGCAATATGAGTATAATCGGCTTTTACGCGAGCGTAGCGAGCGCTCGCAGTACGCGATTTTGCTTCATCCAAGGCATACCACTATAAGCTCGCCGCATTTCTCAGCGTAATTCTCAGCGCTCACAAGCGAGCGGATGTTCCACGGCTTATATCTCCAGTTTCGGTGCAGCCTCTGAACAGCACCGCGGATGCGCAGTGAGGCGCATAGCTAAGGAATGACGTCATGCGCGGCGATCGCGGAGACCGGCGATATGTACCGGCACAAAATAAGGTGATTCGTCAGGTATGTGAAGAATCAGGATTGCGATGTTGAGGAAGCGAAACAGCAGCAGAAGAATGCAACGCCGTCCGCGCAGTGCGAGGCCGTGCTCTTCTAGGCACGCGGCTGAAAGTCGGCTGAAGGTCAAACTCCGGCGCACATGAAATGCGCTGGAGCTAACGGAGTGAAGCTTTCGTTTCAAACCCCGCGCCCGCACAAGGTTTCTTTGAATAGACGATTGCTCTCTCTCGCCCCGCTGGTTGAGGCACGCTACTAGGCAGCAACCTATTCGCTTACGCCAGTCTTTGGGGCCATGAATTAGTTGTGGACAGCAATCCGCTGCGCCCGTTTCTAGCCCTAGAGGCAGCGATGACTTCTGACCACTGCTGGGTGCTTTAGCAACCATGGTGGTGCGCTGCTAGCACTGATTTCTCGCATTGAACTGCATTGGTAAATAAAAGAGAATTTCTTTTAAGCTACAGCGAACCCTACGAGCTCGTAATCTAGTGGTGTTTGCCACATATAAAAGATTCAAGCGGATCGATGTTTTCGGTAAGGTCTATGAGAGTAGAAAAATTAGGAAAGTGGCCGCACGCAGAACCATTATTTAATCACTATTCACCAACGTTCCTGACTATGGCCTGCTTGCACCACGTGGTAGAGCGATCAGCGAATGAGGGCTTGGGACTATATCCCACGAGACATGCTCTTTGAGGAGTCTTGAGCAGTGTTCTTTACCCGTTTTGCTTGCCTATGCTTTCTGTGCAGTCAGGAGAGCAGTTTGGGTACGTTGGTTAGGAATCTGACATGTTGAGTATTGAGTCACGTTCATGGCTACAAATCAACTTTTGTCATTTCAGAATTGCTTGAGCGATAGGGGTTTGAAAAGTATGTGATGATGGTGCAGATGGCATAAAAGTACGTGCTCCTTTGAGATCAACTTAGTTGTCAGTAAGCGCTTCTCTTGTGTTCTGTCCCGTAGTTCTGCGCTGTTCCATCGGAAATGTCTCTGTAGTTTGCTTTCCGCAAGCTTTTAAGGCGCGCTCCTGACAATCTCGAGTGAATGTTTTCTGCAGGCTTCAAAACTAAATTCAGGCATGACTTTGTGATTACAACGTTTGTGAAAGCCAAGAAGCCTGGAAAGTGATCCGGGTTATTACGCCCAGCTTTCTCTCAACATCGGCAAAGAATATATAAGCTATTAGCAAACGCTGCTTGACACAATCATCATCATCAACCTGACTATACCCACTGCAGAGCGAAGACCTCTCCCATATTCCTCCAATTCACTCGGTGCTGTGCGAGCTAATTTACTGACCCCTGCGAACATCATATCTTATTCCACCCACCTAAATTTCTGCCGCCCCCTGCCGCACTTTCCTTCCCTTGGAATCCTGTTTGTTACCCTAAGCGACCATCGGTTATCCTCTCTTCACACTACATGTCCTGCCCATGCCCATTTTTTCTTCTTGATTTCCACCAGAATGCCAGTAACCTGAGTTATTTCTCTGACCCACTCTGCACGCGCTTACTATCTCTTAACGTTACCCCTACAATTTTTTGTTCGATAGCCCTCTGCGTGGTACTCAACTTAAATAGAACCCTTTTCGACAGCCTTTACGGCCCATAGGTGAGTACAGGTAACTTGCAATTGTTACATACTTTCCTCTTATCAATACCAGTAAGCTGCTAGTCACAGTCTGCGAGTACTTGCCGAATGCGCTCCATCCCAATCTTATTCTCCTTGTTATTTCCCTTTCATGGGCCCCATCTGCGGTTACTATCTCCTAAGTAGACATATTCGCCTACTACTTCCAGTACTTCTCTACCTAACGTTACCCTAATCTTCTGCAAATTGATTTTCAAGCCTACCTTTCTGCTTTTTATGTCTAGGTCATCACTCATTCTTTGCATTTCATCCCCTGAGTTACTTACCAAAGGCTATGCCATCAGCGAATCGCAAATTACCGAGGCATTCTCCATCTAGCCTTATCCCTGTTTCCATTCCAAGTTTTTGGGTACTTCCTACAAGCAAGCTGTGAACAGTACTAGAGAGATCGTGTCTCCTTGCCGAACACCTTTCTTTATAGAAATTTTGTTACTTTCTTCATGCGGAACTATGGTTCCTGTTCAGCCACTATGGTCATCCAGTACTTTCACATAAAGTGCGTCTGCGCACTCATTTCGGAATGCCTGACGATCACTTGGGTTTCTACACAATGAAATGCTATTTTCGTAATGAATGAATGAATGCTATGTAAATGGGCTGGTTATATTCTGAGTATATTGCTACCGCCTGGTTAATGGTAGGAATATGATCGCTAGTAGAGTACCTTTGCCGAAAATCTGCTTGATCTTTTGCTTGATTTAAACATAAGGTTATTAATCTATTACCGATTACCTTTGTAAATACCTCATATGTAAGCGATAATAGTAAGCTTATTGCGGTGTAGTGTTTAAAGTGAATCGCACCCTCTTATGGATTAGGATAATGCTAGCGTTCTTCCATGATTCAGGTACCGTTGATGACACCAGGCATTGCGTATACAGTGTGGCCAGTTCTGCTAGCATGACATCCTCCTGTCCTTCAACAAATCTGCAGTTACCTGAACCTCTCCAGCTGCTTTCCCCGTTTTAAATGTTTCTAAATCTTTCTCAACTTCGTCTTTACCAACTTGCGGATCGGCTGACTGCTTTTCACTTCTCCCAGTTTCATTATGGTCGTGACTGCTTCCGCTACTGTATAGACAAGTATAGAGCAGCTCCTCAGCTACTTTGATCATGTTGACCATATTCGAGACAACATTGCCTGCCTTGTACCGTAGCGCATACATCTGATTTTTGCCGATCCGCAATTCCCTCTCCACGGCTTTTTAAACGGCTGCCCCCGTTCTTTAAAAAAGAATGGTCAAATTTTTCAATGTTATATATACCTCCTTATACCGGCCACCTTGCGCTTATTGATTTGCTTTGATATCCCAGGGTTCTATCGTGTCTTTTTGGTTGAAAGCATTGCATGCTTAGGCGTCTCTCAATCAAATCTTTCGTCTTCTTAGACAGCTTACCGGTGTCTTCTCTCGCTATTATATCGCCCACTTCTACAGCGCACTCATTAATGATATCTCTCATATTATTGTTCATTGCTTTAGGTTAATGTCATCATTCTCGGTTAGAACTGAATATCTGTTCTGTGGCGAGATCCTGAACTGTTGTGCTCTCGCCCTCGCCGCTAATTAGTTGACAAACTTCTTTCTTACTAATCTGTTTTATTTCCTGTTTAGATTTACACTAATTCGAGACCTTACCATCCAATGGACAGTGCACTCTCCCGATTACCTCTACATCCTGCATAATGGCGGGGCTAGAACTCGGTATGAAGTCAATATCCTTTTTATTCTCCCCGTTTGTGCTTTCACATTTCTACTTCCGGTTCTTTCATTTACTGAAGAAGGTGTTCCTTATTCTTAACTTCTAAACTGAACTAGTAAGTCCGCCCCCCCCCCCCCCGCTATTTATTTATTTATTTATTGAATTCTCAAAGGCCCCATTTAAGGGGTATTACATGAGGCAGTTACAATAAAAAATGACTTTCGATGGCGCTCTGGAAATGATGAATGTCGGTTAGTAAGGCGATGTTGCCGGGAAGGTCATTGCAAAATAGGAAAGTGCGGAGAAAAAATTCCCAGAACCAATATCATACGTCACCCACTTCCTGGTCTCTTGTCAGCTTTTCCCTTACCTTGGCATTGAAGTCGCACATTAGTAAAGTATATTGCATCTTTCTTTTCCGCATTGCCGATTCGACATCTTCATAGGAGCTTTCAATTGCCTGGTCATCATGACTACATGTAAGTGCGTAAGCCTGTACAACCTTCAGTTTATATCGCTTGTCGAGCTTAAATATGATGCCTATGCAATTTTATAGCAATAATGAGACGGTAAACTAGCCTCACTAGCTAGGGTTCCAGCTTTAAACATTGCCAGGGTCAGCGTACAATGGCGGCCTGTGCAGCGGAGCCAGAAAATCTTATCACCCCCCGCTGCGTCACAGGTGTGACCGCCGCCGTGGTCAGTTGCTATGCAGTCGTTGGTGATGAGGATCGAGGTTTTATACCAGTAATCATGGGAGGTTGTAGCCATTTACTGCACCAGGGTGGCCAACTCCTATTCTAGCGAGGGAGTGCGTTGCCGGAGGTGGTTCATCTGTATCAGGTCGTACCCCACACCTGTTAATATAATTCCATCGACACGCGGATGTTTTTTTAATCTGATGGAGAATTGTATGGCACAGGGATTCGAACCAGGTTCCTCTTGCATGCGGGGCGGATGTTCTACCTCTACGCCACCGCTGCACCCTACCCTTCTTAGCGTTTGTCATCTTTCTGATTTTAGCCACCACTCTTCCAATAGGTTTTTGCTCACTTGCACCGCAGACTCTCTCACACAATTATTTCAAACTCCAAACCACAGGGTCTTAGGGAGAATGACGGCGTCTGCTTCGACAAACGTACCGATATTATTTCTAAGAATTGACCACTCAGTGCTCATGTGCCATTTTCGTGGTTAAATTTCCTTTTGTAGCTGCGTTTTCTAAGGAACCCAAATTTAGGTCCATAAAGTAGGGCACTGCCTCTTGAGGGATCAAAGAACGATTCCTTCCTGATCTGCCTTTTCCAGTTTAGATGTATTTATACACTCTGCTTTCTTTGCATCGAATTCTTCCAACGTTACCTTCTGTGTTTTTACCTTTTCTTTAACGCTCTTTGTTTCCCTGTCCTTGTGCCTAGCAGACGAACCGCTTAGTTTCCTAGCTCCTTCCCCCCATTTTGTATCGACCCTTGTAGGTATAGGTATTTAAATACTTTAGCTACCCACCTGTTACAGTCCATTTTTTGGGGCGTTTCTCATGTAACATCTAGCTCTAAGCTTCCAGTGCTTCGAAAGATGCCTAGCCCATATCACCCTGTACCGCCTCGTTTGTCGTTTTATGTAGCCATCTAGTGCAATCGTCTGACAGCTCTTACATTTATTTCTAATCTCGACTGTATACTTCTGCCTTTAGGCCCGAAAACACATCCCTGAAAGTGAGCCCTGAGTCTATAATTCTTTCCCAAATATCTCTCAGCAGCTCCTACCTATTGTATCCCCACAATGCCTCATGCTTCATTATCAAGACATCTCTTAGTCCTTCGTTTATCCATATCCCGAGATATTGAAGCGAAAAACTTCACTAGGCTAGTCAACTGAGAGTCTCGCTTGTGCTCCGTCGTTAGAAAAAGCCACAGCTGCGCATGCGCAAACCACGTGACGTCACAGAAGAAGAAGAAGAAGAAGAATGATGCACTGCGCTAGGTATTCAAGCCGTCGGCGTGGCACCGTGACACCGTATGCCGGGAAAGAGAAGAAGAAGAATGAGAGGAGACAAGGCGTCGGGTGCTGCTGCTCAGGCCGAAGCCACTGCTGCACGGCGGAATGAAAACAAGAGGAGGCGGCGGGCCGAGGAAAGTGAAGAACAGCGTGCCGAGCGGTTGGAAAAGAGACGTATGAGTGACGCAGCAAGACATGCGCGTTTTACTGCTGAGAAGAACACTGGACGAGACGATGAAGTTAACCATTTACGAAAAGTGGACCTTGACATTCGGGTGAGTGAGCTAAGGCTATGGCACTGTTCGTTTCAGCCTCGCTTCCCAGATAATTCATTTGAAAGTGTGAGTAGTGGGCCAATTCTACGCCAAGGAACCACAAGCTAAGCCATGGCATCGCCGAACCTTTTCGCTTCTGATATCCTGGCTTAACCAAGCTAAGCGACCACCAGTTTGTTTTATATTCTACCACTCTAGGCATTTCGTGCCTTGTATTTTAAGCAATAGCCTACTTAACGTACGTTCGACCACTGCTCGAATACGCTTGTGCCGTATGGGACCCTTGGCAAACTACATAGAGTTGAAGGAGGAGGAAGATGAGGATGAAAGGCCGGGAGGTTACACCGTAACAGCAACCGGTTTGCTACCCTGCACTAGGGGAAGGAAATATCCAAAATAGACCAGCAATGTTTGTCCTTTGTCGGTACTGGAGAACTGATAGCTGCACCGTCATGAAAAATGAATTAGGATGTGAAACTCTCTCCTCTCGAAGAAGAAAATTAGGTATGAAACTCTTGTACCTAATATACCACAACAAAACAGGCATTCGAAAGGAAATATACTTACATAGGCCACAATGTCTCTGCTCGCACATTTTAAAATTTGGAATACCGTGCTAGAACTGACATGTAAGCCAGTTACTTTTTTGTTCAATCCATCAGTGAATCGAATCGGCTGTCAGGTCATCAAGTGTGCTCCATAAATGAAGATGTATTTTTTTTCACTCTAACCCCCCTGCTCTAGTGCCCTCGGGCTTAGCGGGGTACTCATTGAATAAAGAATAAACTGGTCGGCTGACCGGTCGAAAATTATCAGACCCGACTTAACTGCGCTAAACCTGAAGCCTAGATTTCCCCCTTCGTCGCCAAAAGAATGACCTAGTTTGCAAGTCTTCCTGGCTATGTGCTAAAACCACAATATCTTCTGCATACATTAAGTTGGGGATGCGCTGCTCTACGACCTTTTCGCTTAATCTATGCTACAGATTAAAACACAGATTTCTGTCTTGTAGCCTTCTTGCCATATCTATAATATAAATCACGAAGTGTAGAGTTGATAGAGGACAACCTTGCCTTGGTCAATTAAATATGTCGACAGTTTGCGCACTCCTAATCCTACCGCATATAATTTTTACTTTTTGCCTCAGTATATTTCCCGAAGGAATCTCTTGTCTGATGACCGATATCTTTATTTTTTAGAGTGTTCCACGGGAGTTCCTTATTAACGTCGTCGTTTGCGCCGTTTATGTCTAGGAAAGGTAGACAAAGGTTTGTTCACCGCCTTAGCTATTTCTACTCTTTGAAGCAGTGCTTTGGAGCTCCCCATCGAGCGTTGTGTTCGAAAAAGGAGGTAAAACATGGCACATTCGATACCAAACTTTTACAACTTTTTCTAATGGAAAGAGATGACTTTGCGTTTCTGTCGCCAAAATTCATTCCAGGTCCAACTGGAAGCAATTCAAGGCCTGCTGCTGGTGATATCACAGACGAAATAAGTTTCGGAATTTCTCCAGTTCAAGGAATTACCATCTTTAGGACTGCACTGGAAAGAAGCATTAACTTAAACGTTGTTGCAAATTCTGCCACGAAAATTCATTCCAAGGAAAAAGCAAATTAAGAAAAACTCAAAGCATTAGGTGCTAAATCCAATTATGATAGCGTAATTTTGCGTTATTTTGCCCGGCGGTGATACTGCCTAGAGTTCCTTCTTCCGTGAGGTTCCTTCTTCCGGCGAGATCTATAAAGGTCAAACGGGTCGTTGTATAAACGACAGAGCACTGGAGCACTCATAATCGCTAAAGAATAAAACTGGGTCTAATTTGCCCCTTCATTGTAAAGAGTGCAGATGTGAGTCGGTGTTTGACGGCATTAAGATTCTTGGCAGAAGTCGTGATAAAATAGTGCGTTACGTCCTTGGAGCCTTTCTGATAGCAAGGAAAGGAGATGCATGCTGAGGTGACTGTTCTGTTGCCTTACGAAGTAAGGAAATTATGTTCATCGAATCTGTTTTGCAATCACCAGGCCTTGTTAGATAAAGTGTGTGCCCGTTCTCATGGCGTTGATTTATAGTTGAATACTCATGCGCAGAGGATATTGTTAATGTTTGTATTGTGTATGACTGATTTTTTCTGACGCTGCTTTGCATAGATAGTGTTGTATTAATTACAAGGTAACATAAAGGAGTTTCGATGAATGTTATTTGTGTTTCCGCGAGGGAAGCTTGTGATGTCGATTGTGAGAAGATCATTTGACTGATCGCCTCTATATATTTGAGCCCTGATCTTGCAATTAAATCAATTGGTAGTCAAGCCTCTTTTTTTCGGTGTCCATTTTTTCCTGTGCACGTCTTCTTGGCTGGTTAGTCTTTCTTCATGTAATGCACCAACAAGACCAACAACGTGTTTTACTGAATTTCCCTCTTCCGCTATTTGATTGATGCACACTCCGTAGTATTACAAATATCCGTTCTAAAACGAAGTTATGTCCCTAAACTTGAGAGCTCTGTGAATGAACTTATGTAGGGTATACTGCTGGGCTAGTTGGTGTTGGTTGTCAAACATTATGGTGTCGCAGCGCTGGCAGACAAGGACAAAATGACTAGGGTGTGTGTCCCTAGTCCTTTTGTCCTTGACTGCCAGCGCTGCGACACCATAATATGTGAATGAGAATGTTGCTGTGTCTAGTGCATGTGAAAGTTGTTGAATTCTTTGAGGGCTTTGCCACATAGCTCACTTGATAAGCTCTTCCTGATTTGAAATAAAATTAAAGCAATGCTGCATGGTCGCGGGAGCATCTGTTGTTCAAGCAGCCTCAGGCATTTAGGTTTATCCCAGGGGCTGTAAATGCTAGTGTTTTAATTACAGCCTCAGTGCAGTCGCTTATTGGCAAAACAACGTCTACAGAAAAGGTTTCAGGCAAGGAAATCAAACGGGAAGGTTATAAAAATGTTATAACTATAAGTCAAGTCACTTTTATTTTCAACATTTACAATGTTGACGGTCTCCAGGCAAAAAGCTGTAGGGACAGCTTGACGGGGCCTGGAGACCGGCGGCAGGCAACAGTGACAGCAGTCAGTGACAGCAGTAAAAAAAAAATGAAAAAAAAAATGAAAAAAAAATACGTGCAATGCACTCTTGGTGAAGCAAGCGCTCAGATTTGATACTTCTAATTATTTCGATAATAGGGGATATTACAAGAACGTTTTGCGCAACATAACTCTTTCTTTTGTCAGGGAAATCATTGCTTACCTGAAAATTGATCAAATTCACGTAACAGCCCCAAATTTTCAAGTGCTTTACAGCAAGAAACTAGTAGCAGAAAAACACGTTAGCGAACAAGAAAGCTTCGTAGTAGCCTCGTCCGACAGAGATGATCTTCATCGGATAAAAAAACAAAGGAAAGTGTCGCTGCTGAAGCTGCAAAAATAAAAGCAGAGGTTACCTTTCTTTGTTCTGTGCTCTTCTTACCACTGCGGACAACAGTATACTTTAAGAGAGGAGAGAGCCATGGCAAGGTCTCGGTCACGACTCCCGTATTTTGTGCTTCCTCTTGGTTTGGTAATATACGTCAGCATTGGAAACCAGGCCCTCAAGAAAGGGTCGCTTTCGAAGTCGCAGTCTTGTGTCCCCCACCTATCAGTATAGTTCGCATGCGGCACAGCGGAGAAAGGGATGGCCCCTCTCCACTTGAGTGCACAAGGCACACCAGAGAACAGTATTGTTCGGCAAGGGTGAGCAAATTAATGCATCGCGAAGTAACTGGATTATACAAGAAAGGCAAAACAAAACAACCAGACTACCCATTGCCACCGCATAACGATAATTAAGGCCTCCCGTTTTTTCGGTCATCCGTGAGAAAATTAAGTATCGAAGGGGCACTCCGCAACAGTATTATTATAAACATGCCTAAGGTTTACGTGGTACACCGCAACAACGCATTCATAGTGGTATCGTCAGCACTTAACATGACGCAGCCACTGTCATTTACTATTTGTCAATAGCCGCCAGCTGCAGTCTCCTCAGCTCTGACAGCACGACACACGAAGTGGAGGTAGATCGTTTGGATCCCTCAGCGATTATTTTGTAATATGCCTCCTATTTATGCTTCTATATGCCTATCCCAACTATTCCCAGTTTTGACACCGCTGTAATGATAACCACTATGAACATCAACGCAAACTCTATAATGCTGTTACTTTTCTTGTACGATGGTAGCTTGATAGAAATGCCTTTTTTTTTCCTTCTGGGAGAGAAAAAATCCCGATCCTAGAAAATTCACCGCGCGCAGCATGTACAGTCGCGAGCAAAAGTGGTATACAACACTCAGCCGGTGGCGGAGCTCGGGAAACTGCATCCCAACTTTGTCTACCAACAGCTATCTAAGATGGAGACAATAATGCCCCCTTCTATCCACATGCACGTGTCACTGCCGCTGTCCCTGTAGATGGCGTTTCTATGCAGTTTTCCCGAGCTCGGTCAGTGTTGTATATCACGTTTGCTTACGACTGTACGTCTCTTGCAATTCCATCCGCCGTTTTTCGCGTGAGGACGCAATACACAGCGCAGCGTGATTTCTATCTTCAAGCACACTCACACCATCGGATCAGCGTCGAAATACGCACAGGAGCAGCTTAATGATGCCATCACAGAAAGATTCATGCAGCATTCGCTTTTCAACCTGATTTCTGCCAATACGCATCAGTCATTCCGAGTAACAGTAATTTGGTCCTATGCTGGATGCCCCAATTGTATCTAGTTCTCGCAAACCAACTCTTGGCATAAGCTTTCGTTTCATGTAAATTCATGCATTCATCGTAACGTAACGAATGTGTAGTACCTATGAGGCTGTATTCCTGCTTGTTATAGATTGATTATCTAAGCTCCTGAACGTCTTTATGTTCATAGTCATTTAGCTTATATTACTGTTTACATTTTTAACCTGGGCCTGACAGTAGCGGTAGATTGAATGAGCACAATCCCATATTGTGCAGCATACCTCGGCGTGTGGAAATTCTCTGCGTAGTCCACTCACCTTGAAAATCCGGCGTTGCATTTCCGATCGCGTTCACAGGGAAAGTAGCTGTAGCCTCCACTGTGACGGTCTGTAGACGAAGACCAAACCATGCACAGAAGCGCCTATTTGCTCTCAATAGGCACAGCTCTCAGCAGTATTTCCTTGGCGGCGTGTTGCAGTGACGGTGCGCCCGTCACACAGATGCTTAGCACATATCCCAGGGTGTCCAAGTCTTTGCGATGTGCAACATGCACATAATCATTCACCAGGCAGCAGTCACGCGAGGGTCGATGACCGCGGGAGCACCCATGCGTTTCGCGGTGAACACACTCTCCAGTAGCCGTGCAACTTGCTCTACCAATTTTTTTTGGCAAAACTGTATTCAGCCACAGTAAGCGGCTCACGCGAAGCGTCTACCCGTGCAACCTGAACAGTCCTGCACTCTGAGCCAACGTTTCTGAGACGACAGAGCTGCTACTTGCGGCCCAGTGCTTTGAACGTAACGCAGTCGGGAGAAAACGTCGGACCAGAGAAGCTCGCGAGAGCGCAGGAACCTGTCTCCCATGCAGCGAAGGGCAGAGCGAGGCGGCTGCTGGATGGCCTGCGCGCAGCCGACCTCTCTGGCGGCGTGCACCTTCGCTGCTTCCCTCCCTCCCTCCGCGCTGCCGCAGCGCGCATGCTCGGATCCCTCCTGACGTCATTGCAAGGGATCAGAATGGCAGAGAAAAAAGGCGCTTCTCCCGGCTCCTCTTTCTCCCCGCGTTTCTTCGAAGCCTCTGGCAATGGCACGCTCTTTAGCGCTCGCGTCTGCTTCGCGTATTTTGGCCTCTCCGCTTGCGGTTCCACCCTTCCAGTGCGCTTGCTTACCTCGCAATTTGGTAATTATAGCGGTGAATTCTATTTAATTTTGCCACAGTTGCAGCTCTAGAGGAGCGGTCGAAAATTTGGAGTGCTTGTTCCATACAGCGTACGGACTCGGCTTTCGTGAAACGAGAAAATGAATCACTTTTCGCCGGTACACAATTTTTCCTGGAATATTAGTTTTGGAATGTTTTTCTGGCGAACACCGCTTTGGGCAGCTCACCGAGGACGGAAATTAGACCTATCACAAGCCCGCTCGCCGCACCACATCGCGTGTCTTGAGCGCAAAACACCCTGAAAATGGTGACGGCACGACATAGGTTTTCACCAGAAGTCCGCAGCAGTCGTGGTAAGGCCGGCCGCCGGATCTATGAGTTCCCGGGTCTGGTCATTTACCCTACTACTCTATATCAACGCAGGCTCGCATGTTGATATACGTTGGTTATAACAGCAGATCCTTAATTCCGCCAAAAATGGCAAACGGCAATAAAGAAGTTGTCATCAACAGATTAAGGAGATCGCTTTGCTGAAAACCCGGCATCCCTCATCATCACTGCCTTCGTCATCCTGCGGCGGTCAAAAAAAAAAAAAAAACCTCACAAGATTGAAGTAAAGCTAACGACGTGGGGTAGGGTACAAATGAAGCCAGAATTGGCGAGAAGGCTCCTCAAATGAGGAATTTCAGACAGTAGATGTAATACTTTGTGATAAATTGGTAGCCATTTGGAGTTCTAATCAAGGCCCTTTACATGCCCTAAGGGCACGTAAAGCATACAAAGAGCCTCTCAGCAAGCATGCTAGACGGACACAGAGTGACGGCATTTTGGGTGGTATGACTCATTAACGTGTGATTTGGGTGCCTGCTGATGTTACAGTAATAATAATTTCAGATATTTGAATTATTCAAGAAAGGCAATAAAACATATCGCTGAATGACAAAGGCGATGAAAAAGCACGATCAAATGTGCTCGTAAAGCGACGATTAAGAATTTTCCTAAATTTTACAAATGCCACCATTCTCATGTGCTGCACGCACAGCGTTTAAGCTTCAATACTTAATAAAAAAGAAAGACATAATACAGAGTTGTAAAATTAGACTGCCCGAAGATGGATTCGACACAGAAATTTGGTGACATAAGACGTGTTGAGCTGATGATCTACAACATCTACCAACGCCATTATGCGCCAAAATTGTTTTTTTTTTAATTTGCTTAGTCGATAAAACGGAAACGTAGGGGGTACAAGTCAAACTAGAATATAAAAGAAGAAACATCTAACATGAGAATTTGAGCAAAAGAACAAAATAAGCAACACCCAATAACTGAAAAGTAGAGAAGTATCAAAATGTGCCAGTACAATAAAACTCAATATGAGCATAATGTAGAAAAAAAAACACAACAATGTAAGAAACAGATCGAGAAAAAGCCAAGCAGACAAACAAACGCACGTGCTGTTCTATGAAATCGCGGCATGCAACGCAAGGTCATGTAGAGTATAAATGACTTGCTTGCGTACAACCTTGTTTTTTTCCCTCATGCGTTACGTTTTAACAATCTCAGCGTTAACCTATCAGTGCGTGTGGAACAGTCACCAACACACGCGACGGCGCGTGTGTCAGAACTGTCGGAATAAATACCGCAATAAAGCGTCTTTCCGCTTGCGTGTTACGTGGTGTCAGAAGTGGGATGCCGGCCGTATTGACAGGCCAGCCTTGCAGGTTGAAATCGCGAATATAGGGAACCCAAGCTCAAGTTTCGGCGCACGACTACAGCGTCGAGGAGGTCAACTGGCGTTACTGGGAATGGCTGGTGCCGGAGCCGCGGCCTCTTTCACACTGGTGGAGGTGCGTGTGCACACGTGCTGTCCTGTCCAGCTGGGGTGTGGTGGTGGTG
The DNA here is from genome assembly GCF_055883805.1 of Amblyomma maculatum. NCBI lineage: Eukaryota > Metazoa > Arthropoda > Arachnida > Ixodida > Ixodidae > Amblyomma > Amblyomma maculatum. Next base: position 215,212,512 of record NC_139345.1, read on the forward strand.
ACACACATTTGTTTGTCTTTTTGCACGAAGAGGTATTTGGACCGAGGCCCTATTGGCCCTCACAAATTTAGGTGGAGCTCCTATTCCGGAGCCCCAATGGTGTCTCACGCCGCTCGCGCCCTGACGCGCCCCGATTTCAGGTCCGCAGGGACTGTAGGTCATGGGAGCTGAGCAGCGCCGCCTCCCAGGCCTCCCTGGAAGGGTGGGTAATGAAGGATTGGGAACGGTGGGGATTAGATGGGTAAGCCCAGACCATGTGGAAAACGTCCGAGAAGGTCGCTCAACACAGGCTGCAGCCCCCATCAAAGTCAGCACTGAAGGGTTTCAAGATTGCCGGCCACAGCATTGTGTTTGTAAATATTTTGAGAAGGAGCCTTTCGTCCTCTCTCCGGAGACCTTTACAAGGTTCCGGAAAGCGGCGATGGCTGTCATTATAATATGTGGTAATTTCTTTGAATGTAATAAGACATTGGGTGGGCTCAGAGTAGACTTCCCGAGCAAGTTGGAGTGCCCGGAAAGACAGCGCGCGGGCCGCCTGATTGCATAGCTAATTCCGTAGGAGTCCCTGATGGCCGGGAGCCCAAATAAGATTACAATTTTGAGGGTATCCAACCCTGCTCATAATTCCGATAGCAGCGGAGTCTCCATACGGGTAACTTGATGTGCTGCTTCGACAGCGGTGTACACGCGCATTTTTCGCGATGGCTGAAACGGACCAAAGAATAGAGATAAGGGAACCCAAGCTCAAATTTGGCCGCGCGACGAGGCGCTGCCGGCCAGACGCCGGCGGTAGTATCAGTAGCTTGCGCGCGTACGCACTCTTCACTCCAAGCGGTGAAAAGGAGGGAATTGGTGCCTATACCGCGCGCTCTCTCTGTGGATGCCTTTGTACGAAAAGATAAAAAAGATATCATTCACTACGTACCCGTTCAAGAATGGTGGTCTCCTTGCCAGGTATGAAAGGTGAGGTGAGAGGTGAGCAGGCCAAGGGTTTGTTCAGACAGGGGAAGCTACCCATTAAATTGAAAATAAACTCTTGCTCGCCGAAAGCATTTCTCTCGGGTTCAGAATTGTCCAATACAGTCCAGCCGCAGCCGCAGATATAACAGCCGCAGATATAACGAACGCTCGCTTAGTACGAACGAGGGCGGTGCTCACGTCAAAATATATATTGGGGCAATGGCACAGTGTGTCACATAGAACGAACTGTTGCGGCCTCAACAACACTCGGTTAGAGCGAACGCAAAGCTGTCGGGCCCCCGTAGTTGACCCACCGGCGGTGTTTGGCGCGGTTTCGCTCGACTGCGAACCCGCGGCAGGCGAATTTCGCGCACTTTGTGTTCCCCTGACACGACGCGAACACAGAGCAAACAATTTGTGGGTAAAATAAAGTAAAAAAAAAACCGCGCGTTGAAAAATAAAAACGAAAAAGCGCGCGCGCGCGGTGGCGAAAGAGAAAGTGGCGCCGCCCGCATCGCTCTGATGCATTCACGTGATCTGCGTCGGCCAATCCGGGAAGTCAGGCGCCTGCTCTACCGGCTCAAACCGGTTCTCCATTTGTTGCTCCGTTGCCACCCCGCGCTGAGTGCATTGCGCCGTCGATTCTTTCTGTGCGATGGCACTGCGTTGACATCATTGCCGCATCCGTGCCTTTCCCAGATCGGGGAGTTGAAGGTTGCCTCAACGCGCGAGCCCAAGGGCCTGACTTGCGCCTGGTGCGATGGAGGACTATACGCCGACATCTTCAGGTGCTAAAAGGAAAGCTGTCGACATCGCAACGAAGATGGCCATTGTTAATGAACTTGCTCAAGGTGCAAAAAGCTGCGAACTGGTCAAGAAGTACGGACTGTCGAAATCGACCATTTCAACCATTGCTAAGGGCAAGGAAAAGATTCTTGGTGCTACCGTGAATGCCGACCTGACAACTAGAAAGCGCCTTCGAAAGGCGACCTACGCGGACGTTGAGGACGCACTGCTGAAGTGGTTCGCTGACGCCCGGTCTCGCAACGTTCCGATCAGTGGACCGCTGATGCTCTCCAAGGCTAAAGACTTCGCCTTCCTTTTGGACTTTCCCGATTTCACCCCAGGCAATGGATGGCTCCAGCCTTCCTTGAGTGCGGTGACAGTGCTCTTCTTGCTTCCCAATGCAACCTGCAAAATTCAGCCGCTGGATATGGGCATCATTCATGCGTTCAAGGTGTGCTACCGGCGGCGCGTCATCCAACGCTTGTTGATCGCGATTGATGCTGCTATGCCAGTTCCCATCAGCTTGCTTGCCGCCGTGGAGATGTTGAAAGCGGTGTAGAGGGAACTCACCGCGGAATGCATAACAAATTGCTTCCGCAAGGCGAGTATTATGGGCCCAGGCACCGAGGACGCCATAGATCAACCACCGGAAGGCCGGTCGCACGAGGACTAGTGGCAACGCGTCGTTGACACGCAGCTGGCCGGACCTGACGTTGCCTGGGACGATTTCGTTTCTGTTGATGACGACGCCGACATTGCTGAGGCATGCACTGACGAAGCTATTGTGCGTGAAGTGCGAGCCCTTCCTGACTGCCCAGAGACCGATGAGGGTGATGACGAGGATGCTGCTCTATACCGCTAGTTGCTGTGAACGCTTCAACCGCGATCGGTTACATCGCGTCGCTTAAGGAACTCGTGTGCAGCAGAGGCCTTGGCGATGAACATATTACCGCGCTGGAAACATTTTCAAGAAACGGCAGTGATGCGATCAGCTTTGAAGAAACAGACATGCATCACGGACTTTTTTCAAAAATAAAGTTAACTTTCGTCTCGCTTGCTCTCTTTGCCCGTATTTTAGGTGGTCCACTTACTACGAACTTTGGATACAACGAACAAATGCCGCGTGACGATCAACTTCGTTATAAATGGGCTGGGCTGTAATTTTACCGAAGCACTGCTTTTATAGCATGAATATCTTTCCAACTCGCGGGCGAAGAAGTCGAAACTTTGCTTATTGCCCCACTGGTGCATGAGTTTACTTTGTAATAATTTTAATGAAGACCACCGCAAATTCGATTTGAAGTAAGCGTAAGTTCCAGCTTTACGATGGCATCTTCCGCCTAGAAAAAAAAAGGTCACTTTTCATGGGATGACCATGCCTGCTATGAAAAAGAAAAAGCAAATGCTAGCTAGCATTGACTTCTATCGCTCTCTTAAAGGCGCTGTTAGCTTCACAAACTTTCCTAAGCAAATGCTAACCTTGTTTGCATCCCTGTCCAATCCTGAGGGAGTGAATACAAAGAAAGATAAAGCACTAAAACTTCGTTATAAATTTCGTTAACATCGTTGTCCATGTGTTTGCGCTCTAGCACTTTACGCATGTGCATCGCATACACTGGTTTGGCCCCATCGGCACCGAACACTGCGTTTTCACAACTAGTTGTGCGCCAGTATAGCCGATATTCTCACAAAATTCAAGTCCAAACACGGCGTGAGAACCAAAATAGATGAGACAAGGTGCTTCAGAGCTGGCTTCCCAGCCTAGCTTCAAATCTAGCCTACCTTCTCGGAGCCTAAGCGCTCCGCTGCCTCATGAACGATTCAGTGGGGAATATTTCAATGAATGGAGAACGCGTGTCTATTACCTACCAAGGCTTTTCATTTGATAAATGCCATTTCCATTGAAAAATGTCTCCAGCACACAGTTAACTTCCATCCCAAAGAGACACTGTTTATGTATAGAAGAATGCCGTATGAAAACAAATAAAGCGTGGTCTCCATATTCGACAGCGCTGAGCATCGATCGAGAGCGCCACTGAGTGCTTCGATGTGTATAGTGCTTATAAATCGTTCAGTAGTTCGAGCATGTACTAACCATTAGATTTTTAATGCAGGAGAAAAGAAAAGCAAGGTGCCCGTGTGCTGTACGACGTCAATGCATGTTAAAAAACCCTAGGTGATCGAAATTTCTGCATTCCTCCATTACGCCGTTTCTCATAGGCTGAGTCGCTTTCTCACATTAAAGCCCATAAACCAAAGCAACTAATGCACCAGTCAAAATTAGGGAACAATTAAATTCCGTTGTTATGGGTATGACACGATAGCGTTCCAAACACATACGGGGGATGTTTTATGGTTTTTTTCTGATTTTATTTTTATTTGTTTATTTTATATTTACTGTTAATTTTATACACCGACACTTAGCATCGGCAAATACTGGCTTTCCATTCTGAGGAGTTTTATGCTCTTAAATGCATTTTTATATTTTTCTACAACATAAATCAATTCATGATCAGTCACACATTTGTATCACATTTTTTAATTAGGATCAGGAAGCATTGGCGTTTTATTGTGAGCATTTTGAAACTTTTAAACCCCCTTTTCTTATTTTTTTTCATCTCTTTTATTCCTCTCATTCATAAATTAATTATATTGATTTCATAGTCTTCATCGTCTGTATATCAATCATCAATCACTAGAACCACTATTTTTTATCATTATATACAATGATAGATTAAATATTTCCGACATCTGGTGCGGCTAGTGCTATTACGTTGGCGGCTTTTCGAGCGAACGAGCTGTATAAGCTATCGTTTAAAATCACTAACATAAATAACGGGGCGTTTGCAATGTAATCGTTGACTTCCGAAGCACACATCGTGTCCAGTATTTATCGTGGTTGTCTACTCTCGGCTTCAGAGAGTACGTACACATTGTCAAGGAACTTTTCCACCTTATTCAAGTTCGATTTACGGAAAATAAAAGTCAAGCAAGCAGATTTTTCTCAAACCACGCCGCCGACGGTACTCAGCGAAGCGCCGCATATGCAGCGCGAGAGCTCTGCACGGAAGGGAGCTGGAATGGGGCCGTGCAAGGAGAACACGCGGCTGGCGCGGCCCCTAGTTTCAATTTTTCTGCTATGGATGGCCCTTCCCGGGATTAGGAACAGGTAGAACTACTCATAAGGAGAAAAATTAAGGAGGTTAAAGTAGCAAAGCGCTGAAATGGAAAGAGGACGTCACGGAGCTGGTGGAATAAGGAAATCAGGGAAGCCATTGAACAACGACGGGCTGCTTCAAGGGAACATCGAGAGGCAAAGAAAGCAGAGGTACCTCAGGAGGAAATAGACCAAAAATGAGAATCTTATCGACAAAAAAAAAAAAAAAACTTGAGGTACAGGCCCTCGTCCAAAGTAAAATAAGGCAGTCCACCGATCGCTGGATGGCTGACATACACGATGCCACTAGAAGCGGACCAAGAACATTCTGGAACCATATAAGCTGGCTAGGTAAAAAGAATCAAAGAAAGCAGGACCGGATTCAAGATAACGAGGGAAACTGTTTAAAGGGAGACAAAGCAGTGAACTACACTACATCAGTTATAGCCGAGTCATTAAAGAGCGACGATAGGGTTTTATCCGCAAATCAGGAAGAAACACAAGATAGCAGAATACAAAGCAGCTTACTGATCAATCTAAACCGGAGAAAGGCAGAAAAAATTATTTCTAAATCCACATCTACAGGAATAGATAGAATTCCGATCAAGCTGATGAATGAACATCGTCTAAGAAGTAAGGAAACGTTGTTAAAAGCTTTGGAAACAGTCATAACGAATAAGCAAATTCCGGACAGCTGGCGGCAGAGTAAAATGAATTTGATTTATAAAGGGAAAGGAGAAAGGATGCACATAAAATCCTACAGGCGGATTACCATAACATCTGTTATATACACGTTGGCCTTGCAGGTGGTGAAATAAAAGATCCAGGCATGGGCAGAAAGTAACAAGATACTCGGAGAACTTCAGAACGGCTTTAGAAATGGTAGGCTCTTAGATGACAGCCTGTTCGTGCTTACCCAATGCATCGAAATATCTAGAGGGGAAAATAGACCTTTCTATTTGGCCTTCCTGGACATAAATGGTGTGTACGAAAACGTAAACTCGTGTGGAACAATTAAAAGAAGAAGGTATCGATCATGAGATAACAGATTGATATTGGTTTCACCGCGCTAACACATTGAACGACAGAAAAGACAAACACCACGGAGCGCGAACTAACAACTGGTTTTAATGGATGAAACGGAAGTGATTTTATACACAAAACGTGATCGTCATCAAACAAACATAAGCAACGAGGAAACATGAGGAAGCAATCATCGCAGGGAACAAAGGCATACAGCTAGACACACTCATCGCGATAATCTAAGCAAATCAATTCTTTCGCAGACAACGACAGTGATACGTTGCTGATACACATAACGGCCCCGACGGATTTTATTTCAAACGCTTCTGTGATCTCTCTTTCGGTTTTATTATCAGAATGCGAAATAACAGCGGTTTTTTCAAATTGAGGCTTACATTTGCAGTGCTGGCAATGCGTCGCCAGCTTCCCTGGATGCGCGATTGATTTGCAATTGTTCTAACAATTGCAAATCAATCGCGCATCCAGGGAAGCTGGCTACGCATTGCCAGCACTGCAAATGTAAGCCTCAATTTGAAAAAACCGCTGTTATTTCGCATTCTGATAATAAAACCGAAAGAGAGATCACAGAAGCGTTTGAAATAAAATCCGTCAGGGCCGATATGTGTATCAGCAATGTATCACTGTCGTTGTCTGCGAAAGAATTGATTTGCTTAGATTATCGCGATGAGTGTGTCTAGCTGTATGCCTTTGTTCCCTGCGATGATTGCTTCCTCATGTTTCCTCGTTGCTTATGTTTGTTTGATGACGATCACGTTTTGTGTATAAAATCACTTCCGTTTCATCCATTAAAACCAGTTGTTAGTTCGCGCTCCGTGGTGTTTGTCTTTTCTGTCGTTCAATGTGTTAGCGCGGTGAAACCAATATGAATAACCAACTAGGCCCAATTCTCGCCATTTGAGATAACAGAGTTCCTACAGGGAATATACCGGGATAACAAAGTAGAAATTACATGGGAAGAAATAAGAAGTACGGAAGCTGTCAAGTTATGCAAAGGATTAAGACAAGGTTTCCTCTATCACCGCTGCGGTTCATGCTTCATACGATAAATATGGAACGAGGTTAAAAGAAAGTAACCTAGGTTTTAACTTGTCATTGTATATGCTGTGGGGCTCCGCAGACCCTTTAAGCGTTTTAAACCGCGCGCGTGTTTTCCTATTTGTATTGTGTTCGCGCGGGCAGCGCGAGTGCGCATGAGCGAGCAGCCAATCTTGGGGCGGGATGTTAGCGGGGAAAAGACGGAGGTATATAAGCGCGTCGGCAACAAGGCGCGTTGATGGACTCTCAGGAGAGGTACTCCCCTGATGGGGCTGGGACAGGTCGGTCACCGCCGCTTGCGGGGGGGGGGGGGGGGGGGGGGGGTTAGCCTGCCACCGAATGTTTACTTGTTGTAGGCCGTATGCGGCAATATATTGTATTGTTTTCAGGGGAGGAACTTTCAGTTTTGAGTCAGGTATCATCCGGTAGTTCTGCTCATGCCTTCATTTTTTGCGCTGTTTACCCTTCAGTACTAAAGAGGAAGCGGGGCTGTAATAGGATCTTACATTGCGGATAAAGGAATATATTTTTCAATTGCTAGAGCTGAAATTCAAAATCAATTTTTGTTCTGCATTTCATAAAAACAAATACACAGAACAGGAACGAAAAACTTGTCTGGTAACAGCTTGACAACACCCATCTACCCTTAAGTTTGTTGGAATACAGTGAGGCAAAAAGAATCAACTCAACGAGTGAAATAGTTTAGCATCATTATCGCAGTGTAAACAAAAAGGTATGCAATGAGGTATAAACACAATTATGTACACAATTACTAGAACCATTCCCAAGCTTTAAAATGTGCTATTGCATCAGTAGCGCGTAGACAATTAGGAAAAAAAGGAGATAGGACAGGGCGCTAAATTTTTAACTTTATTTCAAGAAAACTGAAACGTGCACTTATGTACCCACGCCGGGTAAAATGGCACCAGGGGAATTATCAAATTAACGTGACAATGAGGATGGCCTATCGAATCGAACAGGTGATCACACGTTTTTTCAGGACATCAGAAGCTGAATCATCACTAAAAGGCCACAGATAATGAATTCCGTTCTATCACCTTCTCGAATACTTCTCGAATATTCTTCTAGAATACTTTATCACCACAAAACAGCGAAGGTGGCGCAGTTCTGTACCTGCCTCATAGGTGCAATCATCGAGATTGCAGCGGCTCCTACTTTCCTAGTACAACGCACTGCAGCTTCATCGCAATCGCCTGACCCGCACGTGGATGACTCTGGCGCGAGTAAGGACTGGCCTGCCAAGAAAGATAGTGTGGATCTGTCTCCGCGTGCGCTGCCAGGCCCAAGTGTGTCTTCCTTCAGCGATATCATCATCTTGGATCTAACCGGTCATCTTGAGGCCAAGTCCTGTGACGTCAGCAACGCTCCGTATAGACCAACACAGTGTTTACAAACAAAGGGGGCGCTCGCGGCGCCGCAGCCGACTGGGGATGAAAAATAGGGTTAGCGTCCATAGGAATACATGGAATCAAAATATTTCAAAGCCGTTTTCTCATTTCACAAGGCACCTGTGATGTCGTTATTCGGCACGAAGCAACTATCAACTTCCTAGAACAGATCGTCAAAATATGAAATCTCATTACCGAGGAGAAGTATTTTTAAAATACCGTGAAACATAGGGGGGGGGGGGGGGGGGTGCCAGTTGGGACGACCCGCAGAAATACATAACACACCTTACCGGAACATTTGTTCTCATTTTGCAGAGCATCAGAAGTGGTGGCCGGTCGCTAAACGTTTGCCCAGCGCTTTGAAGAAGTATGTGATAAAGTATGGTGCGTCAATACGGAGGCAGTCTACTTTTAAAACTCCCCGAATAACCTGTGTTATGAACCAAGACACCACCAAAATGCAAGCAGGGTGAAGCGAATCGCGCAGTTTTGCGTACAGTCTGATAAGCTGCCGCATAGGGTAAATAAGCTTGATAATACTGTCGCTCCAGTGATATGTCCTAGACAAAATTACATTTAAAAAAAAGTTTTCAAACCCCATACGACAATATGGACCGAACGAGATTCGAGCATTGCAGCAGACGACAGCGCAGCTGGCGATACCCACCGCGGCCGCCTCCAGCTTCGGAGCGTCTGCTAGCGACAGAGCAGGTGATGCACGGTCATCTGCAACTGAGCGCGGTCAGTTTATCATGCTGTGAGCGCTCCCGCAAGTCGTCAGACTTGCATTACTTGAAAGAGAATATAGCCTGTCATGCAACATGACGTCGGGGCGTCGTACAAGACCTTCACCAAAAATGAGTAAAGGTTCAATGCTGCTGAACCGAGCAAAACGTTGAGGTAAGTTGTGTTTACATGTACTTCTATAATTTGCCCTCTCAACTTGCACCCCCGTACGTATCGCGGTGTTTTAAAAATACTTCGCCTCGGTAATGAGATTTCACACTTCCACGATATATTCCATGTGGTCATGGTTGCTCTTTACCGAATAATGACATCACGGATTGCCCGTGAAATTAGAAAACTGCTCTGGAATATTTCGCTTCCATGTATTCCTATGGGCACTAAGCATACTTTTCACCCCCAGTCGGTCCACGCTGGCGATAGAAGCGCCACCGCATCGTGCTTACGTCAGAGATTGGTGTTGGTCTATAAAAGACGTGGCTGCACGTTGTATCGTCAGTGGTGATGGAACTGGGGCAGGTAGGTCTCCGCCGCTAGCGATGGGGCCTATCCTGCCACTGAATATTTATCTGTTGTAGGCCGTCATTGCACCTGCCACCGCTTTGGTGGTGGATGACGGCTGTTTTTGTGGCGCGCGTCTTTCTTTCCCTCTTCCTTTTCTTTCTTCTCTATTTTCTCTTCTGTCTGCACGAGGCAGCGGAGGTGGCTCATTAACGGAGCCAGTAGCAGACCCGTGCATTTTCTTTTCCTTCTTCCTACAGCCACAACAACAACATATCGTCAGTGGGCTAGGGAACAGCGAAGGTGGTAAGATGCTGACTCGTATTATGCTCTTTACGCCGGTACGTTATTTTGAAAATGCACAATGCGTGCGCTATGACGACAGATTTTTGATGCTGTTTCCTCGCCCATGCATCGCGATTTCCGCAGTGTATCCGTGTCGTTGTATTCACAGCTGGTTTTCACCCATATTAGTGTCCTAATAAGTGGAGACGTAGAAACTAATCCTTGCCCCAATCAAAACGATTCTCGTAAAAAGCCTGTAACTCGTTCAGCTACCGTTCTCACGGTAAGCATCGGTGGCGAGTCTTCAAATTCTAATCAGTCAGCTATTAACGAAAGGCTTGCTCAGTTACTAGCAGGTCAGAAAAAGATGGCTGAAGATATTGCAGAAATAAAAACATTTCAGCAAAAAGTGAACGAACGCTTTGAAGCTCTTGAATCACGCGTATCTGTACTTGAAACGAAAAAGAAGTATCAGGGTTTGATGCAGTTGACGACACAGTGCAATGCAAGTTCAATTCATTTTCTGAGGTTGTCACCGCTTCTTTCAAGGAATGATGAGCTTGAAAATCGCTCTCGGAGAAACAACGTTATTTTTCGCGGTCTTGCAGAAGATGAGCAAGAAACCAGCAAAGCTCTTTATGTTGCTGTAATGAAGTATTCATTGACAATCTTTAGATGGAATGCCCTAAGATAGAAAGCTACCATTGTTTAGGTAGGAAGCAGGACGGACGCCCTCGCCCTGTTGGGGGGTTCTCTGAGCGCTCGAAGCGAGAGGACGCATAGCGCATCGGCTCCGTCAAAGTTTTGGTTGGAGCCACGGAATTCTGACCGCAACCCCATCAAACCAGCTGCGACTGTATGCGTGAAGTTGGAAGCTACCTGTGGACACCACCCGCACCAGGCGGGACTATTTAAGGCTTTCGTTGGACTGATCTTCACTTGCGTATCGTGGGGGCGACGCTAGGCCTAACGGCTGCGTCGCAGCCTGGCCGTGAGTGAGTCGCCCAACCGCGGCAAAATGGCTTCTCAACAGCTGCAACGTGGCTACGACCCGGGCACCTTGTCCTGAGCCTAGATTTCGGCAACTTTAATGCCTGTTAGTCCAAATTCTGCGCCCATCGAGAACGCGAGGCTATTGAAGTTGGTCGAACGCCGCTTCCGCAAGCGGAACGCCCACTGCAAGAAGGCGGACGCCAAGTTGGCTGGCTCCTCAACACAGCAAGACGCTGCCGCGCGCATTGCAGCACTTCACCTCGGGCCCAACCAAAGCCACTTGAGCAGCTTCACCCCAAAGGCATAGTTATCCTGAAGCCCCGGGTGACCGTCGCTCTCAAGGATGTGTACCAACATGGCGAGCTGGGAGCAGCGTTCGCGGGCTACCTGGGCATCCCGGCCGCAGCCTCACTCAGCCTGCTCCCTATTTGGGAGCGAAATCTCATCGTCGCAGGCATCCGACAACCGCACGTCGTGGACAAGCTTCTGCGAAATTTCAAAATTGACTCACCCAAGGGTCGGCTCCCAATGTACGGCCAGCTGAAACTCACTTTTGATGTGTATCGCGGCGTCATCACTGTAGCCAATTTACGAGACCAGTGAGTCATTACAAAACACGATCCAGTGGCGTGCTGGAGAGCTTGCCGATTTCCCGAAAGCTTGGAAACTTAAATGTCGTGGCGCTCACTTTCGTGGGCAAAGTGGTGCCGCGATTTATTCATTAGAATTCTGAAGTGACCCTTGTGCATGCGCACAGGAGAACTGTCCCGGTTTGAGTGCGGTGCGGCAATGTGGGCCACCTGCGGACACATGCTACTGCCAGGACAACGAAAAGTCTGGCCTCTGTGGCCAAACGGTGCCTGTCGCCGACAGGGTCAAGGCACCTCACGAATGCACTCCATCCTGTGCAGTCTGTATACAAGCCCATTCTACCAACTCCCGCGACTGTACAGGAAAATTCCGCCAAAGGATCTCGGCCCCAAGTCCAAACGCCGTGAGCCCCCAGCAAACTAGCGAGCTGGTAAACAGCCAGGGCATCTAGCTTCAGGCGGCAATGGCGGTACGCCGCCTGGTGCTCCCGCCACCGACCTCAAAACGCCGCCCGGGAAGAAGGAACCTCCACCGCTAGCACACAGCGGTACGGACACCCACCACTTCCTAGCACTCAAGACGGATGGCGCTGCCGACGCCCGGGCATCAGCGCCCCAACATGGCAAACAACAGGTGAGCAACTGGGCTGGGATCGTCTCCTCGCCTCCCCAACCCCCTCTTCCCCAGTCACTGTCTCTGCGCTCGATGCGGAGTACAAAAAACAGATTGACGTGCTCCGGGCACAGAATGAAATTTTGCTCAACAAACTTCATAACTTAGAATCAAATTCGCGTCCGCCACTCCGAGCCCGCAGAACTCGGACGCAATGGAGAGCGACGCGGAGCTGTCGCCTGCCCTCGTGACAGCGATCTCCGCGATGGAGGAGCGCTTATCCTCCAAAATGCAATCTATGATCGAGACCGCTATGGACAAGATCTTCACCAAGGTCATAAGTGCCATATCCGCGGTGGTCTCAAAACACATCTCCGACAATCACCGCTTCCTCCTTCGGTCGGAGCCCATTAGGGACGTATTCCGTCCTGCAAAATTCTACCGTCGAATCATTGATTCGGACAATTTGAAGACAGCTGCCCCCGTGGTGCCGCAGGTAGCTCGCTGTGGGCAGCCACTCCCTCATCCTCCTCCCAAAAATGTTTAATCATGGCGAGACACCTTAGTCAAAGGCATTCTCTCACCTCCAATTCGGCCATTTCAACTTTAACATCACAATGGAAGTGTAGAGGCTTTAAGGACCGCACTAAGCGGGCCAATTTTCGCCTCTACCTTAAAACATTCGAGTCTGTAGCAGCCGTGGTTACCCTCCAGGAGCCAGGCCTGGGCGCCACACTTTCAAATTACACGACGTTTCAATAGGATCCCGCGTCTTGTATTCCGTACACAAAGCATGCACAGCCAACTTAGTGGATCTCGACCTCCAACTAAATTATTCCTATGTAATGATGACCGTCCTATCATTCCGCCGCAGGGACCCGCCATTGCATGTAATCAACGTGTACTGCTCTCCCAAACTCAAACGAGTGACATTCGCAGACCTCCTTAGCCGCGCGCTAAAAGTAGCGGGGCGCGATCCTCTCCTGTTCGTGGGCGACTTTAACGCTCCAGTCAGCTGTGGGAGTATCCCAAGGAGAACCGCAGACGTAAGCTGAAGGAACTTGCATCCACGTTGGGCCTCACCCTCCACACTGACCCCGTCCACCCAACACGGTTAGGAAACTCCGTGACACGGGATACGTGTCCGGACTTAACCTTCACTCGCAACATAAGACACCCAGACTGGCTCAACACCGAGGAAACCCTCGCTAGTGACCACTGCATCCTCAACATTACAATACACAAACGCCTGCTAAAACGTCCCACAACACAAGCCTGTATCCCAGATTGGACAAAATTCAGGCAAAATTTTGACTCACTTGATAACACACCCATTTCCGAGCAGGGCTACACAGCATGGTCCCAACAGCTGCTGACACACCTTCGTTCGCATGAAACAAAGATCCAGCTTTCAGGGGCGGTCACGGACGTAGATAACCACCTTCTACACCTCTGGGAAGCCCGTCGCAGCCTCGTCCGCCGTTGGCAACGCCAGAAACACAACCGCAAGCTTAAAGCTCGAATTGCCGAGGTCACCCAGAAAGCGGCTGAGTACGCGGCCCAACTTGCCGACTCCAAATGTGTGCTGATATGATCGGAGGACCGGGGCCTATAGGGACATCACCGCAAGGCGTTGAGGAAGGCAGTAGACGGCAGGAGTTGTTAGGAGTAGAGCAAATTCAAGATTTATTTACAAAACACAAAGGTGCAAGCACATGAAAGGGAGCGAGGTAGCTCCTAATGAATTTAGAGCACAGGCGAGACACACTGAAGCAGCCCTCGTAGGCTACTAAAATCACCTTTCAGTCCCACTGTGGAACCCGCAGTTTCCCAAACGTCCAATAGGCCCTGAGCCGCTTCTTATGACTCCGCCCATGGCTTCTTTGGCTCCGCCCAACTGTTCCACCAGCACCTCATGCACAAACGCGCACACATGCACACACCTCCTCGCACTTGTACAGGGAATACGGTATACCACTGCACAACAGCCAGGCGTCCCCGTTGTTCTTTCTGAAGCGGCGATGTCCCATCTGGTTTCAGTCATCTTCAACAGCGCCGGTCAGGCGATGGTGCACACATTGCAAGCAGCTCAAAGCCTTGTCTTAATGGCCATCGAGCAGCACGTGCAGCAGCTCCTTTGAGTTCCCCGCCGCCTCCCTGAGAGCAATTAAGGAAGCAAGCTTCCGCAGTGAAATCACAAAACGACGAGTGCAGCTGCTCCATTTTGCCCCACCGACCCGGTCCATTGTTAAAGAAGTTCCAGCCACAAAACGTAGTCTTGCACCACGGGCACCCAATTTCCCGCCGCCAAACTGGAGTCTTAGAGAACTACACCCTGGTCTTAGCCAGTATGACTTGATGATCCCGTGTTGACACAAGCAGCATCTTTGAGCCAACAGTAGCCATCTCCCACTGCTGGGTCACAACACGCGTGCCGCGGCTACTGGTTCGCCCCGGGCCGTGGTCCATTGTTCAGAGGAGGGGTGCCGAAGACCAAAGGACGCCCGTTCCGGTTGTCGACAAAATCGCTTGATTTCAATTAGATTGTCGGTAAGATAAGGATCCGTGATAATTTGTACTGACGTCCCCCATCAACACGCCTCGGCCCGCTGTCGCAAGGAAAAACCACATCTGGACTTCCAGCGGCGCTCTCCGAATGCGCGGACCCTCCGGGACGATTTAAGGCCCCGGGCATAACAGTCGACAGATGCAACACGGCCGCGCGACAAATGTCCAGCCGCAACACATGGCGCCTGTTTCAAGCCCTCATCGACCAAACGCAAACACGAACCGAAACACAGAAATATTTGCAGAGAGCCATGCATGCTTTCTCTGGCAACACGACTGAACTGGCACAGAAATTCGGGGATCAGTATCTGTGTACAGCCCAAGACCCCCGTGGATCAGCATACTCTTATGCAGGCAGAGAGAATACAGAGCTGGATCACCTTTTCCAGCTACATGATCTGTGGGCGGCTCTTGCCAAAATGAAACGGGGCACTGCCCCGGGAAGGGATAAGGACACCGTCAAGCTTTTGACGATCCTTCCCGACTCGGCATACCAGTCGCTGCTCGACTACATCAATGCAGTTTGGCGCGGAGACACCCCCCTGCCAAGCGACTGGTAAACGGCTCTGGTAACCTTTATTCCTAAATCAGGGAAACCAATTGACACAGACAACCTCCACTCCATCTCTCTCGCCTCCTGTGTGGGTAAATTAATAGATACGATGGTGCAGGACCGTCTATCTCTTGAAGAACAAGTATTCGCGGGCACCATGTTCGGATGCCGCCCACACAGATCCGCTCACGATGTCCTCCTGCAACTCAATCGGGAAGTCTTGGACCCACTGGAATGCCCCCATAATGACCGGGTAGTACTCGCCTTAGATCTCAAAGGGGCATTTGATAACGTAACACACGAGATCATACTCACTAGCCTAAGCCAGACAGACTGTGGCCTCAACACATTCCAATACATAAAGCAATTTCTCACGGGTCGTCAATCCTACATTGGCATCCAAAATAATGAGCATGGTCCTTACCTACTCGGCACGCGGAGAAACTCCCACGGCGTGGTGCGTTCCCCGCTGCTCTTCAATTTGGCTATGATGCCCTTGCCTGCCTAGCTCGAAGGTTTGGGCAGCACGCCCTGTATGCACATCACCCTGTGGGCCGCGCACGGCAGCATAGGGGACATTGAGACCAGCCTGCAAACAGCGGCGACGATAGTAGAACGCGACATCCGCCGCTGTGGTGTTCGGTGTTCCCCACAAAAATCGGAATTCATGCACTTCCGCCCCTCGCCAAAGTGCACAACTCAAGTCACTCTTTCTTTAGACAGTGGTCCCATACACGAAGCTGAGGAGATACGGGTACCCGGACTGTACATCCACAAACAAAGACAGTCAGACACAACATTAGCCAAACTCCGTAAGGTGGGGGACCAGGTGGGCTGCATGGTCCGCCGGGTTTTAAACAAACGCGGGGGGTTACACAGTAAGGATGCCTTGCGGCTGGCAAACACCTTCGTGACAAGCCGGATTCTCTATTCGAGACCTTACCTCCCCCTACGGAAGCAAGAGGATGATGCCCTTGAGGTCATCATCATCAGCCGGACTATACCCAATGCAGGGCGAAGGCCTCTCTCATATTTCTCCACTTAACCCGATTCTGTGCTAGCTGCATTCACTTGACCCCTGCGAACTTCTTAACCTTCCTATCTCCTTCCTATCTTCCTATGTTCCTATCACTTCCTATCTGCTAATGTTACCCCTACCATTTTTCGTTCCATAGCCCTCTGGGTTGTCCTCAACTTAAGTAGAGCTCTTGGTTAGCCTCCATATTTCAGCCCCACAGGTCAGTACAGGTAAGATGCAACTGTTGAATACTTTCCTCTTGAGCGATACCAGTAAGCTGCTAGTCATAATCTGCGAGTGCTTGCCAAATGCGCTCCATCCCAATCTTATTCTTTTTGTTATTTCCTATTCATGTCCGGATCTGCTTTACTCTCTGTCCTAAGTAGACATATTCGTCTACTACTTCCAGTACTTCGCTACCTAATGTAAACTGCTGCTCCTTCCCGTGGCAGTTGAACATTACTTTAGTCTTCTTCATATTGATTTTCAAGCCTACCTTTCTACTTTTCTTGCCTAGGTAATCAATCATTATTTGCAGTTCATGCCCCAAGTTGCTTAGCAAGGCAATGTCATCAGCAAATCGCAGATTACTGAGGTATTCTCCATCTACCTTTCTAACTGCTCCCATTCCAAGTCTCTGAATACTTCCTCTAAGCAAGCTGTAAATAGTACTGGGGAGATTGTGTCTCCTTGCCTAACGCCTTTCTTTATGGGAATTTTGTTACTTTCTTTATGCAGAACTATGATTGCTGTGCAGCCATTATATATATCTTGCAGCACTTTTACGTACGGCTCGTCTACCCCCTGATTTCGCAATGCCTGCATCACCGCCGAGGTTTCAACTGAGTCAAATGCTTTTTCGTAATCAATGAATGCTACGTATAAGGAGTGGTTATATTCCAAGCATTTTTCTATCCCCTGATTGATGGTATGGATATGATCGATATTAGAGTGCCGTTTCCGAAACCCTGCTTGATCCTTTGCTTGATTGCAGTCTAAGGTTGTCCTGATTCTATTAGCGATTACCTTAGTAAATACCTTATACGTAACAGACAGTAAGCTGATTGGTCTGTGACTTTTAAGGTCCCTTTTCATTAGAGTCCCTTTTCTTATGAATGAGGATAATGTTTGCATTATTACATGGTTCGATACCTTCGATGACACCAGGCACTGCGTATACAGGGTGGCCAGTTTTTCTAGCACGATATCCCCCCCCCCCGTCCTTTAGCAAATCTGTAGTTATCTGATCCTCTCCAGCTGATTTCCCCCTTTCCACAGTTTCTAATGCTTTCTTGACCTCGTCGTTCGTCACTGGTGGAATGTTTGACTGTGTTTCCCTACGCCAATCTCATTACGGTCCTGACTACTTTGGCTACTGTAGAGATCTGTATAGAACTCCTCAGCTGCTTTGACTATCTTGTCCATATTCGTGATGACGTTGCCCGCCTTGTCCCTTATCGCATACATCTGGTTTTTGCCTATGCCCAATTTCTTCTTTACCGCGTTAAGGCTTCCATCGTTCTTTACAGCATGCTCAATTTTCTCCATGTTATACTTCCTTATATCGGCCACCTTGCGCTCATTGATTAGCTTTGAGATCTCGGCCAATTCGATTTCGTCTGTTGGATTGGAAGCTTTCATACTCTGGCGTTTCTTAATCAAATCTTTCGTCTCCTTAGACAGCTTACCGGTATCCTCTCTTACTATCCGATCGCCTACTTCTACCGTGCACTCAGTAATGATATCTGTGAAATTTTTGTTCATTGATTCTAGGGTAATGTCGCCATCCTCGGTTACAGCTGAATATCTATTCTGTTGCGAGATCCTAAACTCTTCTGCGCTCTCCCTCACCGCTAATTCGTTGATGGGTTTCTTTCTTACTAATCTGTTGTGTTCCTTCTTCAGATTTAGGCTAATTCGGGACCTCACCATCCTGTGGTCACTGCATCGCACTTTCCCGAATACCACTACATCTTGCATGATGGTGGGGGTTGAACACATTATGAAATCAATTTCATTTTTAGTCTCCCCGTTGGGACTTTTCCCATGTCCATTTCCGGTTTTTCCGTTTGCTGAAGAAGGTATTCATGATTCCTAAGTTATTGCGCTCTGCAAACTCAACTAGTAACTCCCCCCTGCTATTCCTAGAACCAATGTCATAGTCACCTACTGCCTGGTGTCCTGCCTGATTTTTCCCTACCTTGGCATTGAAGTTGCCCACTAGTACAGTATACTGCGTCTTTACTTTTCGCATTGCCGATTCTACATCTTCGTAGAAGCTTTCAACTGCTTGGTCATCATAACTACATGTAAGTGCATAGGCCTGTACAACCTTCAGTTTATATCGCTTATTAAGCCTAATTACGATGCCTGCCACCCTCTCATTAATACTATAGAATTCATCTATATTACCCGCTATATACTTTTGACAAGGAAACCTACTCCTAGTTGTCGCCTTTCTGGCAAACCTCGATAACACAGCACAATGCCATCCTTTAGTACAGTATATGCCTTATTCGGCCTCCTAACCTCACTAAGCCCTATGACATCCCATTGCACACCCTCTAGTTCCTCTAACAGCACTGCTAAACTAGCTTCACTAGCTAGGGTTCTAGCGTTAAACGTTGCCAGGGTCAGTTTCCAATGGCGGCCTGTCCAGCGCAGCCAGGAATTCTTAGCACCCCGTGCTGCGTCACAGGTCTGACCGCCGCCGCGGTCAGTTGTTCCGCAGCCGCTGGTGACTGAGGGCCGGGGTTTCATGGAGCTTATCATGAGAGGTTGCGGCCAATTACTGAACAAGGGTGGCCAACCCCTGTTCTGGTGAGGGAGTGCGTTGCCGGAGGTGTTCACCGGCATCAGGGCGCACTCCAAACCTATTTATGCAGTTCCATCGACTCGCGGATCTTTTTTTTTTAAATCCAGTGGAGAATTGCGTGGCACCGGGATTTGAGCCCCTGTCCTCTTGCATGCGAGGCGGATGTTCTACCGCTCGCCAACGCTTCCATATCGAACACACCACTCTCATGGAAGACAGGTTTCGCATCCCAGAACTGTGGAGACGCACCCTCTGTGTGTGACCTCTTCCAGCCAATATGTCACACGAAGATCATAATGGTCGGCGCCTGGCACGAGCGGAAGGCCTAGCCCGACATTATGGCAACAAAACAGGTGTATACTACGCGTACGCCTCCGGCCCTCACCACGGAGGATGGTACACGGCCGCTGTAGTTCACAACCGCAAAACGGTTAATGGTCTCACCTTCAGAGCCCACAGTACAACACACGTAGAAGAGGTGGCGATTGCTCTCGCGGCCTCACACTCAGATTCAAAATACATAATTACCGACTTGCGAGGAGACTGTCGGAACGTCAGACAAGGCTGGACTCCCTTACTAACATATCGAATCTACTCAAATTTCATAAGGGGTAAGGACCCCGCACTCTGTTGCCTTATATGGGCCCCTGCTCATGAGGGTTTGGCAGGAAACGAGGCAGCACACGCAGCTGCCCGCGCGCTTTCTCACCGGGCTATTTTCTCCTCCCCACCCAATCAGGAAACCGATTTTAATCTAGCCTCTACCTTCAAAAATATCATGATGTACTATCAAAATTGTCATCGCCTTTACCCCAGCCCATGTAAAGGTCTCAAAAAGGCGGATGAGCGGCTCCTTCTCCGCCTTTTCACCAATAAATGTCTGTGCCCGGCAGCCCTACAACATTTTGACCCTTCCTTTAGTGGGAGCTGCCCACACTGAAGATGAAGTTATGTGATGTTAGGAAGATAGTGAGAGACCGGAAAGCATCGTCCATATGGTCCATAGGGTCACGAAGAGTCGGTCACGACTGAACGACTTAACTGAACTGAACTGCCCACACTGTGGAGTGGTGTGTTCTGACATCTATCACATGGTGTGGGCCTGCGCATCCAACGCGGCAGTTCCCCCCAATCTCCAACCCAACCCAGGAGGCTTGGGAGGCGATCCTGCTCGGCTGCCACGACTTACAGGCCCAGCAAGCCTTAGTCGGGAGCGCCCGGGCGGCGGAAACCGACACTGGGGTCCAAAACTAGGGACCTCCACCTAGTGCTTGTGGACCAGTCCCATATGGGCCGATCCGAACATACCTTCTGACCCATATACAGATAATAAATTGTTACCACCACCACCTCGTCCTGTCATCGTTAAGCTGCTAGATGTTCGGGAAAAAACGCAAGCCTTAAAAAATGCACACAGGCTCAAGGATTCAGGTATTCGCTTATCGGAGGATTTTCTGCACGTGTGCGATAGATCAGGAAAAAGCTTTGGGGTGCTACGCAGTCTTATCGGGATAGTAGCTCAAAAGTGTTTTTGCGATATGACCACGTATTTGTTGATGGCGTTCGCTATACCTGGGATGATGTCGAGAGTAAATCAAAGATTCCAACTCAAGGGCCCTGTCCACTGATGCTACTTCGGACGCATCACCTTCGAATTTCCACTGACTGGACGTCATCAGTGATCTTCATGTTCTGAACAATAATGCCACAAGTTTAATAAACAAGCTTCCAAACTTCATCTCTTTAATTCTTGCGCATTCGCCACATATCGTCGCCGTCACTGAACGTGGCGGCATGACGGTATATTAGACTCTAATATAACCCCTCCGGGGATCGTTGGAATTAGGGCAGACAGGCAGCAGTGTAAAGGAGGCGGTGTTGCTGTTTTCATTAGGTCTAGCTTGAAATTCGCTCAAATTTCTGCTCCTGCCGAAATAAAGTCGACTTGGTGGAAGTTCTACTTAGCATAAAAACTATTGTGATTGGAGTTGTGTATCGACCACCAGGTACTTCCATAGACAACCTGCACGCTTTAATTAGCTTCATGCATGATCATCACATCAGAAATCAAAATATAATGATTCTAAGATTTCAATCTTCCTGGAATCAACTGGCCTTTATTATCCATTACTGGCTATGATATTGCAATAAGCAATGAACTAGTGAATCTTTCATTGTCTTTTGGATTGAAACAGATAGTAGATAACTGTACAAGACTTGCTGCAACACTGGACTTGGTGTTTTTAAGCTCCTCTCTCTGCACGAAACAGTTTACATTTGAAGTCATCGAAGGAATATTCGATCACGATGCTGCTCTTGTTTCGATTCCAATTTGTGTACCTGAGTCGCATTTTGTTTGTTCAACATTTCCCGATTTTAGGGGAGCCGACGACGAGCCCATCCAAAATGTACTAGGTGACTATTTTATTTTATTTATTTAGTACATACTGCAGGCCGTGAGGCCCAAGCAGGAGTGGATTACAAACAGTTATTACGAGTGAGCAATAATACCAAGATGCGAACAAAACAAAGCACAAACAGCGGTAAATGAAAAAGATAATGGCACAGCATAACCAGAGCTAAACATGGTCATAAATCAGGTCAAGAGACTGTAGGCAGGTAGCTGGCAAGTTATTCCAATCACTGATGGTCTGCGGAAAGAAAGAGTGTTGAAATAACCTAGTCTTAGCAAAGTACGGGGTAAGAGAAAGGGGGTGAGAGTGTCGGGTTTGTCTGGTGTTCGATACTAGCAGGTACGGTGAAGAATCTATTCCAAGTTTATGGTTAAACAATAAGTATAAAAATTTCAGTCGAAGGAATTTTCGCCGGGATTGAAGGGTAGGTATTGAATTCGATTGCATCAGTGTAGAGACAGAGATTGTTCGACAGTACTGCGAAAACA
This sequence comes from Amblyomma maculatum, assembly GCF_055883805.1. NCBI lineage: Eukaryota > Metazoa > Arthropoda > Arachnida > Ixodida > Ixodidae > Amblyomma > Amblyomma maculatum. Next base: position 215,234,485 of record NC_139345.1, read on the forward strand.
TGAAACGGACGGCTTTCCTTTGGATCCGCTCTAGAGCGTTTATGTTGGTGACAGTATACGGGTCCCATACAATACAGGCATACTCTAATTTAGTCCTTATAAAAGTTTCGTATGCTAATCTTTTAACTTTGAGAGGGGCATCCTTTAGCTTATGGCGCAACAAGCAAAGTTTTCGAAATGCAGACGAGCAAGTGTTAGAGATATGAGTGTTCCAGTTTAAGTTGCTTGTTAATGTCACACCAAGATATTTAAATTCGTTAACTTCAGCTATTAGACCTGAATCTAAAGAAAAAGAGTATTTTAACGGATTATGTTTTCTTGTAACACGTAGTAACACCGTCTTTTCCGAGTTTAGTTTCATTCCCCATTTACAACACCATGTGAATATGCTGTTAAGGGTCATGTTTAGTGCTACCTGGTCGTCAACTGACCGGATCTCATTAAAAATAATGCAGTCATCAGCATACATGCGGATCTGCACAGGCTCATTAACTATATTGACAATATCATTGCAATATATCAAAAACAGCAGCGGCCCAAGAACACTGCCCTGAGGGACACCAGATGTAACCGGAAGAGCACAAGAACTTTCTCCGTTAATTGTAACATACTGTTTGCGTTGCAATTTGAAACGCAATTTGCAATTTGCAATTTGCAATTTGAAACGTCCGAAAGTCTCAGCCACTCTGGTGATGTGGATTCAATGGCAACTTTTTTCTCAAACACTGTTCAGTTTTGTATCCAGCACTTTGTTTGGTTAAAGACTAAAAAAACAAAATCTTGATATACCGTGGATAACAAGGGACACATTGCCCCTCTCTCGCCGTGTTTCTAGACTACGTGTTTCCAAGCGCAACGTCGATCCTTTGCTCATTGCCCTCTTCAATGACACTAAAGAACAACTATGTGTTAAGATTAACAGGGCGAAATATTTTTACTATAGAAATACATTTCAACGATTAATGAAAAGCAATCCTAGAAATATTTGGGCATCCATAATACCGAAGAACACTAGTCCAAATACCTTCATTATTGATGATGAGCCTGTCTTTGATTCATTAGCCATAGCAACTGGTTTGAATGCCTATTTTCAATCTGCCTTTTCAAAAAACAATTTAAAATTAAATTATTTTGCTGGCGACACAGAAATATATAGAAATATAGAGGAGGGGAACTCACTGCTCCATGTAATACTAATAGCACATACTATAAACAAATTTGAATCCAGTCTGAACGATCTTTTTTCATGGCTCGAAATACGAGCTAACAATTCTTTGATGGTGTGTTTATTTTCAATGTGTACATTTAATTTATAATTGTAAGTTGTGTTTTAGTTTGAAGCTGTAGAAAGATGACATCCTGATGAATTTCTCTTTTTTCTTGCTTTGTAGTTGTGCCATTTCGTGAATATTCACGTTATATTGCTACATTAGGCGGTGCATGCACTGATATCTGCATAAGGACGGAAGAAGCTCGTGAGTTTTGGTGAAGACGACGTGCGAGCAGTGTCGGTTTGTGCCCGGTTAACGCTGCTGTGTTTCTTTGTGCTGTGTGCGGAGTCATTTTGGACTAATCTCTTGGCCTTACATTGCCACGTATCATCTTGGTGGAGGCGACTCAAGATCCCCGTGCGCTCAGGACAGAATATAAGAGCAAAATAGCACAGGAAAGCTGGATTTGCGCAGTGGCCGCCACCTATCTGGGCTCACAACGACGTCATTCAGTCGGAAAAAACTACGGAACATTTTCTCTTGTTACGACAGAAATTCTGTGCGGTTTTTGACGGCAAATATGTTGTGTCAACAAAACGTTCTCTAGTAACAACAGAATTTTCTGTAGTTACAACAGTAACGTACTACAGAACTACAGACAACAGAAATATACTACAGAAAAACTATAGAACTACAGATAAGTACTACAGAACTACAGAAAAATTTGACGTTTACGACAGAACTACAGAATTTTTTTTTTTCGTATTTTTGACAAGTTTCTGCAGTTCTTTTCGACTGGGCAGCAACGACCACTATGACCTCCGAGGCAGCCTCTACCATCCCAGCAACAGTGGTACTCACGAAGATCCGCCACCCTCAAATCTTTAATGGCGAAGACAAGCCGGACGTTGACGACTGGCTAGGTGAGTACGAGCGCTGCAGAAGAAACAAGCACTGGGACGCGACGGTTATGGTGGCGAGCGTAATCTTTTATTTGGCGGGAACAGCTCGGACGTGGTTCCAAAATCACGAGGAAGAGCTAGTGACCTGGGAAATATGTAAACAAAAGCTACAGGACATGTTCGGAAAGCCGATTGGGCGGGCTCGCACTGCAAAAACAGACCTTTCCACTCGCACCCAATCCCCCAAGGAGTCCTACCTTGCTTATATTCAAGACGTCCTTTCGTTGTGTCGCAAGGTGAACAGCTCCATGCCAGAAAGTGACAAGATAGGCATATCCTCAAGGGTATAGCGGATGATGCGTTCAACATCCTCTTATGTACGGATTGCGCTACCGTCGACTCGGTACTTCAAGTCTGTCGAAAATTCGAGTAGGCTAAACAACGCCGTATCGTAGATCGCTTTGACCGCCTTCCAAACACGGCGGCTACATCATCCTGCGCTGACCTGCCGCCTTTGGAGCAGCCTTCTCATCCAGCGAACATCACTCGGATCATCCGGAGAGAACTCGAGGCCTTACGCCTGCACCACTCACGTCTCCGCCGCCCGATACTATGGCCATGATGCAGGCCGTTGTTCGCCAATAACTCGCCAACGTCGGCCTCTCCTCCAGCCCCGTGCCGCCACCGTCACCAACGCACCCTGTTCCTCTAGTGGCTGCTGCTACCGCGAGCCAGGCGTCCCCACATCACTACCTTAGCAGCAATCTTGCAGAGTGGCGCACCCCAGACGACAGGCCAACTTGTTTCATTTGCTGTCGCGCTGGCCACACATCTCGTTATTGCCATAGCCATACTTTCCTCGCCCCTCGCTCTTATTACAACGCCGGCCGTCGATACTACAATGGACCTCGACGCTTCCCTGCCCAACCAGAGGAGCCCCGCCCCGTCTGTGATGGACCTGGACATTATCTTCCTCAAACAGATCAGCCTCACAACGAAACCGTCCCCACTGCCGGTCGCACCAGCCGATCTCCATTCCCCCTGGCTCATCGATCCCGCTCACCGGTGCCTCCTCGCAGCTCCTCCTCATCATACGCCGGCACTTACTCGGGAAACTATAGCGAGTGCAGCGCCCGGGAGTGACGCTGCATTACCGACCCGGACTGTCTACTCGGAACCGACCCCCACACCCAGACGTAACCTCATTGCCATTCTTGTAGACGGAGTCTCCGTTTCTGCCCTTATTGACACTGGCGCCCATATTTCAGTCCTTAGTTCATCGTTCCGCCAGCGCCTCAACAAAGTTCTTACGCCCGCTAACACCTCTACAGTTCGTGTTGCTGATGGAAACACTGCTACCATCATCGGAATGTGCACTGCGCACGTCAGCATCGCCAGCCATCACGTCCCTGTGCTCTTCGCCGTCCTTAGTACTTGTCCTAAAGACGTGATTTTAGGCCTAGACTTTTTAACAGCCCATTCCGCTCTCATTGACTGTGCCTCCGGACTTCTGCGCCTAGCCCTGCCCCATTGTTTTCACGACCCTAGTGCTGACCAATCCCAGCCTCGCCTCCGCTCCAGTACATTTACTCGCCTACCTCCCGAGGCGGCAGTATACGTGCCCATGTCACCTTTTCCCTCCTTTCCTGACGGCGGCGACGTTGTCAACCCCATCACCGACGTCACTACAGTGCAACACCGTCCTACCTCATAACATTGTACACGTCGAGAGTAACCTCACCTACATTCCCGTACTCAACTTCAGCATGTCTTCGCAAGTTCTCCCGGAGGGCATTTTCCTTGCCGAGATGTCACCTTTGTCCAGCTTTACTATTTCTGCAGTGCTGTCCGACCATCACGCCGATGCACCTGCACAACCTGTCCCGTCACATAGTCCGGAAGACCGCATCTCAGCCATGGTTGCCTCTGACCTAGGTCCCGAATATGCAAGCGCCCTTGCCGGCCTTTTGCTGTCATACAGCGGCATTTTTTATTTCGGTCGCGGATCCCTGGGCCAAACGTCCATCGTCACACATCGCATCAATACTGGAGATGCCCGCCCTATTCACAAATGGCCTTACAGAGTTGCTTTTTCCGAACGTCGGGTCATTCAGGAAGAAGTGGAGAAAATGTTGGCCAGCAGCATTATTGAGCTGTCGAGCAGCCCCTGGGCGTCTTCGGTAGTACTCGTTAAAAAGAAAGACTACAGCTGGAGGTTTTGCATAGATTATCGACACCTAAATAAGATAACCAAGAAAGACGTGTACCCTCTTCCAAATATCGATGACGCCCTCTACTGCCTGCATGGCGCCAACTACTTCTCCTCCATCGATCTCCGTTCTGGATATTGGCAGATTTTGGTGACGAAATAGATCGTGAAAAGACGGCTTTTGCCACCCCAGACAGCCTCTACCAATTCAAGGTGATGCCTTTCGGCTTATGTAATGCCCCTGCGACCTTCGAGCGCATGATGGACGCTTTACTATGCGGGTTCAAATGGACCACATGTCGGTGCTACCTCGATGACGTCATCGTATTTTCATCAACCTTTGAGGGCCACCTCCATCACGTTTCGGCCCTTCTTGGGGTCTTCCGACGAGCTGGCCTTCAGTTGAACTCCAAGAAGAGAAGCTTTGGTCGCCGGGAACTGAAGGTCGTCGACACCCATTGCATCCAGCCGGACCCCGACTAAATTCGCGCTGTAAGTGATTTTCCTATACCAAAATCTAGCAGCGTCGTGCGTAGCTTCCTCAGACTTTGCTCATATTTCCGGCGATTTGTACCAAACTTCGCGGAAATCAACCGTCCACTCACGCAGCTTCTGAAAAAGGAGGTCTCCTTTTCCTGGGACCACGAACAATCGGCCGCCTTCGTCGCTCTTATTGCCCACCTCACCGGTCCACCAATGTTGGCTCACTTCAATCCGTCAGCGCCCACAGAAGTATGCACCGACGCAAGTGGTCATGGAATTGGTGCCCTTCTCGCACAACGTCAGCTCGGTTCCCCTCGCGTCGTCGCCTATGCCAGCCGACTCCTCTCTGCTGCCGAACAGAATTATTCCATCAGTGAACGCGAGTGCTCAGCCCTAGTTTGGGCCATTACGAAGTTCCGCCCTTATTTGTATGGGCGACCATTCACAGTTGTCACTGACCACCACGCATTGTGTTGGCTCTCCACACTCTAAGACCCTACTGGCCACCTTGGACGTTGGGCCTTGCGTCTTCAGGAGTACAATTTTTCAGTAGTCTGGCCAGTTGCATCGAGACGCCGATTGCCTGCCCCGTCATCCAGTCGACCCGCCAAGCCAACTTGAATGTGACAATGACGCTTGCGTGCTCTCTATTTCTCACTTTTCCAACATTCGCTGAGAGCAACGCCAGGACACTCAGCTTCGCGAAATTATCAATCGCCTCAGCGCCGATCGCCATGACCCTTCCCTTCGTTTGTTTGTGCTCCACGACGGAACCTTATACCGGCACAATATGCGACCTCATGGCCCCGACCTTCTACTAGTAGTCCCTCAGCACCTACGCACAGCCGTCCTTGAACAGCTTCACGACGCTCCCAAAGCAGGTCATCTAGGCGTCTCTCGCGCATACGACAGTGTGCGCCGTCGGTACTTTTGGCCAGGCCTATACCGCGCAGTCCGCCGCTACGTGGCTGCTTGTAACCGCTGTCAATGCTGGAAAAAGCCATTAGGTTTACCAGATTGACTCCTTCAGCCGATCGACATCCCCATAGACCCATTTTCTCGAGTGGGTCTGGATCTTCTAGGGCCTTTCCCACTGCCCGCATAGGTGAACAAATGGATTGCGGTGGCCACTAATTACACCACACGCTATGCGGTCACATGAGCAATACCAACCAGTTGTGCAACTGATGTCGATGCTTTCCTCCTCAACGACGTTATACTCGTCCACGGAGCTCCCCGCCAACTGCTCACCGACCGTGGCCGTTGCTTTCTTGCGCGTATAGTCGACGAGATTCTACGATTGTGCAACGTTCGTCATTCTTTCACGACTGCCTACCATCCACAGACGAACGGGCGTACTGTGCGCCTTAACCGGACATTAACTGACATGCTGTCTATGTACGTGTCTAAGGACCACCGTGACTGGGACATAACGCTGCCATTTGTGACATTTGCATACAATTCGTCGCGTCACGACACCACCGGCTACTCTCCCTTCTATCTTCTATACGGCCGGAAACCTCTGCTTCCTTTTGACAGCCTGCTCCCTTCTGCTACCACTGCCAGCTCATACGCTCGTGACGCCATAGCCCGAGCTGATGCTGCCCGCGTTGTTGCTTGCAACCGACTCGCAGCCTCCCAGCACTCCCAGAAACGTCGCTATGATTCCTGTAATCGCAACACACAGTATTCTTGCGGCTCTCTCGTGCTGCTTTGGACCCCAGCTCGCCGCGTTGGCCTCTCGGAAAAACTTTTTTCCCGTTATACAGGACCCCACCGCAATTTACGACAAGTGTCTCCAGTGACATACGAAATTGCGGGCTTGCACCCCGAAACGCATACCTCTACCCCACGCACCGAGACGGTTCATGTTGCGCGCCTCAAGCCGTACTACACGGACCCTGGTTTGGACGCTAATACTCACCGGGATGGTGCTTTTCAGCGGGCGGGGCAGTGCATGCACTGATATCTGCATAAAGACGAAAGAAGAAGCTTGTGAGTTTTGGCCAAGACGACGTGCGAGCAGTGTCGGTTGGTGCCCGGTTGCGTATTGCCAAACCATATCCCGTAGGCGCACTGGAGCAGACGACGCTTTCAGCGAGTTAAACGGCGATTGTTCTTAAAATATCTCTCTGAAGGCAACCTAAAGGTAACATACACTCACTGTAAACGGATATTGGCGCTGAAAGCTGTCTCTGAAAGCAACCTAAAGGTAACATACACTCACTGAGGCAGGAAATGATTACGGGGAAACTAATTACTTAGTGTAACTGTTGTCATACCGATTGTTACTTAAAGGTGTCTATGAACACAGCCTAAAGGTAACATACACTCACTAAAGGCAGGATATAATTAGAGGCAATGGCAAAAAAAAATATTGAGAAAAAAATTACAACACAGCAGTCGAACAGATGTTTAAGTGGCATCAGTGCAGAGATGGCTGGTGTTAATCCACTGCGCCACCAAAACGAAGGAACGATGGCCTTTAAATGCGTTCTTATTCGTTTAGACAATATATGCACATTTGTCGCATGGTGGCGCTGCTCAGAGGAATCACGCGCCAGAGCGTCGTCTGCTCGAGTGCTCCTACGGGATATGGTTTGCTAATTCGCTGCCCGGTTAACGCTGCTGTGTTTCTGTGTGCTGTGTGCGGAGTCATCTTGGACTAATCTCTTGGTCTTACCTTGCCACGTATCAATATTACCTGCTTTAAGCATAGCAGTACTGTTATTTTGGAAGTTTTTTGTAACAACCCTGCAACGACCTCTGGCCAACAGTATGAATAAATAAATAAAATTTAAAAAATCAGCATCATCATCATCGTCTCGGACTAAACCCACTGCAGGGCAAAAGCCTCTCCGATATTTCTCCAATTACCCCAATCCTGTGCTAGCTGCATCCACATAACCTCGCGAACTGCTAAACCTCACCCGCCAATCTTACTTTCTGTCGCTCCCTGATACTCTTTTGGAATCGAATTTTTTACCCCATGCAACCATCGGTTATCCTCTCTTCGCATGCTTCTCATGCAATGCCCATGTCGATTTTTTTCTCTTGGTTTCCACCAGAATGTCATTAATTCGACTTAATTCCCTGACCCACTCTGCACGCTTCCTATCTCTTAATGTTACACCGATAAATTTCCGCTCCATAGCCTTCTGCCTTCTCCTCAGCTTAAGTAGAACCGTTTTCGTAATCCTCTACGTTTCAGCCCCATTGGTGAGTACAGGTAAGATGCAACTGTAGTATACTTTATCAATGAGCGGTACTGTAAGATGCCGGTCATAATCTGCGAATACTTGCCAAATGGGCTCCATCCTAATCTTATTCTGCTAAGTATTTCCCATTTATGATCCGGATCTGCTGTTCTTACCTGTCCTACGCAGACATATTCGCTTACGAATTGCACTGATTCGATAACTATTGCAAACTGCTGTTCCTTCCCGACGCTGCTAAACATTACTTTAGCCTTCTGCATGTTGATTTAAGGCCTACGTTTCGGCTATTCCTGTCTAAATCATCACTCATCCTTTGCATTTCATCCCCTGAGTTACTTAGCAAGGCAATGTTCCCAGTGAATCGCAGATTACTGAGGTATTCTTTATCCACCACCCTTATCCCTAACTGCTTCTATCCCATACGTCTCTGAATTCTTTCTCTAAGCAACCTGTGAATAGTAATGGGGGGCTGGTGTCTCCTTGCCTAACCCTTTCTTTATGCAGGACTGTGTTTGCTGTGCAGCCACTATATGTCTCCAGTACTTTCACATACGCTCGCGCTGATTCCACAGTTCTTGCATGAATGACGATGTTTCTACTGAGTGAAATTGTGCTAGTGAAAGAAGTGCTAAACATAAGTGGTTGTTATTATACGAACCTTTTTCTATTACCTGGTTAATGGTGTGGTTTTGATCGGTACGACCCTTTCCTATAACCTGCTTGATCCTTTGCTTAATTTAGATCTAAGATTGTCTTGATTCCTTTAGCGATTATCGGAATAAATACCTTGTACGTAACGAATGGTAAGCTGAATGTGCTGTAATTATTTCAAGTCCTCAATGTCCCCTTTCTTATGAATTATGGTTTCTTATAATTGATAATTCCGGTACCTTCGATGACACCAGACATTTCGTATACAGGGTGGCACGCTTTCCCAGCACGATATCTCCCCTCTACTTCAATAAATTTTATTTTTATTTATTTAGGCGCACTGTAAGCCTTGCTAGGCTCTTACAGGAGTGGGCGAACTAATGGGACTGTTATACAAAATTCAAAACATCAGAAACACACAAAAAATAGAAAACATACGCACTGCAACACTATAATGAACATTCGATTTGTCGCATATGAAGCACTGAAAAGAACCGCGAAGCGACACAATAAAAAAACACGTTAGGCAATAGGTACGAATAAGATAAAATATTAAACTGAACAATCGCAGTGAATAAAGAAAGACATTTTAGGAATGGTTTTTTGTTTACACCAATTACTTCTCAAAAAATCACTCGACGTTTGTAAGAAAAATATCAAGGCAGATATCGTCCATAAATTCATGTGGCAGCCTATTCCATTCTTCAATAGCTGAAGGATGCACTTCCCATGATTTAACCTCTTTGAACGATGATATTGCCGCGTGCCTCACGGAACCAAGAAAGAAGAGAACGAAACTGAGTGCAGTGTGTGGAACTGATCGGTTCAGTGTTCGCTGCCTTGTACTCGTTACATTTTCTGGTGGAGCAGCCGGGTACGATTTCCCGTTTTGCTGAGTTCAACCCCACAAGGGTAACCGAGAGCCACTACGGATTTAACACCGGTCCATCGCAGTTGCAGCCGCCGCCTTCGAGGTCAGTCGCCAGAGTGCGGGTGTCTTTCCTGCACACTCCGGGAACTCTCCGTTAGCGGCACGAACATTGCGGCTAACGGAGAGTCTTCACCCCAGTTCGTCGTCCTTCAGTCTCGAACGCCACCGTCCATCTATGGCGAGCTTTATGAGGACGCTGAAGACTGGCTGGATCAATTCGAACGGGTCGCCAATTACAACGGCTGGGATGAGCAAAGAAAGCTTTATAATGTGTAATTTGCACTCGAAGATTCAGCGCGGACGTGGTTCGTGAACCACGAAACGACACTATCATCATGGGACCCCTTTCATCGCCAGCTGTTGGCGACCTACACCGCCAACGACCGAAGAGAGGGTGCGGAGACGGCGCTGCAGTCTCGCATCCAAGCCCCCAACGAAAGTATTGGAATATACTACGAGGACATGACCCGCCGTTTTAGGCATGCCGATTCAAATATGTCAGAGGAGAAGAAAGTGCGGGGTGAAACAAGAACTATTTGCTGGGCTTATACGCAATCCACCTGGCACGGCATCATATTTTCTAACGGAGGCCACCAAGATAGAACACTTCGACACAGGGCTCAGCACTGTAACCGTAACGTGTCCGCCATGTCACCGGTCGTCTATGGTTCCGGCTTCAACGGTTCTGATGATGCTTTAAGGGAGCTTATTCGATCTATGGTCAGAGACGAGCTGCGACACATTCAGCTACAGAGTCTAACGTCGTCGTCGAGCCATCAATCACTCGCGGAGGTCGTTCGCAAAGAATTTAGGCAAGCCGTCCCGGAACCATCTGTGCCTGGTGTGCAGCCACCGCCACCGAGTGTGCCAACGTACGCGTCCGTGCTTCAGCAGCATAACCTCTGTAATCCTGCAAGAGTGAACGCCACTGTGCCGCATCCAAACCAGCACCATAGTGGGTACGACTCTCCCAGAGCCAGAGTGAGCACCCCTACTCTTAATCCAAGCCCGCGCCATCCTCCTCTTCTAACCGAAGCACGGTTTCGGAGGACTGACGTCTGGCGTGCCCCTGACAATCGGACCCTTTGTTACCACTGTGGTGAGGCCGGTCACATGTTAAGGTTCTGTCCGTACCGCCGCGCCGGACTTCGTGGCTTCCATCCGCGTGCACGATGTCCTCGGAGTGGTGAACGACCACCCGAAATCGAGGAGTACCTGTCGAAGCATACGAATCCTCCAGACCTCCCACAATACGGGTCTCGTGTCATTACCTCTTCCGGTTATCGTTCTCCAAGTCCACGGCCCTCCACATACCGCACTGGCCGCTCACCGAACCCCCGCTCCCCGAGCCGTCGGGAAAACTAGGAACCGCGACCTGCGGAGGTGTGGCCACTGATGACAGAAGTGCCGAACATCCTCCATCAAGTTTAGTGCAAGATAACGGCTATCAGACGGCGACACGTAACGATGAACCTGAGTGCGCAGTTTCGGACATACCGGTTTCTATCGACGATTTTCTCATTACAGCTTTAGTTGATACGGGGCCGGACTGTTCAATTATGAGCAGTGGGTTAGCCAGGAAATTGAAGAAAGTTTTAACCGAGTGGACTAGGCCTCAGATCCGCACTGCAGGGGGACACCTTATTACCCCGGCTGGAAGATGCGTTGCGAGAGTTGCAATTGACGGATTTATTTATGTTTGCAACTTCGTTGTTCTTACCCACTGTTCGCGAGACGTCATACTCGGCTTGGACTTCTTACAGGGTTATGGTGCGATAATTAATTTGCAAGAATCTCGAGTGACGTTTTCGCCGAGCCAAGCCATTGCGAAATCTAGCGTCGACGATTGATCAACGCCCGCCTTACGTATTACAGCTGCTGACGTTACGGTCCCGCCACGGTGCAGCATTATGGTCTTGGTAGAAAGCGAGTCACCATGCGACCGCGACGTACTGGCAGAGAGGTACGTGGGCCTGCCTCTTGAGAAAGGGATCTGCGTTGCAAGAGGACTTGTTGGCTTGCGGGACGGTTGTGCGAAGCTCTGGATTACGAATTTCGGGACCGAGTTTCAGCACATTGCGAAAGGAACGGCCATTGCGTATGTTGCCGACTTTATTGAGCCAGTGAACATCTGTACTCTGGCGCCGCCGTCGCCAGCCAGATGTAATGCACCCGACATTCTATCAACTGTGGACATTAATCCCAATCTGTCGGTGGTTGAGCGGCAGCGACTCCTAGACCTCCTTCAGGAGTTTGCTGGATGCTTTGCAACACCTTCGAAAGTTGGGCGTACCCCAGTAGCCAAACACCGCATTATGGTTGACGCGGAGACCAAGCTGATTTCCCAACACCCACACCGAGTGTCGTCAACGGAACGTGAGGCTACTCGAAGCCAGGTGCAGAAAATGCTTACCGACGACATGGTGCAGCCGTCTACCAGCCCGTGGGCTTCGCATGTAGTGTTGGTGAAGAAAATAGACAACATCTTGCGTTTCCGCGTCGATTATCGTAAGTTGAATCAGGTCACAAAACGGGACGTATACCCACTCCCACGTACCGATGACGCATTGGACCTGTTACGCAATGCCAAATATTTCTCGTCGCTTGACCTCAAGAATGGTTACTGGCAGATAAAAGTGGACGAAAGCGACAGAGAGAAAACAGCATTCGTCACCCCCGACGGCCTTTATGAATTTAAAGTGCTTCCTTTCGGTCTCTGTTCTGCGCCAGCAACCTTCCAGCGTATGATGGACACCGTTCTCTCTGGATTGAAGTGGCAAGCGTGCCTAGTGTATCTCGACGATGTCGTCATTTTTGCGGCTAGTTTTGAGGAGCATCTTGATCGGCTGCGGATAGTACTACAGGCGCTGCGTTCAGACCAACTGACAATAAAACCACAGAAATGCCATTTCGGATTCCAGGAGCTCCGCTTTCTTGGCCATGTTATTAGTGCTGAGGCAGTGAAACCAGATCCCGACAAGACTGCTGCTGTGAAACATTTCTCACGCCCAACCGACAAAAAGTCCTTTAGAAGATTTCTGGGGCTTTGTGCCTATTACAGGCGTTTAGCAGAGATTGTTTCAGTGATTGCCGAGTCTCTTACGCTTCTTACCCGAGACAACGTCCCTTTTGCTTGGCAAAATGATCAAGAGGATGCTTTCAACGAGTTGCGCTGGCGACTGCAGGTGCAGGCCGCCTCGATACTTGCCCATCTTGACGAAAACGCTGCTACGGATATTCATATCATGCAAGTAATTGTGGACTCAGTGCCATTCTGATTCAGTGGCAAAATGGCACTGAGAAAGTTATTGCTTACGCAAGTCGATCGCTTTCAAAAGCAGAGGCAAAGTACTCAACCACGGAAAAGGAATGTCTAGCGGTAGTTTGGGCGATAACTAAGTTCTGACCCTATCTTTACGGCCTGGCCAACCGTTTAGGGCTGTGAGCGACCACCATTCGTTATGCTGGCTAGCCAACCTCAAAGACCCCTCTGGACGACTTGCAAGGTGGAGCCTCCGTCTCCAACAGTACGACATTACAGTTGTATACAAGTGCGGCCGTAAGCACAACGACGCCGATTGCTTGTTGCGTGCACCAGTTGATACATGCCCCTCCCGACCGCGACGACGACGACTTCCCGTTTCTTGCAGTAGTCACGACCACCGACATGGCACACGGTCAACGGGCTGACCCCGGGCTGCGCCCGCTTATTGAGCATCTCGAAGGCCTTGACGTTGCTGTCCCACGTGCTTTCGCAGGGGGTTTATTCTCCTGCAGCATTCGCAATCGCGTCTTATATAAGAGAAACTTTCAGCACAACAAGGAAACCCTTCTTCTCGTTGTGCCGTCGGACCTCCGGCCAGAAATTTTGCACGCATGCCACGATGAGCCTTCGGCTGGTTATTTAGGAGTCACGTGAACATTAGCACGCATTCGACAAAAGTACTATTGGCCTACGTTGCTGCCTTCTGTCCAGCACTAAGTGAGAACATAACGAGATTGCCAGCGGCTAAAGACACCTCCGATGAAGCCTGCAGGGCTCCTTCAGCCGATACCTCCTCCAACAGCCCCTTTCCAGCAAGTAGGTATGGATCTTCTTGGCCCTTCCCCAACGTCCGCATCAGGGCACAGATGGATAGTAGTGGCGACGGACTGCTTAACGCGATATGCCGAGACACAGGCACTTTCCCGTGCAACTGCTGCAGAAGTAGCCCAGTTTTTTCTTAAGACCATCGTACTGCACCACGGTGCCCCATCGGTTAATATTACTGACCGCGGTACAGCCTTTACGGCCGAACTAATGCAGGCTCTCTTCAGTCTTACCCGCACAAGTCATCGTAGGACTACTGCTTACCATCCGCAAACGAAGGGACTGACTGAAAGCCTCAATAGAACACTTGCAGACATGAGTTCCATGTACGTCGATGTTGAACATCGCACGTGGGATGAAGTCCTTTCGTATGCAACTTTTGCATACAGTATGGCTGAACAGGAGACAACCCGTCTTGCGCCATTCCAGACAGTCTACGGTCGTCCCGTCACCACAATATTGGATGCTATGCTACCCTTAAGTCACGGCCACGATGCCACCAACGCCTATGTGGACGTCGACATATTTCTGCAGCGGGCAGACGAAGTGCGCGGTGCCGTATTCAACATCAACAACATCGCGATGCCAGTCGGTACAACCTCCGACACCGAGACGTTCACTACCGGCCTGGCGATCTTATATGGGTGTGGACACCAGTGCGCCGTCGAGGACTCTCTGAGAAGCTACTTCGCCGTTACATTGGGCCATATGAGGTCATTCGACGTCTTAGTAACGTTACCTACGAAGTTGTTCCTCGGGGTCAACGACCCTCAATACGGCGGCGCTAAAGTGCTGAAACTGTTCATGTAGTGCGGATGAAACCGTATTATGAGAGTCAGTGACCTTTTGCTTGCGCTTGTGCAGTGTTCCCTGCTTCTCCTGTGTGCATATAGCTTGAGGACACTCCCAGCGTCGAGTCGCCGCTTCCGAAGAGGGGTGTGGGGGGTGTAATGCCGCGTGCCTCTCGGAACCGAGAAAGAAGAGAACGAAACTGAGTGCAGGGTGTGGAACTGATCGGTTCAATGTTCGCTGCCTTGCACTCGTTACAATATGGTGCCTTGATGTACTAATCTGTATCAATTTTGACTCCACCATTATAAAGAAGGTATAGAAATTTCATGGAAGCTACGCGTCGCCGACAAGTAAGGGTAGGAATACCCGCTTTAGTTCGCATGGATGATACACTATCGTGACGTGAGTAGTTGGAGAAAATAAAACAAAGGGCCTTATTTTGATTTTTTTCTTGTTTTTGGCTGAGGGATGATTGATGAGGGCTCCAAATGATGCTGCCGTACTCAAGGATGGGCCTTATGAGGGTACATGAGAAGGAGCTGCCGACAGTTTTCTACGACGAAATCCGAGTTGTTTGAATGCTTTTGCACACGTGTTATTTATATGAGTGTCCCAGCTTAGTTTATGGATAAATGTGACGCCTAAATATTTCACTGTATCAACCCTCGTTATGTGACATTCTGATAAACTGTAAGAATATACAAGAGGCGCTTTTTTACGTGTAATTGTGATGGAAGAAGTTTTGCCGATAATAATTTCTATTTTCCACGATTTAATCCATTTAGCAATATTATTCACAGAAGAATGTACATTTAATTGGTCATTCCGTATACGTACTGTAGTGTAGAGAACACAGTCGTTAGCGAAGAGCCTTATTGTCACTTCAGGTTCGGCGCAGGCATGAATATCATTAATATATATCAAGAATAGGATCGGTCCCAAGACAGATCCTTGTGGGACCCCGGAGAAAACACTTACTTGTTCTGATTGTGCATTGTTTACTTCGACGTACCGCATACGACCTATGAGGTAAGAGGCTATCCAGGTTAACACCAATAGCACGGAGCTTCTCGATTAATTTAGAATGTAGGACACGATCAAATGCTTTCCTAAAGTCAATCAGTATGGCATCTGCTTGAAGCTGAGAATAAATCACTTGTGCAAAATCATGCTGGGTAACCATTGACCAACGAACAGCTGGGTAACCATTGACAGTCCTTTTCTAAAACCGTGTTGTCTGGTCTGAATTAGGTTATTTTCTTCCAAATACTTTGTGATAGATTTTTTGATGATATGCTCCATTAGCTTGCAGCAGCAGCTAGTTAGTGAGAGGGGCATATACATGTCTGCTGCCGCTTTTATGAACCGGAATAGCCTTTGCACGCAGCCAGTCGGAAGGATTGTTTCAAGAGAAAGTGTAAACATTTTGTACAAACACGGAGCCAATGCTGAGCGTATCGCTTCAGAAATGTATTTGAGATGTTATCTGGATCAGGGGTCTTTTTAACGTCGATCTTCAAAAGCAAGTTAACAATACCAATCTCGGTAATCTCAATATCTGGCACCAGTGATTGTGGCTCGCTTGTGATAGCGCTCGTGGCAAGCTCGCGGGTGAAGACAGATTGAAAACATTGATTGAAAGAATTTGCGATAACGAGGGGGTCTGTGACTACCGCATCATCTATTTCCATTTGTGATAAACGGGGTTCAGGGTTCGATAAATATTGCCGGACCTTTCCTGGATCGCTAGTAATAAAATTAGATAAAGGTGTCGAAAAGAACGCATCCCGGCCGGTTTTTTTTTTTTTTCAGTTTTAGTTTGCTCGCCAGTTCGCATATCTGAGCGCGATTTCCCTTCCTTCTACGCATTTGCTGCAATCTTCGCTTCAGATGAATGGCGGTGCATGTAATCCAAGGGGTTTTTCTTTTTATTCGTTTTATACTTGCAGGTACAAATTTTTGTTTGCATTGTGTTATCGCACTTTTTACCTGTAGCCACAGGTTGTTCACACTGCAGGAATCTGTACAAGAAAAACTATCGAAAATGTTTTCTAGGTAATCTATGATGCCTTTGCTTTCATTACGGTCAGCGCTGTGCCGCAGGTAAGGAAAAGTAAGAAAAATAATTTATGGTCAGAAATTCCGTCTTCCACGCTAACTTCAGGACGGAGAAAAGTAGCTACAAAGGCTAGATCTAGTACGGAAATAGCTTGTCCTTGGAGGCGCGTTGTCTCATTTACTACCTAAGATAGCGAAAAACTAAACATTATATCCAGGATCTTTTCACAGTTTGAAATTTCATTCCTTTCAATTGCAAAGTTTGTCCATTCGATATCTGGTCAATTAAAATCGCCTGTTAGGATGAGTTTTGTGTGAGCGGTAACTTTACTATCGAGGATGTCGTGTATCTCAAGAGGATAATCAAGGGTTGCATTCGGTGGTCTATATATACCGCCTACTAGTACCAAGTTGCCCTGAACGCTAATAGTGCACCACACATTTTCATGGTTTGGTATACAACATTCTTTCTTGAAAGTCTTGATTTATTGCAATGCCTACACCACCTCCACGCCCATCACGATCTGAGCGGATCAAGGCGTAACAGCTTAGAACTATTTCTGAGTCATGGATATCCGAAAGCAGCCAGGTTTAAGTTATTAAAACTAAATCTGGTGTTAGCGCGGTGAAACCAATATAAATCTGGTGAGCACAGCAACAGCAATTCTTGAAATTTTTCGGTTTTGTTCACAATACTTCTAGCATTGAAACATAACAATGCAAATGGTACTGAAGCCTGTTGTGTCACTGCCTCCCGCAGCACTGTTAGCATACTCCCACTCGGCAGGCTTCAGCAGCATTCGTTTGTTTTCTCTGTTATCCCAGATGTGCAGGTCATCGTTTATCTTCAATAAATATGAGAGCCACCTTACCACCGTTGTCGCGATTTATCTTAGATGATTGCCATAGATCCTTGCGTATTTCACGAATCGGTACAGAATAGTCCTGAGCGATTGACGATTTGCTACCTTTTAGTTTGAAGCAGTTTTGATATATTTTTATTTTTTTAGAGAAGTCGTATAGTCGAAGTATGTCCGGTCGTCCACGATTTTGGTTACTTTTTCCAAGCCGGTGGATACGCTCGATAGATCTAACTTCAATATCTAGTGTGCCTTTAAATATTTCATGCTTGACCGGTTTTTCAAGATCCGCAGTGTTTTCGCCTTCGCCTTCTTCTATGCCGTAGATGATAATGTTGTTTCGGCGACTTCTGTTTTTAAAATCATCACGTTGGCTGTTCATTTGTTCTAATCGCTTGTGCATAACACGAAGGCTATGCAGCAGACGCCACGCACGCAAGTCAAGCGTTGGAAGCCTCCTCCGCAGCCGCATCTCGACAAGCAAGGTGCAGTCATCAGAATCAAGCCTAGAGGAACGCTGGATCTCCGCAAATTCAGGGGAAGCAACACTCTCGGAAGTTCCTTGCACACGGCAGCAGGCATTCACAACACATCAGCAGCGCTCAGCGTTTGGCCCATTTGGGAACAAAACATCATCGTCGTCGGCGTGTGAGACGCCAACATAGTCAAAAAGATCCTCGCAATTCAAGAACTCAAACTAGGGGACACAGCATACGCAGTGTACTCCTACCTCCGGCCCTCTGACGACACTTGTAAACGAGTAATACAAGTGGACCCTAGGGTTACCAACGAAGACGTCATAAAAGCACTTCACTCCCCGGACGCACCAGTGGTGAGCGTGAGAAAACTAGGTTCCTCCAACAAAGAGGCCGTCACTTTCGAAGGAAGAAAGGTCCCTTTTCACGTCTTTTACTACGGTGAGTTATGTCCCGTGCGCCTGTACAAGAAAACAACACCAGCCTGTTTACTGTGCGTGAAACTTGGACACCGTGCGGATGTCTGCCCTTGCCCTGCGCAGTCACGATGTCCGCAGTGTGGTCAGGACGATATTCAAGAAGCCCATGACTGCCAACTCAAGTGCATGGCGTGGCCCACATCCTATGGGGTCGAATAAATGCAAGTACAAGTACCGAACATCACAACCAGCCAAATCCAAGACAAGCTAAGACAGTCACCAGTCCAGGGCCAAGTTTCGAGACCGGCCCAGCCGCAAAGGCAGATCAAGCATTGGAGACCGACTGACCAAACAGGCCGAGTCCAACAGCAGCAACACCGCACCACACGGCTCACGGTCATAAAGCAAAGGACGTGGCACTACCGATAGGGCGTCGCACCTTACCGGCAGTCGTCCAGCTGAGAAGACAACATGACCCCATAACAAGAAGCAGCGCAACGACGGCAAGGTGAGCTGGGCAGATGTAGCTGCCTCCTCCCCCGAAGCGTTGGCTTACAATCAACTTAAATCAGATATCGAGAAATTAAAGTCAGAAAATAGAAAACTAAAAGAGCAATTAGGCATCGCAGCCAACCCGAACAACACATTACCTGCATTGACGCAAGAGGCATGTCCGATGGAGGAGGACAAGGAAGAGGTACACCCTTCGTGCCCAGGCAGCTGAATACTAGCACCATCGACAGGCAAACTGCACTAGAGACGCCACAGCAGGTGCCAATGCCGCAGGTACCACAACAGCAGGCAGCAGCACCACGCGCACCCATGCCGCAATTTACCGAGAACACTGAAACACAGGACCACATTACCCGCTTGGAAAACACAGTCAAAGATCTCATGCAGAATAAATTACAAATTATGATCGAGACGACAATCAAAAGCATGTTACAATCAGTCATTAAGCCCATAATAGAAAAACTTGAACCAGTTCTAATCAGGATGCAAGCACGATTAGAATTGACCGAAAAATTCAGGAATTTTCGGATGTTTCTCACAACAAGGGCACAAAACTACAGGGCAAAATGGGAAATCGTCCCCTAGTCATCCCTGAACTTGATAAAGAATCTGAAGATTCACCACAGGATCAGACACACATTTCTAATCCTCAACATGGTACCACAACCGAGACCTAAACTCACCATTCTACAATGGAACTGCAGGGGACTAAAGCGTAAGAGGGAAATCATTACAACAATACATAGGCTCTTATTCTCCTGCGCCGCAAATAATAGCCCTAAAAGAAATGAATATGGAGGCTAAGATCAGAGGATACTCAACACACCAAACAAACCCCTCGACATGCATTTTGGTCCACAAATCATGCACAACAACCACTGTAAACCTTGATCTACACAGTGACATTGAATATACCTTCATAAAGTTGCTACCACAACACCGTAACAGCAAGGGCACCTATATACTCAATATATATAGTCGCCCCAAACAACGCCGCGTAGCCTTTGACGCTTATCTTTATCAAAGCACTAAGAAAAGCTCACACAGCTTCCCTAGCTATAGTCGGCGACTTTAAAGGTCCACGGAAACGGCCCCCAAGAAACCACTGATAAACGTGTTCAGTGTGTAGAACACATCCTTTTGAGCATTAACGCAAAGTATAACTCCTTGGAACAAAGCCAGTGATTTATTATTAATTTTTAAAAACAGCGTTTTTTGAAATTCGCGGGCAGAGGAAATATCGCTTGGCGGTGTCGCATGGAACTATTTCCTAATCCCGTGACGTAACGGGTCGGTTGACTGGCAAGTCTTGCTAGAAGCTGCCATTCGCTGCGGTCACTGCAACCATGACGTCACGAACACACTTCCGGTAGCTGCGAAAGTCGTCTGCTCGTGCTCTGCTCGAACTCTGTGCGGGCTGTTACAGCTCGCCGCCCTTATCGGTTAGGTGGCCATTGCCCATTAAGTGCAACAACCGAAGCGACGCAGGGCACGGCAGAACGAAGCTGCATTTACAAATATCTTATTTATATAACGTGGTTTCAGGAGTATCAGAGTGTCGTCCGACGAGGCGTCAACAGCACGGTCAAGCACCGCACGATGGCAGCACCTCCTTGACCGCCGTTAACATCGCCGCTGTGGCCCCTCCTCCCGCATACCGTTCGCGAACCACACGGCGGATCGTTAGCACCGATGTCCGAAATAAAGCGTTCTAAAATTTGTTGGCGTCTGGAATACTGAGCCGAATATCAAGTATGAAGCCCTCGTGAGGATCGCTGACCAGCAGCAAATTGCTGGTAAGAGCGATAGCCGTGATACAAGCTAGTTTCTGCTCAAGCCAGCTGCCGCTGGTGCATTTCGGCTGATCCGATCTGCTCGTACTAGCTCTGCGATTAATGCGTCGGCAGAGCTAATCCTATAATTATTTTACTATGGCAGGATAGGAATCACTATAAGGCAGTTTCATAAGTAGACGATTTACGACAGCGTTGATCATGTTCCAAAGCGTCGACCGCCGCGGCTTCGAAGCGAAACAATAGGCCTAGCGACGACTAGGGACGGTCACGCACGGCGCCGGCGTTCACCGCGCTCGCACGTTCCACCCCCGCGGTAATTGTGTAACGTACCTCAGCCTGCTCGCGGCATCCCGTGCTGCAAGCGTTGCAAACTCGTGTACTTTCATAGCTAAGGCCGCGTATTTTTTGGCGTTCTGCTCAGCAACAAGCCGTTCAAACGATACTGTAGGCACAAGGCTTCAGTACGCAGTCGCTGCGCTGTCGGCCGTAATCGAAGACGTCGGGCGGCACCATAATCTATACATCGATCTTTAAACGTGATACAGTGGGCAAATGAATAACTTTGTGAAGCAGACCCGCTCGTACGTTTCGCGCACTCGGGCGCCGACGAATAGCTTCCGTCAACAGACGCCGTCATAACCTCGGTTAACGACGCAGACCGAGGTCGTCAAGCTCGGTTTGCGGTAACCGCGGTTAGTGGTGCAACCATGGTTTGGTCCGCCGTGTAACATAGGATAACCACGGGTTCGCGGTTACACTAACCGTCGCTGCGCGAACTGGCGAACTACACGCGAGCGAGGACGGGTTGGCGCGAGTACGCCAGCGAGCGAGCGCGCGGCAACCGGAAGTTCGTCGAAGTGACGTATGTCTGGGCGGAGCTTTGAACTTGCTTGTATTCTTTGTTTTTTTATGGCTCCCTTCGGCGTACGAGTTGAGGGGGAAAATTGGAAAGGTCATTTTTAATCGCCGATATCTCTGGTGTTGCAGAAGCTAGATCGAAAATTTTTGCGGGAGAATGATGGGTGGTTCAATAACTATCAGTGTTATGGCGTTGTTTACCCTTCTTGGTGACCCCTTTCTGGGGACCTTTAACGCTTCTATCCCATTATGGGGATATTCAAAGGAAGATACTAAAGGCAGGAAACTAGCTTCCGCCATCGCTGACATGGCACTTATCTTGCTTACTGACCCGTAGCATCCGACTCGAGTCGGTACCAGCATAACTCGGGATACTACCCCTGACCTCACGCTCGTCCGCAACGCCCGCAACTATGAGTGGTTTAATACGGGAGAGACCTTAGGCAGCGATCACTACGTGCTGCAGACCATCTTCGAAAGCAACAAGCACAGCAAACCACGTGGGCAAGCCAGAGTGACAGACTGGTAAAAATTCAGGAAGGACACTAAACTAGTTACATCGGAACAAATAACTAGTTACGAAGAGTGGGCTGCATCCATTCTCGACCTTAAAGAAAGCCTCACCAAATTCCTTGCCACCACGGAAGACTTCCCAGCTGTTGACAACCATCTCCTAAACCTTTGGGAAGCTAGACGTAGTCTCATAAAACGGTGGAAGAAACAAAGGCACAATCGAAAACTCAGAATTCGAATAGCGAAGCTAACTACCCAAGTAGACCAATGCGCATGGGACCTCGCTCGCACCAACTGGCTAAATAGGTGCGAATCCCTCAAAGATCGCCTAGACAGCAAGACTACGTGGAACTTTCTCCGATGCCTAATTCATCCACCGAAATCGAAGAGTGAACAACGCCGAAATTTGCATCGAGCCTTACACAACTTTCAAGGCACGGATGACGAGCTCGTGGATGAACTAACGCGTCGCTATATCCGCATTTCGAGAGACACAGAACCCTCAAATCCTGAATACCGGGGGGAAAAGAACGGAGACCTATATAAAGACTTCACTTAAGAAGAAATTATAGCAGCACTAGCAGATATGCGCCGAGGTGCAGCCCCGGGACAAGACAAAATTACGGTTGGACTTCTAACCAACCTCGGCCCGGAGGCACGGCAGCAACTTACGGATTACGTTAACGAATGCCGGCGCATCGGCACCATTCCACAGGCATGGAAAACAGCCAATGTACACGTTATCCCCAAACCCGGCAAGAAATCAGCATTGAAAACCTACGCCCCATATCCCTCACGTCGTGCGCAGGCAAACTCATGGAAAAGGCAGTCCACGCGCGTCTCTCCAACTATTTAGAAAACAACGAGCTACTTCCGCACACGATGTTTGGATTTAGTGCACATCTGTCCACCCATGATGTGCTTCTGCAACTCAAATGCGAAGTCATTGATTCAACACGCAGAAACAGTGACCGAGCACTTCCATTTCTCGACCTCAAAGGAGCGTTTGACAACGTCGAACACTCCACAATCCTCCAGAACCTCCATACCACAAACTATGGCCAGCGAGTCTACTCATACATCTATGATTTTCTTAAAGACTGAGTGGTCAACATCGGCATCGGCACTAAACAAAGAGCGCAAGTGAAGATGGGCACGAGAGACACTCCGCAAGAAGCAGTATTATTCCCACTTCTGTCCAATATTGCATTCCGAAATCTTCCACCTCTTCTAAATCAGATACAGGCATACGACACGCCCCGTACGCTGACGATATAACCATCTGGACAACCATACGGATAGTATGGGAATGATTGAAGAAAAACTACAAACAGCGGCAACAACAGTTCAGAATTATGCACGAGCGTGTGGACTAACCTGCTCTCCCGAAAAATGTGAACTCCTAGTCTTCCGCCAGCACAAAAATCAGGCCACGATCGACATCCACGTTGACAACTCAAACATCAAGGAAGTTCAGACCGTCAAGATACTGGGTCTGTACATCAATAACAAGGGCAACAACCACCTCGCCACCCGGAAACGCCGCCTCGTGAGCGAGCAAGTCGCCAGGATTATCGCCAGAATAAACGACACGGAAATCAGGGATGCGCGAAGAAGATACTCTCCGACTGGTGCAGGCTTTCGTCGTGAGCCGCATCGTCTATGCAGCACCCTACCTCCATCTCGAGACGTTTGACATCAAGAACATCGACGTGATAATTCGAACAGCCTAAAAGAAGGCCTTGGGCCTCCCTCTCTCCACATCGACGGACCGGCTTTTACGACTGGGCGTCCACAACACGGTAGACGAGCTGATAGAGGCACGCCTCACGGCGCAGGTGGTACGACTCTCCACGACTCTGAGTGGCTGACAAGTCTTGAACGACTTGAACATCAATTGCCCCCGACAGCTAGGCCCTAAAAGCGACATCCCAGCCTCGTGGAGAGGACGATTCAAGGGAACTCCATTGCCGAGGAATATGCGCCCTGATTTTAATCAGCCAAGACGACAAGCACGAGCGGAAGCTATAAAAAGAGACTACGACGGCCGCGAGGGCGTGTTCTATGTCGATGCTGCGGGTCCTGAGCGGGGAATGGCGGCCGTTGCGATAGTGCACCAAAAACACACAGTAGAATGACTAATATTGCTCAGCCAAGACACACTGGCTGCGGAAGAAGTGGCGATTGCCCTAGCTGCAACACACACTACCTCAGAATACATTCTTACAGATTCACAGACAGCATATCGCAATTACCTCAGGGGCAGGATTGCACCGCTAGCAGCTAAAATCCTGCAAGATAGTTACACCCGTGGCTACCAACCCACGCATAAACACTTCGTACGGGTACCAGGTCACGAGGGCATCCCAGGGAACGAGAGCGCACACGCCTCAGCCCGAGCATTTCTCCCCCGGGCACCCAATACGGATCTCATGGAACCTCCTACCCCATTGCTAACCTACACGGAAATACTTCAGCACTTAAGAT
Source organism: Amblyomma maculatum (assembly GCF_055883805.1). Classification (NCBI taxonomy): domain Eukaryota; kingdom Metazoa; phylum Arthropoda; class Arachnida; order Ixodida; family Ixodidae; genus Amblyomma; species Amblyomma maculatum. Next base: position 215,258,952 of record NC_139345.1, read on the forward strand.
TATCTCGCCAGGTCTACCCTCCACCGGCAAAGACACTAGACAAAGGGGAGGAGGTACACCTCCGCAAGCTACAGACCAACACTTTTAACTACCTACGAAGACTACACGCAATAGATCCAGAGTCATTTGACTCACAATGCAAATTCTGCGGGAAGAAGGCGGCCTGCCAGCGAAATCAGACTGTCGCTATTAATAACCAGCCAACGCAGGAGGGTTGGGAGGCAGCTCTGACCAGCTCGGACGCAAGGAGTCAAAAAGAACTCATCGAAAGAGCGAGGACCGCAGCCTACGCCGATGGGGTTCCTGACTGAGGACTCCAACCACCGCTACAACCTCCGGAACATTTTTAATCACATATGTTTACCACCACCAACACACAAGGCTTCCTGGCATTTTGTACCTTCTCATTGTACAGCTGAAGTGAGGCAAGGCTTGTTTCAATTTCCAAAAGTCGGGTTTGTACACTTTGCAGACCGGTTTCTAAGAGAGCCTAGGAAGATTTTATAGATGTGACAGTTTCAAGATTTTTTCTATTTTTTCGGTATTTGGACCAGGATTTTCTTCAACATCGCCACTGAGCTTTAACAGCAAACAAATGACTCGTAACAAATCTCTAACAAATATAGTTACCTGGTCCTCCCCAGCTCGGTATTCTCCATATTATACTTTCTTATGTCGGACACTTTGCACCTATTGAATATCTTTGACACCTCTGCCAGTTTTATCCTGTCTAAAAGGTTTGATGCTTTCATGCTTTGGCGTTTCTTAATCAAATCTTTTGTTGGCTTAGATACATTCCCAGTACTCTCTTTAATAGCCGCCTACATTTACCGCGCACTCAGTAATGATATATCTGGAGGTATCGCTCTTTCCGGGTAGTAAGGTCACCATCCTCGGTTAAAGCAGATTATCTATTCAGTAGCGAGATTTAAAATTCTTCTACCTTCCTTCTCACTGCTAATTTGTTAATAAAATTTTCTTCCTTACTAATTTGTTTCGTTCCTTCTTAAAATCTAGGCTAAGTTGAAACCTTACCATCTGATGGTCACTGCATCGCGCCTATTCGATTTTGCCAAATCGTCAGGATCTGACTGAACAGATAAAAACGCCGACGACGCGCCGACGCCGGAAGTCGGCAGCGGCAGAGGGCCAATGAGAGCCGGAGCAGCCGTCACGTGATTCCGGTAGGAGCCACGCCCACGCCGGCCGAGAGAGAGAAGCTCGCGAGAGCGGAAAGAACGACGGGGGTTTGGCGCTCCAACGGCGCCGAGGGTTTCGGGTTTCTCGGCCGAAACGGCCGAGCAGCAATGTAGTCTTTCGGAGTCGCGGGGGCGCACGAAGCGACGACAGCAAGGTTCGGGCATCGAGCACTGTGCATTTTCTTTTTTTTTAGGTTTTTAGGTTAGAGTTCGGTGAAGGTGGGCCGTCCGCTGGGGCCACGAGTGTTTACGCTGAGCTCGGAGGTTGTTTGTGAGCTGCTAGCCTTGCCAGCGGACCTCCGATACCTCCCTTGTGCTATGGCTTCTGCATTTAGATCCATAGCTGTTGGAAGTGCTTCAGACATCTTATAGTAGCGCGAACAAAAACACACACAGGACAGGGTACAGGATAGCGCTCGTCCTGTACCCTGTCCTGTGTGTGTTTTTGTTCGCGCTACTATAAGATGTCTGAAGTACTGCACCAACTAGGCCGACAACACATCTTACTGTTGGAAGTGATGCCTGTGCCTGTTTTCTTGACACACCTGACCCAGAAGAAAGAGAGGAAACCACAACTTGAAGCCCGCGGCGACAGGGAAAACAAGATGTGCGCGACCTCGACGCACGGCCGGATGGGGGCGCGTGCGTCGCGCAACTGGGCGGCAAAAAAAAAAAAACGCCGCCCGGTCGCTGCTGACCATGCGGGAGTGAAATCGTCGACGCCGGCGCGGGCGTCGGGCGTGCGACGCGTTTTCGCGTGCAAAAAACGCTCCATGCGGGCCACGCTTTACAGCTCGCCGCCCTTATCCGTAGGTGGCCATTGCCCATTAAGTGCAACCGAAGCGACGCAGGGATCGGCAGAACGAAGCTTCATTTACAAATATCTTATTTATATAACGTGGTTTCAGGAGTATCGGAGTGTCGTCCGACGAGGCGTCAACAGCACGGTCAAGCACCGCACGATGGCAGCACCTCCTTGACAGCCGTAAACGTCGCCGCTGTGGCCCCTCCTCCCGCATACCGTTCGCGACCGACACGGCGGATCGTTAGCACCGATGTCCGAAATAAAGCGTGCTAAAATTTATTGGCGTCTGGAATATTGAGCCGAATATCAAGTATGAAGCCCTCGTGAGGATCGCTGACCAGCAGCAAATTGCTGGTAAGAACGATAGCCGTGATACAAGCTAGTTTCTGCTCAAGCCAGCTGCCGCTGGTGCATTTCGGCTGATCCGATCTGCTCGTACTAGCTCTGCAATTAATGCGTCGGCACAGAGTTATTCCTATAATTATTTTACTATGGCAGGATAGGAATCACTATAAGGCAGTTTCATAAGTAGACGATTTACGACAGCGTTGATCATGTTCCAAAGCGTCGACCGCCGCGGCTTCGAAGCGAAACAATAGGCCTAGCGACGACTAGGGACGGTCACGCACGGCGCCGGCGTTCGCCGCGCTCGCACGTTCCACCCCCGCGGTAATTGTGTAACGTATCTCAGCCTGCTCGCGGCATCCCGTGCTGCAAGCGTTGCAAACTCGTGTACTTTCATAGCTAAGGCCGCGTATTTTTTGGCGTTCTGCTCAGCAACAAGCCGTTCAAACGATACTGTAGGCACGACAAGGCTTCAGTACGCAGTCGCTGCGCTGTCGGCCGTAATCGAAGACGTCGGGCGGCACCATATTCTATACATCGATCTTTAAACGTGATACAGTGGGCAAATGAATAACTTTGTGAAGCAGACCCGCTCGTACGTTTCGGGCGCCGACGAGTAGCTTCCGTCAACAGACGCCGTCATAACCTCAGTTAACGATGCAAACCGAGGTCGTCAAGCTCGGTTTGTGGTAACCGCGGTTAGTGGTGCAACCATGGTTTGGTCCGCCGTGTAACATAGGATAACCACGGGTTCGCGGTTACACTAACCGTCGCTGCGCGACCTGGCGAACTCCTCAGGCGTGTGCAAGCGAGGACGGGTTGGCGCGAGTACGCCACCAGCGAGCGAGCGCGCGGCAACCGGAAGTTCGTCGAAGTGACGTATGTCTGGGCGGAGCTTTGAACTTGCTTGTATTCTCTGTTTTTTTATGGCTCCCTTCGGCGTACGAGTTGAGAGGGAAAATTGGAAGGGTCATTTTTAATCGCCGATATCTCTGGTGTTGCAGAAGCTAGATCGAAAATTTTTGCGGGAGAATGATGGGTTGTTCAATAACTATCAGTGTTATGGCGTTGTTTACCCTTCTTTGTGACCCCTTTCAGTGGACCTTTAAGTATGTCTCAGTATTTATACGTGATATACTGATTTACATAATTATTCTTATGTTGACGACTGGCATATTTCCAGATACGTTAAAAACTGCTCGTGTTACTCCGATATACAAAGGGGGTGATAAATATCCAATGTCTAATTATCGGTGTATTTCTGTTCTGTCAGTATTCTCGAAAGGTTTTAAGGTGTCATTAATAATAGACTAGTAAGCTTCTTTCATAAATATAAAATTATTGATAGTTCCCAATACGGATCTATGAAGAACAAGTCCACAGAACAAGCTATGTTAACAGTAAAGGAGAAGATTATTGAAAATACTGAACATCGAAGATATACGCTAGACCCCTTTTTGAACTTCCGTAAGGCCTTTGACTGTGCATCATGAAGTACTATTGCAGAACCTAGGAAATTATGGCATTCGGGGTATTGCGTTAGACTTGGTAGATAGTTAACTAAGTAATGGAACTCAGTCATTATCATCATCATCATCATCATCATCATCAGCTTGACTATACCCATTGCAGGGCGAAGGCCTCTCCCATATTTCTCCACTTAACCCGGTTCTGTGCTAGCTGCATCCACTTGACCCCCTGCGAACTTCTTAATCTCATCCGCCCACATAACTTTCTGCCGCCCCCTGCTACGCTTTCCTTCCCTTGGAATACAGTTTGTTACCCTAAGCGACCATCGGTTATCCTCTCTTCGCACTACATGTCCTGCCCATGTCCATTTCTTCTTCTTAATTTCCACTAGAATGTCGAATACTTGAGTTATTTCTCTGACCCACTCTGCACGCTTCCTATCTCTTAATGTTCCCTCTACCATATTTCGTTCCATAGCCCTCTGCGTTGTCCTCAACTTAACTAGAACTCTCTTGGTTAGCCTCCAAGTTTCAGCCCCATAGGTGAGTACAGGTAAGATGCAACTGTTGTATACTCTCTCTTGAGCGATACCGGTAAGCTGCTAGTCATAATCGGCGAGTGCTGCCAAATGCGCTCCATCCTAATCTTATTCTTCTTGTTATTCCTTTTCATGGTCCGGATCTGCGGTTACTACCTGTCCTAAGTAGACATATTCGCCTACTACTTCCAGTACTTCGCTACCTAATGTAAACTGCTGTTCCTTCCCGAGGCTGTCGAACATTACCTTAGTCTTCTGCGTATTGATTTTCAAGCCTACCTTTCTACTTTTCCTGTCTAGATCATCAATCATTATTTGCAGTTCATCCCCTGAGTTGCTTAGCAAGGCAATGTCATCAGCAAATCGCAGATTACTGAGGTATTCTCCATCTACCCTTATCCCTAACTGCTCCTATTCCAAGCCTCTGAATACTTCCTCTAAGCAAGCTGTGAATAGTACTGGGGAGATTGTGTCTCCTTGCCTAACACCTTTCTTTATGGGAATTTTGTTACTTTCTTATGCAGAACTATGGTTGCTGTGCAGCCACTATATATATCATCCAGTACTTTCACGTACGGCTCGTCTACCCCCTGATTTCGCAATGCCTGCATCACCGCCGAGGTTTCAAATGAGTCAAATGCTTTTTCGTAATCAATGAATGCTATGTATAAGGGCTGGTTATATTCCCAGCATTTTTCGATCACCTGATTGATGGTATGGATATGATCGATAGTAGAGTACCGTTACCGAAACCCTGCTTGATTCTTTGCTTGATTGAAGTCTAAGATTGTCCTGATTCTATTAGTGATTACCTTAGTAAATATCTTATACATAACAGACAGTACGCTGATTGGTCTGTAATTTTTAAGGTCGTTAGAGTCCCCTATCTTATGAATGATGATAATATTTGCATTCTTCCATGGTTCCGGTACCGTCGATGACACCAGGTACTGCGTGTACAGGGTGGCCAGTTTGTCAAGCACGATATACCCCCCGTCCTTCCTTCAGCAAATCTGTAGTTATGTGATCCTCTCCAGCTGATTTCCCCCTTTTCATAGTTTCTAATTCTTTCTTGACCTCGTCCTTCGTAAATGGTGGAACGTCTGACTGTTTTTTTCTACCGCTAATCTCATTACGGTCCTGACTACTTTGGCTACTGTAGAGATCTGTATAGAACTCCTCGGCTACTTTGACTATCTTGTCCATATTAGTGAAAACGTTGCCCGCCTTGTCCCTTATCGCATACATCTGGTTTTTGCCTATGCCCAATTTCTTCTTTACCGCTTTAAGGCTTCTCCCGTTCTTTACAGCATGCTCAATTTTCTCCATGTTATACTTCCTTATATCGGCCACCTTGCGCTTATTGATTAGCTTTGATATCTCGGCCAATTCGATCCGGTCTGTTGGATTGGAAGCTTTCATACTCTGGCGTTGCTTAATCAAATCTTTCGTCTCCTTAGACAGCTTACCGGTATCCTCTCGAACTATCCTACCGCCTACTTCTACCGCGCACTAAGTAATGATATCTCTGAAATTATTGTTCCTTGCTTCTTGGGTAATGTCGCCATCCTTGGTTAGAGCTGAATACCTATTCTGTAGCGAGATTCTGAACTCTTCTGCCCTCCCCCTCACCGCTAATTCGTTGATGGGTTTCTTATTACTGTGTTGCGTTCCTTCTTCAGATTTAGGGTAATTCGGGACCTCACCATCCTGTGGTCACTGCATCGCACTTTCCCGATTACCTCTACATCTTGCATAATGGCGGGGGTTGAACACATTATGAAGTCAATTTCATTTTTAGTCTTCCCGTTAGGACTTTTTCATGTCCATTTCCGGTTCTTCCGTTTCCTGGAGAAGGTATTGATGATTCTTAAGTTATTGCCATCTGCATATGAACATAACACTTTATTTCAACATTATCACCCACTGTAGGGCGAAGGCCTTTCCTATATTTCTCCACTTCCCCGGTTCTGTGCTAGCTGCATCCACTTGACCCCTGCCAACTTCTTAACCTATTCCATGTCCATTTCCGGTTCTTCCGTTTGCTGAAGAAAGCATTCATGATTCGTAAGTTATTGCACTCTGCAAACTCAACTAGTAACTCCCCCCTGCTATTCCTAGAACCAATGCCATAGTCACCTACTGCCGTGTCTCCTGCCTGCTTTTTCCCTACCTTGGCATTGAAGTCGCCCATTAGTACAGTATTAGGGTTATTCGTTTTCGGGTTTTATATTTTTTCAACTTCGGGGGGTAAAAATCGGGGGTTATTTTTCGGCTTGATATTGTGGGAAAATTCCGCAATTCGGGTTTTATCGGGTTACATTTGCAAACTAATAATTTATTCGATTTGCTCTAAACGAAGGGTAACAATTAGGGATAGATTTTGGGCTGCTTTCAAGAAAATATTGCAAAATTTGGCGTTTTTTTGATAATTTATTATTACTCGCAGGGAGAGGCAACGGTCAGTTTTGAGAAAAGAAACATTTTATTCACGAGGGCTGGTCATCGACGTTCTACACGTCCTTAATAACATACATAATCATCTGCATGCGCAACATCTCGGTTTCCATACGAGACCTGTCTGGTCTCTGCAGGTACCTTAGCTGAGAGAACGTTCGCTCAACGTCACAGCTGCCATTAGCTAGGCACAACAATGATAACGCTGCATATGCTAGCCTTGGGTAACGCACAGTTGCGTCGTTCCAAAAGTCCATCACTTCAACACCTTCATTCGTGGGGCTTGCTTCCAGCAAGTACTGGTTGAACTCCTCGCGAAGCGAGCCTACATCGTCCATCATGGAATTAAAGAGAGGTCGGTAGTCATCAAACGACTGACTCAGCAGCCGCTTCTGGAACGGATCGAGTACGGCTCCTAGTTTCCACAATGTCAACTGGTTTTCTTCTTTGTCTGATATTTTTCCGTTTCAAAGTGCAGTCCCATTTTGTGGAGATTTTGGCGCAAAACTCGTCACAACAAGTTTTTACTAATATGGCACTGCTCTTAGGCAACAATAACATAGACAAAACACCTTTCACTCGATCACTTTTACCGATCGTCGTGGAAAGCTCGTTGACAGTCTGCGGTAGCTTGACGTTTACGAGGTGATCGAAGCTTGGCATGAGGAGTTCTCCGCTTTCAAGCGTTTTCTGGACATCTAAAAGAGGCTCGAGTGCATCTCTCATTAAGATTGCCTTTGCATAAAGAACCTCTTTTTCAGAAAGTATCGCTCGAATAGCTTCCGCTTTGGTGCTATCATGCAGCATTCAACAAGTTCTGTTAATGAGCTCCACATTTCTATGACGACAACAAGCGCTTTGTAGAAGCTCTGCCATCTTTTCGGAACTACAGAAGGAGGCTTCTTTGCATCAGCGCCAAACAGACTATTAGAGGCACATATTTCGATGTACTTTTGGTGCAGCTTGTTAGCGTGATTAAATAATGCTCCAAACTTGATCACTGCGGATCGAACATCAGACAAGCAAGGTGACGAAATCGCATGGTCAACGCTCACATGGATCAAATGGGCTAAGTCCTTTACATGCAAGATGTGGATCGCTTCAGCTTCGCATATCTCACGTACCATTTTTCACATGTACTCCGCGGAATCTGTGGCTACGGCTACAACATCCTTCCACGTCTTGCCCACAGTAAGGAGAGTCTTGCCGACTACCCAGGCCACTGTGTAGCTGTTCGAAGCATTAACTATGTCGACGTCGACTAAACAAACCTGCTTCTTTTTTGCTTTTTGACTATAATAGCACATCAGAGTGTTAATGGTGGGCACTCCTGTTACGTCAGGGGATTCGTCGACGATAACACTCACTTTAACGGCTTGCATATCATCACGGATTTTCGCCATGTCCTTGTCAAAAGCTTCTTTCAGGTATTTAATCCGAAGTCGCTGTCCAGTCAGCATAGTTTTAGCGGCCTTGCAATATCTGGGTACGAAATCCCCCAGAGGTCCGTCTGCCTGATGCATGCTGATTCCACTGTACGCCAGGGCACGAACGAAGTCGTGAATCACGCCATCCGCTTCATTTTCTTTCGCACGCTGCCTACAGAAAACATCGAAGAGCGTTGGCTGAGATGTTCCCGCCTTTTCAGCTTCTTGGACCGCGATCTTCAACTTCTTATGACGCGATGACGCGAGATGCTCGCGAATTCGGTCGTAGGGCTTCTTCCCTGGATCGGTGACCATCTCGGTGCTGCAGTACTTGCACACCAGCGCGCGGCTGCCTTCAGAGTCTTTTGTTGTAGTCTGCAAATCCTCGTGTTCTTTGCACCAATCATCCAATGTCTTTCGTTTTCTTCCCATCTTGAACGCTGCGAATGCACGATGTGTAAATATCGCCGCTGCGCGTGCCCAAGCTACCGGCGCTGTGTTCGGGACTTCGACGTTAGATGGCGCCACGCGGCCTGCAATCAACGATTTTCTGTCTGTTGGCCGCTTTGGCCGCTTCTCGGTTGCGCACCAACTGGAGGCACAGCAATTTGGGCACAGTTGTTTCAGAAATCGGGAAAAATGGGGTTTTACCCGATATTTTAGGATCACGCTCGGGGTGCAAAAATCGGGTAAAATCGGGTTTTACCCGAAAACGAAGAACCCTACTGCGTCTTTACTTTTCGCATTGCCGATTTTTCATCTTCGACGAAGCTTTCAACTGCCTGGTCATCATAACTACATGCAGGTGCATAGGCCTGTACAATCTTTTGTTTATACCGCTTATTAGGCCTAATTACGATGCTTGCCACGCTCTCATTGATACTATAGAATTCAGCTATATTAACCGCTATATACTTATTGACAAGGAAACCTACTCCTAGTTGTTGCCTCTCTGGTAAGCCTCGATGACACAGTACATGCCCATCCTTCAGTACAGTATATGCCTAACCTCACTAAGCCCTATGACATCCCATTTCATACCCTCTAGTTCCTGTAAGAGCACTGCTAAACTAGCTTCACTCCAGAGCTCTAGCGTTAAACGTTGCCAGGGTCAGTTTCCAATGGCGGCCTATCCAGCAAAACTAGGAATTCTTAGCACCCCCTGCTGCGTACAGGTCTGACCGCCGCCGTGGTCAGTTGTTCCGCAGCCACTGGTGACTGAGGGCCGTGGTTTTATGGAACTTATCATGAGAGGTTGCGGCCAATTACTGCACCAGGGTGGCCAACTCCTGTTCTGGTGAGACAGTACGTTACCGGAGGCGTTCACCGGCATCAGGTCGCACCCCAAACCTGTTTATGCAATTCCATCGACACGCGGAGTTTTTTTTTTTTTTTATTCCGGTGGCGCTGCACCGGGATTTGAACCCCGGTCCTCTTGCATGCGAGGCGGATGCTCTACCGCTACGCCAGCGCTGCAGTATGTGCAGGGAAATAATGTATCTTCCAGTCATTGTGCTATTAGACAAGGAGTGCAGCTCTTGTCTTTCAGTAATATTAATGACATCTCCAAATTACCAGGGTCACCTCATTTAATTATGTATGCGGATACCATAAATATTTTCTTTATTGCTACTTCCATGTCGGTGTTTGAAACAAGAGTAAATGTTTATCTAAGAAACTTCATTTGTGGGTAGAAAATAATAACCTCAGTTTAAACCTGAAGAAAACAAACTATATTATTTTCAGAACTATTAATGCACTTATATCTCAACCTATGAAAATACAATATGCAAACACGATAATAAGCCGGGTCACTAATCAAAACTTTCTTGGCATCTGGTTTAATAAAAGCGTCTCCTGGAACGTTCATATTTCTAAGCAAACTACATAACTAAAAAAATACTGTTGGATGCCTTTTTAAGATCGCACCTTTAATACCTGTTTGGCTTATATAGGGTGTCTAAGCTTTAACACCTTTAATACCTGTCTGGCTTATATAGGGTGTATATAGGGCATATAGGGTGTCTAAGCTAACTTTAGCCAAGAGTTAAAAAATGGAAGGTTTGAGATAGGCCAGAGACACTACCTGTATACAGCTGCCAGCCATCTGGTTCACCTCAGGCAATTTTTTACTTTGAAATTAACTGATTAGTAATTAAGGTAATTATTCTAATTTACTAACTATTAGCTTTAGACAACAAATATGATTTACAGAGTTGGAGAGCATCTTCTAAAACCCCCATTCCATCTATTTCCAATAAATAAGCTTCACATGTATCGTTTTTCCAAGCATTAAAAAAAGCCCGCGAAATATAAAAAATATCATGTGACTGGCGTATTCGTGCGCCACGATTGTGCTGCTCTCAACCTGGCTTTCAGTAAACGAAATCAGCTGCGGAATTGGCTCCATGACCCCGTTGAGTGGCAGGCCGATATGTCCGCAGTGGTTCTTCATCCGCTTCACGCAGTCTGCGCGCGTGACGATGCAAGTCGCAAAGAGCTCACCGCGCCGGCTGCAACCAACGCTAACATATCAGCCTACCGCTGGGACTGGGATGTCAAGTCACGGCCGCAGTTGATGTCTTTCACTCGGGCCACGATTGAGAGCACCACGATCGTGGCGCACGAATGCACCAGTCAAGTGATAATCTTTGCATTTCGCGGGATTTCTTTAGGGCTTGGAAAAACGATACACGTGAGGCTTTCTTTATCGGAAATAGATGGAATGAGGGGTTTAGCAGATGCTAGCCAACTCTTCAAATCACACCTGTTGCCCAAAGGCAATGTTTTGTAAATTAAAAAAAATTACCTTAATTGCTAATTAGTTAATTACGAAACAAAACATTGCCTATGGTGCGCCGGAAAGCTGGCAGCTGTACACATATGGTTTCTCTCGCCTAACTCAAATGTTTCATTTTTTAACCCCCTTAATAAATTTAGCTTGGACACCCTGTATATTATGCTTTTTTCTATTATAAGCTATCGTATTGTATTTTAGTCTGGGGAACGACGACAAGTGGTAATATTGAAAAACGTCTTCTAGTCCAAAAAAGAGCATTGCGTTGGAAGGATTTTATGGGATACCAATAAATTTGCCAACAGGTCCACTCCTCAGAAAATACAGATTACTAAACCCCGAGCAAACTTATAATTTTTGTTTGCCGCAGTGTATACACAAAAATCGATTATATGACAAAACTTATGATACTCCGACAACGAGATACCCCTTCCGCAAAATAATGAAAGTTGTACCAAGGATCCGTACAAACTACGACAGAGTTTGAAATATCACGTAACAGACATTCTGAATGTGTTAAGCCTTGAAACTGAATTTAACCTCTCTCTCAACTGATGTAAGAAAAAAATAGAGTAGTATATATTAGAAACTGAGCAACTACAAACATAACAATTGCGCAAGAATGTCTTGTTTTTAGCATATATTTGTTACTGTTTTTGTTTATTGTATGTCATTTTTTTCCTTTAGATTCTGCTGTCAGTCATTAGTAAACATTTAATGTTTGTATGATTTGTGCTCTCTGTGCCTGTTCACACGCTTTGTACCTTGTCATCACCCCTATATTATAATTTTTACGTATCTAGTGTTCCACTGAGGATGCAGTGTCACAGATTGTCACCAGTTCTTTATATTGTTTTTGCCGTAATATTATGACGTTATGACGTAATATTATGACGTATGTGTTGCGCACCGCTGCCACTGTTCAGGTGCTGAGACTTCGTCAGGCCAATTGGCCTTTTGTCACGTAGTGATTACAAGGCCGTACACGACAAAAGAAGACACAGGCGAGCAGCGGTGCGGGATATATAGGCTTTGGCATAATTTAGAATAGCAGTTTTGGAGTCAGATATAATTTTGTGCAACATATTAGTAAGAAGGAAACCCATCCACGAATTAGCGGTGAGGGGGAGGGCAGAAGAATTCAGGATATCGATACAGAATAGATATTCAGCTCTAACCGAGGATGGCGACATTACCCTAGACGCAATAAATAATTTCAGAAATATCATTACCGAGTGTGCGGTAGAAGTAGGCGGTAGGATAGTTAGAGAGGATACCGGTAAGCTGTCTAAGGAGACGAAAGATTTGATTAAGAAACGCCAGAGTATGAAAGCTTCCAATCCAACAGACCAGATCGAATTGGCCGAGATATTAAAGCTAATCAATAAGCGCAAGGTGGCCGATATAAGAAAGCATAACATAGAGCGAATTGAGCATGCTGTAGAGAACGGGAGAAGCCTTAAAGTGGTAAAGAAGAAATTGGGCATAGGCAAAATCCAGATGTATGCTATAAAAGACAAGGCGGGCAACGTTTTCACTAATATGGACAAGATAGTCAAAGTAGCAGAGGAGTTCTATACAGATCTCTACAGTAGCCAAAGTAGTCAGGACTGTAACGAGATTAGCAGCAGGGAAAAACAGTCAGACGTTACTCCATTTACGAAGGACGAGGTCAAGAAAGCATTAGAAACTATGAAAAGGGGGAAATCAGCTGGAGAGGATCAGATAGCTACAGATTTGCTGAAGGAAGGACGGGGGGTATATCATGCTAGACAAACTGGCCACCCTGTATACGCAGTGCCTGGTGTCATCGACGGTACCGGAACCATAGAAGAATGCAAATATTATCATCATTCATAAGAAAGGGGACTCTAAGGACCTTAAAAATTACAGACCAATCAGCGTACTGTCTGTTGCGTTTAAGGTATTTAGTAAGGTAATCGCTAATAGAATCAGGACAACCTTAGACTGCAATCAAGCGAAGGATCAAGCAGGGTTTCGGAAACGGTGCTCTACTATCGATCATATCCATACTATCAATCAGGTGATAGAAAAATGCTCGGAATATAACCAGCCCCTATACATAGCATTCATTGATTACGAAAAAGCATTTGATCAGTTGAAACATCGCCGATGATGCAGGCATTGCGAAACCAGGGGGTAGACGAGCCGTACGTTAAAGTGCTGGAAGATATATATAGTGGCTGCACAGCAACCATAGTTCTGCATAAAGAAAGTAACAAAATTTCCATAAAGAAAGGTAGATGGAGAATACCTAAGTAATCTGCGATTTGCTGATGACAGCCTTGCTAAGCAACTCGGGGGATGAACTGCAAATACTGATTGATGACCTAGACAGGAAAAGTAAAAGGTAGGCTTGTAAATCAATATGCAGAAGGCTAAGGTAATGTTCAACAGCCTCGGGAAGGAACAGCAGTTTACATTAGGTAGCGAAGTACTGGAAGTAGTATTCGAATATGTCTGCTTAGGACGGGTAGTAACTGCAGATCCGGACCATGAGAAGGAAATAAGAAGAAGAATAACATTGGGATGGAGCGCATTTGTCAAGCCCTCGCAGATTATGACTAGCAGCTTACCGGTATCGCTCAAGAAGAAAGTATACTACAGTTGCATCTTACCTGTACTCACCTTTGGGGCTGAAACGTGGAGGCTAACCAAGAGAGTTCTACTTAAGTTGGGGACAACCCAGGGGGCTATGGAACGAAAAATGGTAGGGGTAACATTAAGAGATAGGAAGCGTGCAGAATGGGTCAGAGAAATAACTCAAGTTACCGACATTCTAGTGGAAATTAAGAAGAAGAAATGGGCATGGGCAGGACATGTAGGGCGAAGAGAGGATAACGGATGGTCGCTTAGGGTAACAAACTGGATTCCAAGGGAAGGAAAGCGTAGCAGGGGGCGGCAGGAAGTTAGGTGGGCGGATGAGGTTAAGAAGTTCGCAGGGGTCAAGTGGATGCAGCTAGCACAGAACCGGGCTAGGTGGATAAATATGGGAGAGGCCTTCGCCCTGCAGTGGGTATAGTCAAGCTGATGATGATGACGATAATTCTGTGGCTGATGTAGAGATGAGAGCAAGCGCAATGGCTGCCTCCATTGGCTCTGTGGTAGAATTTGTGATTGTAAAGCTGGAAGTAAGCAGCTTTCTTGATTGTCGGCTACAGCCAGGACCATACGGGAGCCTGACGAATATTCCGCTGCATCCACGTAGACCACCTCTTGGTCCTCGCTATATTGTCTGTGAAGGGCGTGAGCCCTGGTTATTCTGCGGGTCTGGTCTCGCTCAGGGTGCATGTTTTTAGGGATGGGAGGTATGACCAGGTTAGAGCGGAGGTTAGGAGAAAGGGGGACACCGTCAATGGGGTGTGTAACTGGGCTAAGGATTAAGTGGGATAATAAAGCGCGGCCAGCCGGCGAGTTGGATAGGCGGGATATTTGTGCCGTTAATGTAGCCTCTCTAAGCTTCTCGAAATTGTTGTGTACACCGAGTTTAAGGAGTCGGGAATTAGATGTGCTAGGGGGAAGTCGTAGAGCCGTTTTCGTGCCATTTCTTAGGCGCGCGTTCACCCGGTCTCTTTCCTTTTGTTTGAGGGGGAGGTATGGTTGCGGAATATGCGACGCGGCCTATAACGCAAGCCTGGGTGAGGCGAATTGTGTTTCGCTCACGTTAGCCTGCCCGGCGGTTGGCTATGCGGCGAATCAGCGCGGTGGTATGTTGACATTGTGTTTGGAGAGTCTTTATATGACTTCTGCGTGTGCACTGTGGGAGTGAAGAACTAGACCCAGTACACGGATTTTGGATACTTGTGTCATCGAATGGGTGTCTAGCTTGAGGGAAATAGGCGGACTGCCTGAATCATATTGCTTGGGGCGGTAGAGAAACAGTTCTGATTTTGAAGGGGAAGAAGTTAGGCCATGTTCCCTTACATAGGTGTCGATGGTGTTTAGTGCCAATTGCAGGTGTTTCTCTATTTCAGCTTAACTGCCGAGGTTAGCCCAGGCAGTGATGTCGTCGGCGTAGAGGCTGAAATGAATGTCGGCGATTTGTGCTAATTTTACGGGTAGATGAAGAAGTGCCATTTTGAATAGTATAGGGGAAAGGACGGCGCCCTGTGGCGTACGTCGTGCACCTAGCGCGATTGCAAATTACGAGCGCTGCGACGGAGAACAACAACGAGAGAGTAATGACAAGGACAGGCGCAATCATGTACCAACTAGCTCAACTTTCCGTATTACTGCACCTAGCGTTATCTCCGGAAGGAAGTGGTCGCCAATGGTAAGTGTGGCTGTGCGCTGGCGAGGAAGTCTGGAACGTAATTACACTACCTGGCGCCGACTCCCAGGTTTGTAAGATTTTGAAGGATAGCTGAATGTGTAACATTATCAAATGCTTTGGTCGGATCCACGCCTAGGATGGCTTTGGTGTCATAGGTTTGACTGCCGAGAATGTGATGATTCAGCAGTAAGAAGACATCCTGTGTTGAAAGGCCAGGACGAAATCCAAACATGCAGGTGGGCATGAGATTTTGCCTTCTAAATATTGACTAATTCTGGTCTGGAGTAATGCTCCAATAATTTCCTGACAGAAGCGGCGAGAGAAAGGGGCCTAAGGTTTGAAATTAGCAGAGGTTTCCTAGGTTTCGGTATAAACACAACTTTGGCCTCTTTCCATTGCGGCGGGAGGGTTCCCCGTGGCCAGATCTTGTTAAAGTATTCGGAAAGGGCGGCAGTAGATTGGGAATCGAGATTGCGGAGTGCCTTATGTGCGCCGTCTGGACCAGGAGCTGAAGATGTGTTTAGCCTCTGAAGCTCATCCTGCACCTCTGATACCGTGATGGGTTGGTCGAGGAAGTCGTTAGAGGGCCCTGAATTGTCTGGGTGTGTTAGAGAAGGGTACTTGGGGAAGTAGTGATCTCGTAGTTGTTGAAGTTCTGGTGGAGGTGTATCGCAAGTATGTATTAGTCTAGTGAGGTTGCCTCGTTGGGTAGTCCTAGTTTTGATAAATCTTATTAAGTGCCTATAAAGGTTGCAAGTCTGCGATACACTCATATTTCCATCTAACTTGTTGCATAGCGATTCCCTGTCCTGAAAGAGTCGCTGCATGCGTCTCTATCTCTCTGTTAAGACGGGCTCGGCGGCGTCAGTCTCCGGTTCCAACGCTGCTGTTTCCAGCGTCGTTTTATGCTGCATTTAGCCTCCCATAAATGTAGGATGCGGGAGTCAACCGTGTCGCTTGAGCAGTCATCTGGTAGGGAACAAAATACTGAATGGACATTAATCTGTAGTAGCTGCTCTACACGTTCGGAAAGAATCCCACTTCGTGAAAGTTGAATCTCTGGTAAGCCGACAGGGCAACTGAATGTTTAGAGAATTTTTATAATAAAATGATCACTTCCTAGGTTCTCTTGTGTATTGAACCAAGACGCGTGAGGAAGACGATGTGCAAAATTTAGGTCTGGTATAGTGTTTCTACACGGTGGTTCTCTTGCGGGTAGGAAAGGTAGGGTCAGTGAGATGGGAGACCGGTTTGTTGCGCGGGTAACCACACGCGACATCCTTTCGGTGTGTCATGCGCGTACACCCAGGCTGTATGTGGAGCGTTAAAATCTCCAACAAAAAGTAACGGGCACTTGTTAGCTACGCGCTTCGCAAGCGTAAATAGCCGTTCATGGTGGTTTTTATGACATTAGGATGACTGTATACATTTAATATAAAAATACTTTTCGCTGGAGTGTGTTGTGGCAAACGTTCAAATAAAAAGGTTATCAATGTCTACAATCGCCAAGGGATGTGTGATGGTGGTGACAGAGCGACTAACTAAAAAGGCTACTCGAGTGGGAGCAGGAGATGTAGGCAGAATAGGTGCATAGCCAGGGAGGGTGAGAGGGTTGGAGGGTTCCTGTAGAGCAAGGATGTCGGGTGTTCCGTTGCGCAGGACAGCAGTTTGTGAACTACATGACACTTCTGGCCAAAGCCCCGCCAGTTCCACTGCCAAACAGTAAGATTTTGATTTCGATATACCATCATGCGAACATGTCGGAGGGGTAGTCGAAACGGAGGGGTGGGATTCGTGAGCTACAGCGGGGAGAAGATTTTCCTGTCCTCCTGCTGGTTTGGGTTTCTTTCACTTTGGAAGACGGGTTGCGCAAGTATTGAGCCGAATCTCAATATTTATATAGCGATCAGAGAATTCTTGCGTTCGGACATCTAATCTGTGATTAAGAATAGCATTGTCTTGCGTTATGCCGATTACCACATCTTTGAGTGTTGCACATTCCTGTTGATGTGTGTTATATATTCCTACAATTTTGCTTCAAATCGAGCAGTAAATGACTCAAGTATGGTTGGCAAGCTGTCTAGTGAGTTTGGGGGGGGGGGGGGGGCAAGGGAGGGATCGTTATACACGGAGTAGTGTTTGTAGGGGGTTCCGTGTCAGCTTTCATTGGTAGTGAATCGGGAGGGCAACTAGCGCTTCAGGTGTTGGACAAGGTATCGGCGGTGGATACGTTAGGTGGGGAAGACTGAGATGCGGTAGCTGTGGGGGAAGAAAATTTAGATCCAGTGGCAATGGCACTTATCTGGGCTTCCGGTCTGGCGATGTGTTGACGAAGGGCGGCGGCTTCTGCTCGCGCTGCTGTAGCTTCTGCTTTCGCCGACACTGCCTCCTCCTGAGATTTTGCAATGGCGACTGGTAGTCGCGGTCGTGGATGTTTGCTTGGGTGAAGAGGCAGAAGCGTTCCAGGCTTGTTTTGGCGGCACTGTTCAGGACTGTTTATGCTGGTTGGGCTGGTTGAGTTCGGACAACTGGGTAAAAAATCGTCCTTGGGTGCGTCCGATTCTTGTAGCTGCGTTCGTTGCTGGCTTGATGACTTGCGTGGCTGGCGAAGGCTGCGTCCTTTACACGATCCCGTGCCGGTAAGGTGAGGACCCTCGCAGAGAATGCAGTTGGGCGTACAAGGCTGGTCATGTGGATGCTGCGTTCCACAGCGGGGACAGAGACTGTTCTTGGTGCTTGGGCATACATCATGACGGTGACCCGGCTGTCTGCAATTGGTGCAGGCGTCCGGGCTGCCACGGTATGGGGTACAGCGGTGGTTGGCTCCCACGTATTTGATGGAACGCGGCACTGAAGTAGCGTTAAATGTGATTAGGATAGGATGCATCTTGCCCATCCGCCGGGCGGCTAGTATGGTGTGCTCTGCATTTCTTCAGACTAGATCTTGATATAGCTGCGTTGGGCTCTCGTCGTCGTAGGCGTTTGTGATAACACCTCTGGTAGCCGCCGGTGGGGGTGCCACGTAGACCGTGCATGGGTAGGTTCGCTCTCCAACGGTGAGGGAGGTCAACGTCTTGAGCGTCTCCACTATTGGGGTGTGTGTCGTTGCCACGGTGAATGTATTGTTGGTCGGGTTAATGCGCAGGCCGAAGTCCTCTGGTAGAGTGATTTTGAGCTCGGTTTGCACTGCTTTCCAAAGTCGAGGTGTTGGGATATCTCGAAGTCGCAGTCCATCCCATGGTTCAACGGCAACTCGAACCGCGTTGAGCAGGAGTGGTGGTAGCTGTTTGCGGCGCTGCACTGTGATAGGGGCCTCCTTGGTCACACGCGGAAGGCGGGCCCGCGTCTTACTGCTGCCGGCTGTGATTTCACCTCCATGGAACGCTTGCCGAGCGTTCAGGTTATGTGCCTCGCTGGTAGCGTTGCCGGAGTGGTGAGGAAGGCTCATTGACGTGGGTCGTGAGGCGTAGGCTTTATATATGACTGGCGTCTAGTCGCAAGACTCGAGCTCTCCTGCGGTTACGGTGTGACCTTCAACCGTAACTCCCATGGTAACGGCCGCTGTCGCCGGCACTGTCGGCGAGGAATCGGAGATGGGTTAGGCTTAGCTCGGTGGCTGAGCGTCTCAGTCCAATAATCCCTTAGAGGGCCGAATGTCGTTCAGAATGGGCGGCTTCCTTGTCTTCCTTGGGCGCTTATGTCTCTTGCCGAGCAGATAAGTGGCTGTAGGAGAGAAAGGGTAGGAACAGCACGCACCGTTAGCAGGAGCTGTCGTTTCAGGCATCCGCTAACGAAGGCACCCTAGCGGCGAACCTTTACTGTTGGGGTACAGCTTCTCTGTGGGATATCCTACACAGGACTTTAAAAAAGGATTACCAAATATACCATATGGTATACGGTTCCTGCCTGTCCATAATCAAGGGAGTGTGTTATGCGACTCATTTATGGTGCTTTGCCCCCACAGTGTATGAAAAACGAAAATGGCTGTGAGAAACGCGGACGTGGTTGCTCGCTCCGCTAGGGAGTATTTCATTGAAAGTGTAAGCTACCTGAACTCCGTCTATAATGTCCAAAGTGAGAAACCTGATTGGATGTCAGTTTTGACCGAGCTGGCTAACCTAAAGTGGTTTCGAAACTTTTGAAGGCCTACTTTTTGCTAGCGCTCTTCTTGGTATTATACTTTTAGACTTTGCTCCACTGTATTTTTTGTTAATAGGAAATAAAGAAGAAAAAAAGCGATCGCGTTGAGGTAGAGCATCTGCTTTGCATTCGTTAGGTACCAGGATCGATCCCTGGTGTTCCGGGCACCCGCCGGTTTTCAATGTGTATACGATTTTTCTAGGCCTGATGCTCGGCTCTTACGGGTGAACTTCTTGGGAAAGGGGTCATGACCCTAATAGTTGCTCTGATATGATAGTGATCCGTTCCGCCATCGGACAACCATAAGTCCGCCTAGCGCGGCAAAAGCCCATGTCTGGCATTTCTTTTATGAGCTAACGTTTTTGGTCGATGGCCCCTTTTTCCCGAGCCTTTCTCCCCAGAAGAGCCGAGCGCCAGGTCGTTTAAAATATTGTACCCATTGGAGACCAGTGGGTACCCAGCGGCACCGAGGATCGAACCTGGTACCACCCGAATGCGAGGTGGATCCTCTACAAGGCCACCGCTCCTGCTTGGACCATTTTGGTCCGCAGTATTGTGTAAATAAACGAACAAAATAATCAATATTGTGCGTCGCTCGAACAGCAAATAGGTGTTTATTGGTGCTATCCTACCTCCCCTCCCCCTCCCCTACGCACCCCCCACTATTGGGCGCTACCCCTTGTAAAACTTGGCTGCGGTAGAGCGACGTCATGGTTGTCACGTGACTAGGCAGAGGCGAACGCGCGGTCACCTCGGTTTCGGCGGCGGCTCCGATGAACTATGGCTCCTCGACAAGTCCGCTAAACTGCACTATGGGGCCGTCGCCGGCAATGGCGACTTAGTGAAATCATAGCTGCCACGTGGTCACTCGTCGGTTCAAGGTGGAACACGCGCGCACACGACGAAAAAGCTACCGAGGAAAATATAAATAGTTTTCGCTTTTAAAACCAATTCATGCCATGTCACGAGGTCATTGTTTACGTATTGTTATTAAAGAACAAGAGATGCGGAGGAAAAATGAGGTGTAAGTGCCAGAAGATAGAGAGAAATAGGTGCAGTAGTGGAAGGCTACGGACAAGCGCGACCATCTGGGGATAGTTATCATGAAATGACAGCGCATAGCACACGGACACCTTATAGTTTCGCCACCATCGTAATCCGGCCGCCATCGTTGGGTTTAAACACGCGTCTATTCCGGTTCAGTAGACATATTTTTACAAACTTCAAAAATAGAACTCGCGCGGAATAAAAAGACGTGTAAAGGCGCTATCGCGTGCACTATTAAACCAAAGCTTGATCGTGCCTCTAATTTGTCTTGTAATTTGGCAAATGGAAGATTTACGACACAATGTGTACCATATGGTATACGGTATGCCACATGGTATACGGTATGGTAAGCGCCCCAGAAAAATAGATTCCACTGCGCGTAAGAAACTCCCTAATAGACACACACAGGACAGGCGCCATTTGTAAGATTGTTAGCATTGTGGAATCTTTAATTTTTTGTGAAATGTACCAACCAGCCCAGCATTAGGTTTTAATTGGTCAGAGCCAACATTGGCCTGGCAGAGCCGACGCCATCGAAGCGCTCAGTGATATGCGCATGCTCCTTTTTGTCTTCTCTCGGCCAGCTCGACGATGCGTCTCGTGTATGATTTTAGTTGTCACGCGCACTAGTGCACGTGATGGTGGTGGTGAAAACATTGATTATATTACACTCGGTGGCATGCCTAGACCACGGTGTAAGACAGGCATCCATTGGCGTTTGCCGCAGCCCGGGCGCGCTGCGTTAAGACCTTTTGGGCCACCGGACAGGATCGCCTCCCAGTTCTCTCGGGTGGGGTTGGGGATAGGGGTCAAAGAAGAGTTTTTCTGGCAGGCCCACACCACTCGGAACACATGTGGAAGTGTGCGTTATTCCTCTACCACGCGGTCTCGCTCGCGTGATAAACATACGTAAAGTAACGGACCAACATCTTGTCACGCTGCCAAGACCTTCGGGTGAGCCACCGTCGCCGGCTTGCCCGTGAAAAGAAACTCCTTGCCGTTACAGGCGCGCGACTTCCTAATTAGGGCGCTGCCATGGTCTAAGCTGCGGGCGGCACGGACGGCAAAAAACTGAGCACTAAGTGGAATAAGAGGACCCAACGCTCTAAAACGAATTTTAGCAAATTCGGTACTGCCTGTGGTGCACCCCGGCCGCAAAGAAGGGGGCGGAGGAATAAGTGAGCTAGTAAGACGGAGACATCAGTGTGAGTGGTCAAAGAGTGCTCAAGGAGCCCAGTTTCCAGTTTAAGAACCGCTCCGGTGGTGATGCTGCGGGGTCGGAATTTAAGCCACAGCTCGTTTGCGCTCGAGGCGGATGTTCAACCTCGACGCTACCACTGCATTTACGCGCCATCAATGCAACGTTCCCGCCGCAAACCTGTTCTATTGCTGCATTCTGTGCTCAGAGTTTCTGGCAAGTGTGTCGCCATCTCTACATTGCATACCGGCCGCGACGGCCGCTTTTCGATGAAGGCGAAAAGCAGGGCGCCCGTGTGCTCTGCGGTATCAGTGCCCGTTAAAGAACCCTGTTGAAGAAACCTCCGGAGCCCTCCGCTAAGGCGTCTTTCATAGCCTGAGTAGCTTTGCGTCTTTAGACACCATGAACCAAAAACAAACGATCTCTAATTTGAACTCATTGCCTCTGTCCACCGCTCTGGGGAAGGTCGCTTGGTACTGCTGGTATAATCAACTACGTCGACACCTTTGTTGAAACAGATGATTAGAGAGGCATAATTTTGTAGCGAGGTCGACCTACATACACTAGTCAGAGCCGAGTTTCGCGTGGTCAACAGAAGCCGAACTGCGCGTGCCCCGTTGCCATGGCAACCAACCAGTTCTTAAACTGCGCCGGTGCTCCATGGGTCAAGTTGACAGGGAGCGCGTGTACTGCGCGCGGCATTTTCGTGGGCTAGGAAGAGCTGTTTCGGACGACCCTGAAATCCTCGCTTGGGATAAAATGGCCAGTCAGCGTAAGTAAAAAGCTCGAAGGGGTATGTGTGCGTCGGAATTGCTCATGAAGACCGGGGAGAACGTCTCGCCAAGCGACCACGTCACGACGGGGAGCCACCTCCAGGGCATGCTGAATCCCTACGGGAAAGAGAATGTCATGAAGAATCATGCCACGCGAAGAGGACGCGCCGGATGGCCAAACGTATCATTCGGGTAGCAGCCGGCACATCAGGAATGAAAGGTTCGAATCCGGCTTTGTGAATATTGCGTTGGGTTTGGTTTGCGGGGTTTAACGTCCCAAAGCGACTCAGGCTATGGGAGACGCCGTAGTGGAGGACTCCGGAAATTTCGACCACCTGGGGTTCTTTACCGTGCACTGACAACGCACAGCCTACGGGCGCCTTGCTTTTCGCCTCCACCGAAAAGCGGCCGCCGTAGCCGGAATAATATTGCCACGCGACTAGCGCTGCGCGACAGCCGTGCTTAGTGCCGACGACGAGGAACCGGTTGTTGGCACGAGCGGCGCACTGGTGCTGGATTCTGTGATCGGAACTACAAGCCGACATTATTCTCGGGTGCTCGGCTACGTGTACCTTCACGGCTCCCTGTGACTTGAGTCGTGACACTGGAGGAGGTGCCATCGATGATCCCTTCTCCTGCGGACGGCCCTACGCGGCCGCCTCTCGTGACCACTCCTGTTCATCGTACCAGCCGACGGCTCCGAGGCTTGCCCCCCGAGGCCTTCCCTCTTGACGAAGAGACCCTAGCTCTGGCAACAACACCGCCCGCCCGTACCATGACTGTCCCTTCCACCCCTTCGTCCTGTCTCATCCTTCAGACCCCACGTACCCCTAAACCATTTCACGGTGAGCAGTTTGAAGACGCCGAGGACTGGCTAGCCACTACGAAAGGGTCGCGAGGTTTAACGGCTGGGACGACGCTGCGAAAATGCGGAACGTCTAATTCAACCTTGAAGACGCTGCTCGGACATGGCTCGAGAACCGCGAGGCCGGCTCTACGTGGCCGGCCTTCCGAAGCCAGCTCCTCGGTACGTACGCCAACAGTGACCGCCGAGAGAACACCGAGCGTGCCCTGACCTCTCGAGTTCAGCGTCAGAACGAAGGGGTCGCAATGTACGTTGAAGACGTCATGCGCCTTTGCCTTCGCGCCGACCCGTCCATGAGTGAGGAGAAGAAGGTGCGGCACCTGATGCACGGCGTCAAAGACTAGCTTTTTTCCGGCCTCGTGCGGAACCCGCCCACCACTGTTTCGGCGTTTCTGGCTGAAGCTGTGATTATGGAGAAACTGCTACAGCAGCGATGCAGCCAGTACGCTCGGCCGCTGAATTCCATCTCCACACTACCGCCGTCTGACCGAACCGACTCCAATCCCGGGGCAGATATGAGCTCCCTTCGCGACCTCATTCGCACTGTGGTTCGCGAGGAGCTCCAGCAACTTCATGGATCATTTACTCCTGGCACGGCTTCCCTGGCCAGCATCATCCGTGAGGATGTCCAGAACGCACTCACGCCACCGACAAGTACAGTCGTTCCACCACCACCCCCGGGCCTCACCCAGCGGATGACTTATGCTGATGTCAAACGCCGCCCAGTCCTGCTACCTACCCCTTTGCCTTACACGCCACCTCAGGTCGCTGTGCACGCTGCGGAACCGCTGCCCCTTTGGGCAGATCGGCGCCAGGCGCCCCGGAAGACTGATCTCTGGCGCGCTCCAGATAACCGCCCTCTCTGCTACCACTGTGGCGAGGCAGGTCACCTCTACCAGTGCCCTTATCGTCAGATGGGCCTTAGAGGATTTTCCCCTGACAGCCCTCGTCCACGGCCTGGTCAGCGGCCTCATGACATCGCCGAGTACGTCACCCGCCAGCGTTGTCTGCCACATTCTCCTCGTCGCGAGTCGCGCTCGCCTTCGACTCGTCGCTCTTCGCCCTCTGGGCCACGGTATACCGCTGGACGCCATGGTTCCTCGAGCCCTCACCGGGAAAACTAGCTCCGGCGACCTTTGGGGGCGAGGCCGCCGCACACCGATTCGCCGCAAAGCTTCCACCGCCGCGCTGCTCGATTCGCCCCGACGTCGAATGCCGAATTCCTGTCCAGTTTTCGCCGCACAGACCAGATCACCCCGACGTCGTCCGCATCGCCCACCAGTTATCACCGCTGTGTCGCTTAAATCGCCCCGACGCAGACCACACAACTGCCGCCCAACTTCCGCTGCCACTCCGCTCACTCCACTCCGAACCGACGTCGACAGGCCCTGGTCTTGGCCGGACCTCTCTGGACATCCCTGTTATCGTCGACACGAAGGAGGTCAGCGCTTTAGTTCATACGGGAGCCGATTATTCTATCCTTAGCGGGCGGCTTACAAGGACACTGAAAACGGTGATGACGCCATGGAACGGACCAGACATACGGATGGCAGGCGGACATGTGGTTGCACCACTGGGTATGTGTACAGCCCGGGTTACGGTGCGAGGCTGCACATTTGTTGCGACTTTTCTTGTGCTACGCGAATGCTCTCGTGATGTTATTCTTGGCATCGACTTCCTTCGTGAGCACGGTGCCACTATAGATCTACCGAACCGCTTGGTGATGTTTTCCGCCAAACTGGCCACTGAAAAGCATGAGTACCATCTGTCCCACTCCACGCTGCGAGGCGCCGATGATGGCCTCACAGTGCCACCACGCGCCAGCATCCTCGCCAGAGTTACCTGTGACGAGCCACATCTCGACCTCCGGGTTGTTGAGCCTAGTTTCTGTGGCAAGAGGTCTTTGTTTCCTTCGTGGAAGAGAGACGGAGGTGCTTGTCACCAATTTCTCCAATGAACATCGACATCTGTTCTGTGGCATTGTCATTGCTTACGTCGACTATCTGCACAAAGTCGCCGAATGGTTTGCTTCAGAGGAAGCTACGCCTAGCACTGAACCGGATGATGCCGTACACGCTGTCAACATCAATTCTAGCCTTTCCTCAGTTGAAAAGAGGCAACTCCAAGATCTATTGCTGGAGTTTCGTGTGTGCTTCACGTCTTCATCTAAAGTGCAGCGAACGTCGGTCATTAAACACTGAAATATCACGCATGAAGGCACTCAACCCATCCATCAGCAGCCCTATCGTGTGTCTCCTCGGGAGAGAGACGCTATCCAACAGCAAGTTAAGGAGATGCTCGCCGATGGCGTCATTCAACCTTCAAGCAGCCCATGGTCGTCGCCTGTAGTCCTCGTTAAAAAGAAAGACGGAACACTTCGTTTCTGCGTTGACTATCGGAAACTTAACAGTATGACAAAGAAGGACGTCTATCCGCTGCCACGGATTGACGACTCTCTCGACCGACTTCGCCGAGCCAAGTACTTCTCCTCCATTGACCTCAGGAGTGGTTATTGGCAAATTGAAGTTGATGAGAGGGACCGTGAAAAAACTGCCCTCGTAACACCATATGGGCTCTATGAATTCCGCGTCCTCCCATTCGGGCTCTGCTGTGCTCCTGCCACCTTCCAGCGGATGATGAACACTGTGCTCACAGATCTTAAGTAGCAGACATGCCTTGTTTATCTCGACGACGTGATAATATTTTCACCGACGTTCACGGAACACCTGCGCCGCCTGAGAACTTTTCTCCAAGCTGTCCGGTCTGCCAGCCTTTCTCTCAAGCCTCAAAAGTGCCACTTCGGGTTCACCGAATTGAAGTTTCTTGGGCACATCGTGAGTGCTGATGGCATCCGAGCTGACCCTGAGAAACTTGCTGCCGTTGTTGCCTTTCCCGTCCCCACCAACAAAAATGCAGTCCGACGGTTTTTGGGGCTGTGCTCCTATTATCGTCGCTGTATCAAAAATTATGCACAGATGGCCAGCCCTCTGACTCTCCTGACTCGAGATGACGCATCATTTTCCTGGGGCGCCGAGCAGCAGATGGCTTTCGACGAGTTACGACGCCGGCTCCAGTCACCCCCCATCCTGGCACATTTCGACGATGATGCCGACACAGAGTTACACAGGGATGCGAGCAACGTCGGCCTTGGTGCCGTTCTAGTTCAGCACCAAGACGGGGTCGAGAAAGTAATTGCCTACGCCAGCCGTGCACTTTCCCGTGCTGAGTGTAACTATTCCACCACTGAAAAAGAATGTTTGCGGTAGTATGGGCCGCTGCCAAGTTCCGCCCGTACCTTTATGGCCGACCGTTTCGTGTCATCACTGACAATCACTCGTTGTGTTGGCTGAAAAACTTAAAGGATCCTTGTGGCCGCTTAGCACGTTGGGCATTGCGCCTGCAGGAGTTCGATTTCGATGTTATTCATAAGTCTGGCCGGAAGCACACCGATGCTGATAGCCTGTCCCGCGCGCCCGTCGGCCCTCCTTCGTCAGATGCCACCGACGACGATAGCTTCATCGGAGCAGTCAATACGTCCGATCTCGTTTCCAAACAGCGTGCCGACGACGAGCTGCGACTGATTATTGACCATCTTGAAGTTGGGCATCCTACAATACCCCGGTATCTTGCTCGGGGGTTGTCATCGTATTGCCTCCGCAATGGGGTGCTTTATAAGAAGAATTCTACGTCGAGTGCAAAAACATACCTGCTAGTCATACCGGCTGATCTAAGGCAGGAAATCCTCCTGGCCTGCTTCCACGGGGGAGAATAATGCCATGTGCCTAGCGCCGCGCGACAGCCGTGACAATATTGCGTTTGGGTCTGTGTGTTCCGTGTGCGAAAGGTTGCGACATCGCCGGAATGTGACAACTATGAGCGCATCCGTGTGTACAACTTTGGAGTTAGCTTTCCCTGCATGGTCTGCCGAAACGCTCCTAGGAGCTAGTGCTGGCGCTATGTGTAAGGGTTATCTTGCTAAATAACAGATTTCCATTTACAGCGTTGGCCACAGGTATCGGTACCCTCCGATGCTACCCGGGTTACCATCGCCCAACAATGTCAGCGATCGGTAGCTCTCGCTACGTATATCCTGGCCTAGCTCAGCTAAGCTGTCGCCAATTTTTTTTTCTTTAATCATGGAAAACCCATGTTTAGCCATAAGTTTGTAACTTCTGGCCTCCCGATTCGACATGATTTGGTAGCAACAGTCGCCTCTATTAAAAGAGATATTTCAAGCTTGCATAGCAATTTTCAGTCAGCTCGAAACAAAGAAGACAAGGCCACAATATTGCTCGATAGATTTAGCTTCCGCTTCAAAGTGTGTCACTGAAACATGGTATTGCGATGACTGCGTTAAAACTACCTGGCAATTTTTCGTTCTTTTGAAGCGCTGTAAAATAAAGGGCGGTGGTGTTATTATACCAGTCAAAAACACCTTTGACTTCGATGTGATTAGCTCCGTGTCAAAAGTTACAGCTTTCTACAAACTTCTGTCTATAAAAAGGACATTTTTGATGTTCTCGACAGTAAGCCGACAACAGTAAAGGAATATGAATGCTTTTCTTAGTTTGTATGCACAATTTGGGTGGAAATATGACACTAACATTTTATTCCATGTGGCAATTTAAATATAAACCCTTTTATCCTTTCCATGTTCTCGAGATCAAGTTTTTATTGCACACTCTAAAAGCGCACTCGTTTACTCTGTTCTTTAGCTGTGCACATGAGTGATCACTTGCCAGTTAGTTTTGTTCTTAGAAGGCGTCCGCTCCATTTAAAAGATGCAACAGGTCGTGTAACTAGATTTAGATTTTTAAATCGTGCAAGAATGAATTTTTTTTAGCGCTCATATGAAATTGATTTGCAGGGTGTCTATGCTCCAAAAATTCTGACGAGGCTTATGAGCACCTCATAGAAACAATTCAAGCGTCCTACAGCAGCTGTTCTCAGTACATGACTAAAACGACAGCGATTAGGTTGTAAGCCTTGGGTTATGTCCGAATATCTCGAGGCTGTTAGCGAAATAAACTTCACATGAGTGCTTCAGTAAGACCAGGATATCCGAAGAGCTTAAATTTTTCAAGAAACAAAGAAATAAAATGAGCAAGCTTTTGAGTAGAAATAATTACTTTAAAACCAATGACATATCGATCTATAACTTTATCTGGAGGCGACTGAATTATGTTCTAAACCGCTATTCGTGTGATGGCGACGGTGAATATTTCTATCCATGAAGAACCCCTTACCGGTCACTAGCTCGCTGAAGCCTTTAATCTTTTTGGGAAAGTGGCGTGCAGTAAGGCCTGACCCCAACTTATCGCAACTGCGCAAGATATTTTAAAAACAGACCACTATTGAAAGCGCATTTTTGTTTCCAATGACTGTCCAAAGTGAAAGAAGTATTCTTGTTAGAGGTGTGGACGGGCTGGCCCGAAAGGCCGTACGCAGCCTGACCCCCGGGCCGAGCTCTAGGAATCCTTCTGTTTCGAGCTGGGGCCGGGCCCAGCATAGGGTATACTTTTCTCGGGCGGGCCAGGCAGGGCCGCACACTGACCCTGAGTACACACAACTTTAGCGAAAGCGCGAATATGGGTGCTCTAAGCGTCTTGAATGCAGAGTAATATGTCTTCTGCCGTGTTCCGCTCAAACGAGGCTCCGAGTTCGCTTGTGACGTCGATCCAGCTTTCCACCAAGCAACCTCGCCGTGAATCGATGTTCGCTAGCCGTCAACAACTCAACAGAAGGGCGGCTTATGGGCGTTTAGACTTTCGGGGCTCCCGCTTCGGTCACACGGGCGCAGATGTTTAAATATCCGTTGCGAGATTCATGATTCTCAAGCTCGTCTATGTTGTGGCTTGCTCCTGGTCTCGACATAATCTTGGTAGAAGCGGGGATATATTCAGTCAAAGCGTCCGTGGTCATTGAGTTTCCTGGTTTCTAGAAGCCGACAACGAAGCGGCGGCACCTTGCCGGCCGGTAACTGCACGCGGTGAGCGAGATGAGCTCACCGAGACCGCCGAATCAACCCTTTGCTCACAGTGTGGACTAGCTCTCTTGGAGGAGCAAGGAAGCCTTGTACCTAAAACTTGCTCTTGAACGCATTCCAGCCACAAGTTGGAGCAGCGAAAGAAACTTCAGCGCTGCCAGATTCATGATCCAGTAGCACCGAAAATGTATCACGCTTTCATTTTGCCTAGCGTTGTTCTTGCAGAATATTTATTCTGGTAGTTCTATGTATGTGGTGCACCTCTATATAAGCATCATCATCATCACCATAATCATCATCATCAGCCTGAATATACCCACTGCAGGGCGAAGGCCTCTCCCATATTTCTCCAATTAACCCGGTTCTGTGCTAGCTGCATCCACTTCACCCCTGCGAACTTCTTAACCTGATCCGCCCACCTAACTTTCTGCCGCCCCTTGCTATGCTTTCCTTCCCTTGGAATCCAGTTTGTTACCCTAACCGGCCATCGGTTATCCTCTTCGCGCTACGTGTCCTGGCCATGCCCATTTCTTCTTCTTGATTTCCACTAGAATGTCAGTAACTTGAGTTATTTTTCTGACACAATCTGCACGCTTCCTATCTCTTAATGTTACCCCTGCCATTTTTCGTTCCATAGCCCTCTGGGTTGTCCTCAACGTAAGTAGAACCCTCTTGATTAGCCTCCACGTTTCAGCCCCATAGGTGAGTACAGGTAAGATGCAACTGTTTTATACAAAGATGAAAGATGTGAAAGATGAAGCGCCACACAGTGCTCACATTATGTATATTATGCGAGGTGTAGAGGTAATCGGGAAAGTGCGATGCAATGACTACAGCATGGTGAGATCCTAAATTAGCCTAAATCTTAAGAAGGAACGCAACAAATTAGTAAGAAAGAAACCCATCAACGAATTAGCGGAGAGGGGAAGGGCAGAAGAGTTCAGGATCTCGCTACAGAATAGATATTCAGCTCTAACCAAGGATGGCCACATTACCCTAGAAGCAATGAACAATAATTTCAGAGATATAATTACTGAGTGCGCTGCAGAAGTAGGTGGTAGGATAGTTAGAGAAGATACCGGTAAGCTGTCTAAGGAGACGAAATATTTGATTAAGAAACGCCAGTGTATGAAAGCTTCCAATCGAACAGACCAGTTAGAATTGGCCGAGATATCAAAGCTAATTAATAAACGCGAGGTGGCCGATATAAGGAAGTGTAACATGGAGAAAATTGAGCATACTGTAAAGAACGGGGAAAGCTTAAAGCGGTAAAGAAGAAATTGGGCATAGGCAAACACCAGATGTATGCGATAACGGACAAGGCGGGCAGCGTCATCACTAATATGGACAAGATAGTCAAAGGAGCCGAGGATTTCTATACAGATCTCTACAGCAGCCAAAGTAGTCAGGACCGTATTGAGATTGGCGGTAGGGAGAAACAGTCAGACGTTCCACCAGTGACGAAGGACGAGGTCAAGAAAGCATTAGAACCTATGAAAAGGGGGAAAGCAACTGGAGAGGATGAGATAACAATAGATTTGTTGAAGGACAGGAGGGATATAGTGCTAGAAAAATAAGCATGTCGAGACCTATCAGCTCGACATGATGTTCATTTTTTTTCAACTGCAATTACAGCAGGTCGGGCCGGGCCATACCGGGCTTTAGGTCTGAGCACAGGGCCAGGGAGAGCTTACGCCCTCTAAGTATTGGGCAGGTCTCGGTCCTGTCACATAAGGCCCAGGCCGGGTTCGAGCTGAAAGTTTCGACCCTTGAATGCCTCTAGTTCTTGTACTTGAAACCCAATGGGTTGGAGTTGGTGACTCGCAGACCCATCCAGTTAGGCATCGCATTGATATTTTAGCGCCTTTGTTAGCGCATGTTTTGAACATATGATCTTTTCGACAGGGCCGCTTCCCTGCCGCTAAGAAATGTCGAAAGTGTCAGTTACTTTTAAAGGAGGCGATAAAAATAACGTGACGAATTACAAGCCAATATCGTTCTTATCAGTTTTTTTGTAAAGGAATCGAAACATTATTGCACCAAAAATAATTAGTTTCCCGAAAAACACTACATATAACACCCTTGAAGTTTCGATTTACTAAGCACCGTTTAACTGAGACAGCGTTACTAAAACAAGAATAAATTTTCTTACACTTTTGAAAATAAATACTGCACGCTAGGAATGTTTGCTGAGTTCTCGAAGGCATTTCACCCAGTAAATAATACTTCTTCTGCCACTAAGGTGGAACATTACGGATCTTGCAGAATTACGTAAGCAATCAACATTACAAATAATTGGTTGCAGATTTACCTTAACACGTTCCAGGAGTGGCCTCCCTCAAGGCATGTATTCCCGGGCCACTATTATTTTACACCTAACTAGATGACATAGCAAACATTAATGATGACACCAGATTTATTGTATATGACGACAACACAAGGACATAAGTTTATCCTTTCCAGGACCTAGTTTTAACAGAATTGTGTCATGTTGGGTTTATTGGCACATGAGCAACTAAGGCTAGTATGCGCCCAGGAGAATATTTAGAATATCGAATTGAAGCATGGTCAAACTTTTAATTATAACCTTCCCTAATACGAAAGCAGTCCTATTCCGCCCCAAAACCATCCAATAAACGTAAACTTCAACTTGAGCTTGGCTGTACCCAGCATAGGAATGGATTCCGTTGTGAAGAGTCTCGGTGTTCCTTTCCAAGTAAACATGTCGTGGGATGCTCACGTTTAGATCACCTGTTCCGAATTATCTAGTGTTGGGGTGTTATCGCGCCTGCAATTCCCCTTGTCCCAAAAACATGAACTTAATGCTTTATCATAGACTCTTTTTTTCCACACTAAAATAATGTTACTTAATTGGGACAGTGCAGCTGCTATGGATCTAGAAAAAGTACACAAGCTACAAAAGAAGTGCGCATCAATTCATACGGGATTTACTACACACACACCAAGCCCATTTTTTTTTAAACTCAACCTTATTCCATTACTTCGTCTCTACAATGAAGTACTTGCTTCATATCAGACCCGCATAGAAAATTACGACCCTTATCTCAGAGAACTACAGCTATAAAATTACGGCCAAGTGTTACGGCATATTCCGACGTACGCCTGATGCTGCTGTGCGCTTGCAGGGGCCCTATTCTTGACACACATGGCCGCCGTTCTGCGCCATTTTGTTTCTCTGATTGTTTCTCAGAACAGGCACGTGTTTCAATTTTTTGGCGCGAAATTTCGGTGTGTCGAAATGGCTTTTTGCGTGACGTAAAAGTGACGTGAGCGTGAAAACGGATTTTTAGCAACGGTATTCATGATGTCTGGATGGTATTTATAAGTAATTGCGGAGGGAAAACCTATCATATATACCTATATATGATGAAAAGGGAAGCACTTTCGCTTGTATTACGAATGGGCTGAAATGAACTGCCCACTGTCAAGAGCCGACTTCTGAAATCTGATTGGCTGACGTTGTATGGCGGGAAATACGTCATGCATGAACATTAATTGATGACGTCAAAATGACGTTTCATTAGGTAAAGGATGTTCTGCCATTGCTGTAAATGACCAAAGTTGGGCGCCAGCATTTCGAACCACTTGGGGAGGCCGCGAAGAACACATGGCGAATTCGACCTGCAGTGCAGGCGACTGTTGGCTCACCGCAGTTTGGTACACAGTTTGGTGGGTGGGGAAGTAAGCTGACACATCTTGTTGTAATTGCAGAAAGCACTGAAACGACGTTATAAGGGAACTTTTCAGCTGCACCATCTTTTAGAGGAAAATAATGAGACGCTGATTTACAGCCGCACGAGGGTCGTACCTACCCTCCCGTTGCAAATGCTTTGCTCTCATAGAGAAACCATCGATCCACGCTGTCGTTGCCAAGCGCAGCAATGCGGCCCGCTAGCGGTTGATCTGCGCGAGACGAGGCCTTTCATAGAACAACAGAAGGGAAAGTTGAGTGAGTTGTAGGTTGTTCATGATGGTTTCTTGGGTGCTCTTTAACACAGAGACAAAGAAAAGAAGAGAAAATAGAGGCGCCAGTCCCGTGTTTTCTTCTCTTTGTCTCTGCGTTAAACAGCGCCCATCAAACTATCATGAATTTCGGAGAGCACCGCGATGCTTCCTAATTTATCTGTATGGTCGGTTCGTGAGTACAACCTGGGGGCCGGTCATATATGGTTAGATGGCTGTGTAGGAACTTCGCGCGACAGGCAGCGAGGGATCACCAAAGACTGTCTTAAACGTCGGCCCTAAACACTGCCTTTTTTGCCTTACACTATGCACTCACTGCAATGTTAATGATTTGAACAGCCTTTCTACGATGGGAAAAGCAAGCAAAAATACTCAGCGCTTCTATTTTAATAAAGGAATGTATGTTCCATATACATGACACATGTTATCTTGCCACATGTGATGTGTTTTATATATAAAGTTTTGTTTTAATATGGATGCGGGCTCACCATTTGATTATATTTAACAAAAAAATAAGTACTCCGAAGTCACGTTATGACGGTACGCTCTAATCATATGATGTAGTTGAGTGACATTTTGTGTTGACGGATTTTTTTTATGCAGCCGGAAAATAATCTCCCTTTATTGATTTGCATTTTACCGTTTCGACAGTAAGGAATACGCGCGCACGGCGCCGCTCTAGCTTCATACTACCACGATTTCGTTTTCTTTTCTTATTGTCCGTTTATGCCCTTCTGCACGTGCATCGTCCCTGGGCATCGCCTAATTAACCTTCCAGCTATTCCGTTTTTTTTTTTTTTTTCATTGCCTTTCTCGGATATCTTTTCCGTTTTGCAAGAGATTTTCGCACGCCAGCGCATGAAAATTTAACCGGCTAGGTATAAGCCCCAGTGTATGTCTTCCGCTTCGCGTGCGTGTGTGTGGAAGACTCTTTCCCTTTCTCTGTCTCCCTCTATCTCTCTCTGCGCTGTTTCCTCATGCCGAAACAATATGTTAAAAACCTAAGCTAACTTGGTGACGTGACGGTAGCTGGTCATAATGCGGCTTTTTGAAAATAGTGAGTAGTAAAGCCAGCACCTAACAGTAATTGATACTTTTGAGACTGCGAGCGGTGTTCTCAGACGTGGACAATGCCGGCTGCGCCGGCGCCTCTTCATCAGTGCTGGAGCTACTTTGGAAATCTGTCGATTCTTCCTGTTTACGACCAAGTCCTTAAACGTTTTAGTTCCTTGATTTAAAAGCCGCTGATAAGAGAACGTAAGAGGTCATCGGCGCTTATGAACAGCAATGCGACTTTCAACTCCCATTTTGCACCACTGTGAATTTTCCGTTGCCGTTCTTGCTCTTCAGCAGAAACTCGCGCGGCCTTTCCGTGCGTAGCTCATGCCGAATGTTCGACGGAAAGTGTTCATGGCGCACTGATACCGCAACGCCACAACATACTTCACTCGGGTCACTGCAACCCGAGGCTTCCGAATCACGGATGCACCGCAGGGTATCGGTTCCTGCAGGAGAATCGTCGTTTTTCATACCAGGCGCCGATATGTAGTAGCATACGACAGCGCGCTTTTTCTGTCACTTTCTCTTTTTCTTCAGAATGCGTAACCCGATTGTGTGCTTACTTAATCTGGCACCGTACTACTGCACACGCCACGCGTACGTCACAATTTGAACAAAATGGCGAATTGTCGAGAATAGGGTCCCAGGATGCGTTGACAAGAAAAAGAGTAAAACTGCGCAAACAAGACGGGCCGCCCGCTTCGGAACGATTACGTCTCGCCACTGCTTTTACCAACGCGATAGCTCGCTTTAAAAGGATTCGATAACTTTATTGCACTCAATTACAACCACATCCAAAATATAAGATATAAGTATCCCTTGTTTTTTAGATAACTTGTCGATTTTCAAGCCCGTGAGCGTAGCTGTAAGCTGTGTATGTGGTTATCGTGTGGTTACATGGCGACAGCATGCATTCTGAAGCTTTTGTAGGCGCTTCCATTTCAATAAATTTGTGTAGTTTTTAATCTGATAATGAAAAGGCCAGCAATGCGTCTATTTTTCTGATCATATATTGCCCAGCCTTTTTTTTTTTTTTTTCAAATCAGCGCACCTGTGCTTTTACCCCTTGCCACTAGATGGCACCACTGGGCACTGCGCACTATGTGCTGTATGTGGAAACTCCAGTGAAACAATTGACAATATTATACTAGAATATAATGGTATCTATCCGAAAGTTGATGCAGGCCCAATCACTGTTCCTGAAGCTCTGGGGTTCAGAGATAACAGTGGCCGGGTGAATAAACCGGCGGTGGAAACTAGGAAAAAACGACTGGAAGATTGGTGGCTTAAAAGCAGAGAAGTCACATAATGTTAGTAATGTAGGAACAAAAATTTAATGAATAGAATGATGGTTTAGTTAACCAATCTAAATCAATAATTAAGATATAGGGAGAAAAATGAGCATGATAGCTACTGCTACCACCCCGTTTCAAAGGGGACGCTCCTATATTCCATCCATCCATCCACTATATACACAATTAACCATCTTGTACTCCAATATGATGGTGTCCATCCCGAAGTCCATGCAGGTACAGTCACTCTTCTGAGACCCTGGGGCTCAGAAATACCAGTGGCCGGGTGAATGAACCTGCGGTGAAAGCTAGCAAAAAACGATTCGAAGATTGGTGGCTTAAAAGCAAAAAAGTGACAATGTTAGTAATGTAGGAACAAAAATTCAATAAATAGAATTATGGTTATCGATCTAAAACAATAATTAATATAGAGGGAAAAAAAGCGAGCATGATAGCAATTGCTACCACCCCATCTCAAAGGGACGTTCCCATATTTCATCCATTCATTCAACCACGTGGCGTACACAGCGGTGTGGCCAACTCGTGTTCGCGCTGCTTGCGACGCCAGCTGCGCACTAAACGATACGTACGCCGAACCAAAAGTGTCTAATGTCATATTTGATTTATTGATTACAATACTGCTAGTGTCAATACAAGACCGTAGCGGGTAGGCAATCAAAACACCACAAATTTAAAGATCATACGGAAAAATTTCAAGGAGATCAACACTAAGAGAACTCTGACAATAACTGTTATATAACGACTAGTAGGCAAGTTACAAACAAGCAATAAATATTACGACAAAAAAGTTCACAACAGTGGGAAAATTTTCTACAGCAGCAGTCTTCATACAAACAAGCGGGCTAGTATTCGAATTAACAATAGAGTAAAAACTACAATATTGCCGCGAAACCTACAAAACTGTATTTGTTGTTTTTGGCAGCCGCCGGCATACGGCCTTATCACTCTGATTCTGGATCACGTATCAGTTCTATATTCTTTTTTTGTTAATGCTCGATGGCGCGAGACGCACCTTTATCAGTTTCGTTGTCTCGTAAGACCCGCCGAGATCTGTCTCGAAGCTTCCGATCACTCGCGTATGTATTTACAATGTTCCAGGTTGTTCTAGTAGCAGTTTGCAACGTTACCTAGATTGTTCTGAGCAGCCTTCAAATTGAGCGTTGATGAGTGCGACGCGCATTCTTGTTAGACGAGCACGTTTGTCGCTACCCTACTGGGGAATACTGCGCTATTTGATAGACAGAGACAGTGAAAGACGACACACGAATGAAGCGCAAACTTACAACTGTTTTGTCGATAAAAATAAACAGTTGTAAGTTTGCGCTTCATTCTTGTGCTGTCTTTCACTTGTCTCTGTCTATCAAGTAGCGCAGTATTCCCCAGTGTGATCAACCAACTGGCCCCCGTGTTTGCATTGTTGTTGTTATCGCCGCCGTCGAATTGCCTTCAGCGACGCCTACTTCGGCGGCCCCCGGATCCAAACCATCCTCGGAGGTCCCGCTGCCAGCTACAGGGCCCAGGACCCACGCTTCCAGCCGTGGTGTCCGGGGCTAGGGCAGCCATGGATCTGCCTCCTCCAGTCCACCGACCTACGAAAGCGCAAGCTTTCAGCTCACCCTACCGGAGCAGCTCCGGCGGACGACCTAATTGACGCACTCGAAGCGGTCGTCGGTGTTGGGGGCCTGCAGGGGGCCTGCAGCACCTCGGCAGAACAAAGTTCCTAGCTGCCGTCTCGTCGATGGCTCAAGCAACTAAGATGGTAGCGGCGGGCACGATCCTCGTCGCTGGAAAGCAAGTATCACTGGCGCAAATGGCTGCTGCTGTGGTTTACGTGACGGTATTCCGTCTACCCCGTCAGTGAGCGACGACTCGCTTGCCGCCGCTGTAAGTCCCTACGGCAAGGTCCGCGCTGTTAGCGAGCCTGTCTTCTAGGGAGAGTCATGTGCGTAACGGAGCGAGGCTGGTAAAGCTAGATATGCTGTGGACACCACCCAACTTCATCACTGTCGCTGGGCACCGTGCGATCCTGGAGTATCGCGGGAAGAAGCCAGGGACATTTTGGTGCTTCCTGCAAAGCGGCACGTTGTGGCCGCTGCTCCACGTACGGCCACGAAACGGAGGCGTGCCAAGCAGCGTGTAAACGGTTCGGCGGCAACCACGTGACCAAGGACTGTGTGGTGCCGAGCTCGTATGCGGCCGCTGCTACGCCTGATACCATGTCGCATTAAGGCCGCCGTGACAGCCCTCAATGGGCCCTCAGTAGTGTCCAGTAAAACCCTCATTACACACTCTGAGGGCGAACATGACAAGCGTCAACCGCCGCCCAATCTCCGGAGTCCGACGTCACAGGCTCGGACGTTACGTCCGACGACGAGTCGTTCGTATGTCTTTCTCGTCAATAACTGACTTGGACGCGTCGCACCTTCCCGCTACACAGACGTACGAGGGTGCAGCTCTGGACGCACCCACTACGAAGGAACGCGCTCTGCTCAAGGCCTATTCGGAGTCGGCGGTTTCCCCCTCACCTGGAGCTACCGTCCATGTACAGTCATAAAATTTATGAGCGTGAACACGGGAAAGCGTGCCGAAATGTACATTCAGCGCAGTCTAGCGCACGCTGGCAGTAACTTCGCGAACGAGATATTCGCGGCTAAGGCTGTTAGATCAGCGGATGCACTCCCAGCCAGTTTCTGCTCACTGTCTACTTCGCACAGCGATAACGGATAACTGATAACAAAGGCGCGGGCACTAAGCGGCTGTCACTGTCCCATGCATGCGCAAAGCGATAGTCTGATGCGGATTCCCAGCCGCTAAAGCAACATGCGTTCCTTTACAAAAGGAGTGCCTGGGTATTGGGCGTGCGAATTTGTAACCAATGGCGAGGAAACCTATGCATATGGTCATTTTGATGCTATTACCATTTCATCGCCGCTCAGATATTCTCAACAGTGGAGTACGGTACCGTATAATTGCAGATCGACTTTCCGGGTGCGAAAAGAAAATAATAAAATTACGTTTTAAAATAACCTTTATCAGTGGTTTCATCGAGGTGGCGCCTTCAACAGCCATGCACTACTACAACTAAAGATACGTTTTGACATCTCGAGGAATGCCATTGCTGCTTCTCTCAATATATCGCGTTTTAGTGACCTCAGTTGTGTGAAAAATTGACCATAAGCTAAGTCTGTAAAGACGCTCACGTTTTTCGTTGTCTTATGTGGGAATATATTTTATATATATAGATTGTTTTCAAGTAAAACACTACTGACTGTATTTTGCGTGCATATATATCAAAGACAAAACACAAGCACTCACAGTTTGCGGTTTGGAGAATCATTTTATTGAGAGTGGAGGAGTAAGAAGAATTTAGCAAACATCAACTGCTACTCGCACTACAGTGAGAACTGTGGAAAGCATCCTACACTTAAGGTAACTTTGAACATTTTCGCCTGCTTCTAGTAGCGAGTAGCACAGCCTTTTAGGCGAATAACATCAGCCATCCTCTTCGGTAAAGAAGAGTAGAGGGAGGCAACAAATGCGCCATCTTCACGGAGCCGCTCCCATTCTTCTTGCACCGCTTGCCAAAGGCCGTCAGCATTCGTACTTTGAAGTGGACGCCGCACGAAGCGTTGCTTCATCCGCCCCTAAACATTCTCTATAATATTCAGGTCAAGACTTTTTGGAGCCCACTGCAGGACCTCTACACTTTCGTCTTCCAGCAGCTCCTTCACACGGCGAGACGTGTGTATAGGGGAAATGCCCTGTTGAAAGATGAAACTGCCATTGGGAAAGGGTCCTTGGCGAGCGTAAGGCAGCATAACGTCCTTT
The DNA here is from genome assembly GCF_055883805.1 of Amblyomma maculatum. Classification (NCBI taxonomy): domain Eukaryota; kingdom Metazoa; phylum Arthropoda; class Arachnida; order Ixodida; family Ixodidae; genus Amblyomma; species Amblyomma maculatum. Next base: position 215,298,477 of record NC_139345.1, read on the forward strand.
AGAAGTTCGCTGTAACGGGCGGATGTCAAGTGACCCTCGATACGGACAAGCGGTCCCAGTCCGAGATGGCTCCCCAGGTATTTACTGCTGTGCGGCCGCTTGCGGCTATGCTTTGAATATTGGTCGGATGGTGCCTGCAAATAAAGAGTGCGCGCACGGACAATAAGCACAAATGTGCAAAGAGGAGATAAAGCTTCTTGAATGAGACTGGCGAACACTAAACTCATTCTAGCATTTGCAGCCGAAGATTTCAATTTCGAGCTGCAGTCGACATCGTTAATTAAGAAGCCATCGATTGCGTGAAGCTTTTATCCTCTTCCTCCTCCTACATTTAGGATAATTCTATCGAGACGACTCAACGGGAAATAAGATACAAATGCAAGCATCATCACCTCTCGTTTTCTAGCCGCCAGACTCTCTTCCTTTGGGCTTGTTTTGTGCAAAAGGTGGATTCATCTGTAAAGATTACTCTTTTCCACTCCTCAGACGTCCAGGACGCGTGTTGTTCTGCAAACTGGAGTCGCTTGGTCTTGTGCGTACTGTTGAGGAAGGGCTTCTGTGCGGCGACGCGACTGTGCAAGCCCGCTTCTTTCAGCCGGTTCCGCACAGTGGCAGGGTAGGCATTGACTCCGATATTTTCCATGATTTCATTCGCTGTCTGAAAAGGATCGTCTGCCACAGCCGCAATGATCAATTGATCCTCCTTTTCCGTCGTTGCTCTTGGTCGGCGCCGGTGTGGAGCATTGCCGATTCTTCCTTCTGTCTCATAGACTTGACATATTCTGTGGACAGTCTTGAGCGGTCATGGCCGCAATAGACCGTTGGCTGTATTCTTTCAACGCTAGGTCAATGATGTGCCGTCGCTCTTCGTCGGGTACACGCGCCATGGTGTGGCTCCCGAAGAAGTCAAAGAAAACCGCTCAAGGAATTTTTTATACGCAAAACTGTATCAGCGTTATCAAGTCATATGTGTTTTATTTCATGATCAAGAAATTCAACCTATCACAAACGTTTCAACCAGCGAGCGACGCAGAGCTCTTTCGCCCGTTTTTAGATGCACGGGCCCTTTCGCTCGGTGACACCGGGAACGCCGACGGCGGCGCATTTAAACCAATGAACGGGCGCATAAGAGCTGCGCTGTAAGCAAAAGCACAAAAACTCCATAATTGGACAGCACGTCAGTGTTCTTATCGTTACACGCTCGGCATGTAGGATTCATATGAGTGCGCCTTTCTTGGGCTGTTATCACCACGTGTTGCAGATAGCTAACGCAGCAGATTGCGGGTCTAGAAGGTTCTTGATGGAACAGCGCAAAACATCGGGACAAGAGACAAGCGCTGACTTACAACTGGTTTTTATTTCGAAGAAACATTGCTTCTTATACCTTCATCACCCTCTCAAAAAGCACATGCGTCGCAACCATATCGTTCAAGCGTCCACAAAAAAAGCATAAGACACATAATCGCAGATACTTATAATCACATTTTTAACATGTCAAATTCTTTCTTAGTCAAAGCAACGGACGGTGTGCTGACACAATCGTCGCGCAGACTCGCTATCGTAGCTGCCTCGATTATTTCCCGGACTAGCTGGTCTTTGTGATTAGCCAAAGCTGTGCATTTTTGAAAAACCGGTGCACAACTAGTTGAAGGGCAATCTCTGCAATGGATTCCCAGGTTCCTGCAAGCTTGCTCGAAATTATTTTTCCATCAAGAATGAATAACCAACATGCTCAAGCTGCTGTCCGGGGTCTAGAAGGGACAACAGACCGCATTGATGGCAGGGAGTGCATCCGCTAATCTAACAGCCTTAGCCGCGAATATTTCGTTCGCGAAATTACTGCCAGCATGCGCTAGACTGCGCTGATTGTACAGTTTGGCACGCTTTCCCGTGTTCACGCTCATAAATTTTATGACTGTACCGTCGGAAGACTTCAGTCATGAATCCGAGCTTCCCAGAACGCCTAGTCTCCGGCTAGGGTCGTTGCGCGCGTTGGACGCAAGTGCTCCCAAGAACGAATTAGTGTGCGGAAAACGTTGCATGGCCGGTGCTGATGAAACAAAGCGCCAGCACTCGGCATCGGATGGTGGAGCAAGCGCGAAGACGCCCTCGGCTCTACAAAAGAAGCCGAAGACTGCTGCGAACGACGCCCAGATGAATGTCTCGCTTTCGAGACGTGAGCGCTATGGCGCCTCTCTCCAAGGTGACAGACCGTGACGGCCAACCTCATCCTTCCCCGCTTTGCGGTGGCCAAAGCGCCAATACCTTGGCGCTCCACACCAGCCACTGCTATCTTATCGGTGCTACGGCTTCGCCGGCGCCGGTGGTGAACTGTGGGCTTTCCTTCGCAGCCACTTGCTCTGACGGGACTTTTTCGCCGCCTACAGTCCGCGTGTCGCCGCCGCTTCGTCGCAGTCGAGCCAACAACCGGAACCTCAGCGGAGACCTGCGGGACACCGTCATGCCATTTCTTGGCGCTGACGCAGGATGCACTCACTAACTTGGTTCGCAGAACTTTACCGTGAGTACGTCGCCGTTTTTGTTTGTTCTCCTGCTCCGTTTCTTTTTTGTTGTTTCGGTTTCATTCTTGAGCAAAGTAGAGTTCTGGGCTAGTTGGTAATACATGATAAGTGGGAGGCTTAGCGCGGAACAGCGCTTAGCGCGGAATTAGCGCTCGTCCTGTGTGCCTCTCTTGTCCTTGTTTGTTCCGCGCTAAGCCTCCCACTTATCGGTTTCATTCATTCGTTTGTTATGATGGCTAGGTTTCGCTTTCTTAGTTTTAACCTGCAAGGATTCCGTGATCCTGATAAGCAGCGGCAAGTGATTTACCTTGTACGTTTGTATCATGTTGATGCTTTGTTTTTGCAGGAATGCAATTTCCGTACACCTGCAGATGTCATTTCCTTTCGTTCTTATTTTATTGTAGCCGCCTATTTTTCTGTGACGGAATTAGCGGTTTTGCGGCGTGGGTGTCGTTTTTCTTAACCCTGCTTTCAGATCGAATGCTCACTGTACAGTCACAATCAATATGAAGGTGATCGTGGCAGCTTCTACCGGTGGACCTTTCAAGCTGCAATGCGGCCAATTTTGCAACTGAGAAAATAATGATTGTGCCTCCTTCTTGCCCTCCTACGCTCTTCCGGGCAACAAGCATCACCCCGTGACTAACTAGCAGGCTTTTTTTTTCTACTCACAACGCTGCAAACATGATTTTGCTGACGTGGCCAGCGGACACGGTCTGCAGACAAAAATCTGTGAACATAGCGAAGTAATGCTTTCGTGTGTCACCGCACCCAGCTTGATGACGTGTGAAAAAAAAGAAACATTGTTACTAGCTAGCGGGGAGTGTCAGCTATTACAGGAAGAGCGAAAAGAGCGAGAGGGGCTACTAAGATGTTTCCCTCACCACGGAAGCTGATGACGTAACGTGGCGCTGCTCTTTGTCTCGGTTGCGGCTCGTGCGATCACCTTCATATTGATCGCGACTGTACATTCGGTTTCGGCGGTCGCTTGATTGCGGTGGACGTTTTTTTGGACGGCCGGAGAACTCGTTTCGTCAACGCTTACGCGCCGGTCACGCGTAGTTTGACGAACGAGCTCTTCAAATCCATTGCACCACATTTTTTGGATGATGTTCCTCATGTCCTGCTCGGAGACTAACTGTGTGTTGGATTCATGGCGCGACATCAGGGGGCCTGGACAGGGCACTTCACATTATCATGCCAAAGAACTGGGGAAGCTTGTCCGCTCCCGGCACCTTCAGGATACATGGGTCGTACTACACTGGGACAGTTTTGTGGCAACGCGCGCTAGGGGTCGGAGTGCTAGCCGGCTAGACCAAGTTTATGTCCCCTCTACTCTGGCGGCCAATTTGCTTGAGTGTTAGGTGCTGCCCTTTCCTGTGGCGGTCGGAAATATCAGCGACTATTTCCCAGTAATGGTCACTCTACAGGGAGCGTCCGGACGCTCTAAAGGCCGGTATACATGCAGCGTTGTTTTCGACGATGTTCGCGCGTCGAAAAGCGCCGCCCCGACCGCGACACCCAACATGCGCTGCACTCAGATACATAAAACGAAAAGCGGCGGACGCCCCCTCAGTGTTGCCACTGATGGGAAAAATGTTTTGGTCTACACAATATATAGAAACTGAGTTTATATACCTCTGTTCTTTCTTTATAGTAACAAAATTCGGAAAATAAATCGCAGGGTTTTGTCTAAAAATGAATTTAACTATATTTAAGAAAGCCTCACAATTTTCGTGCTTGTTTAGCTGAGAGCACGCGCTGAAATGAGCGGCATGGCAACACTGCACGCAATCGGACGAGGCCTTTCGACTACCTCCGCTCTCGCCCTGTGTTGTCTTTGTGCTTCCCGGTACTAACTTCAAAAGCACCTATATGTATATTTCGTGCGCACTGCACACCAGCATACGGAGTGCGCACCCCTGCCCAGACTTAGCCTCCATGGGGGTACTTCGTCGCCTGCTGCTCCTGAAAAAGAAGCTACTGCTGATGAAGTTGAAGGAGCTCGAGTGTGCACCCATACAGGGTGCACTGGGTGCACCCTGTATGGGAAGCAAGAAAGCAGGAGGGCGAATACCATACTGCGGTACGTGTCTGTTGAATGATTACTAACGATTGTCCTCTCTTCTGCATTCCGTATAATACCCTGGTGCAGCACAAGTGAAATCCTCAAGTAGCCCACTTCACTGCTTTTTAAACGGTTTACCTGCTTGCGCAATCCATTATAATCCGATTTACCACTATTCAAAGAGCATCTTAAATCGGGCAGTACTTGCAGAAAAGTTTTCATGCTTTGCACGGTCGGAAAGCCAGCTGAACGTCATGAATATACATAGATTAATGTACGTAAGCGCAGAAAACGCGAGAATAGCCTCATGTGAGCCACGAAATTGTACTGAAAAGGTAAAACCTTGTAGAGCGTCATCGCAAGCGATCGCATTCCGGTAGTAGTATTTTCTCGCATATTTGAAAAATAATTGCTGCCGCTCCGGCCGCATCACACCATCACTCACTCCAGCCTTCGCATCCGTTTCTAATTGGCCGAACACGTAATCGGGTGCTCAGAAATCTTCCGGAAAGCGCTGCTGCATACCGCTTCCGACTCAGCGCTGCTCACAACAGGAATCATGAAAACAAAATGTTTGCCTGGTGCAGAGGTTATAGTTATATATAGTACAGGATACCTGAGGCAACCACCTCATAGCTGATTAGTTGTTCGCTGTGTTTAACACGGAATGTTTTCCCGTTTTGCGGATGCAGTAAAGGATAGAACAGAAATTGAAACTTGTTCATGAAGCGTGGTATGCCTTGAAACGTTTTTTTTTTAGTCATTATTGCATACCAAAGTTCTGAGGGAAAATGAAGACATGTTCTTTAAGTACTATCGAATGAGTACGAAACAATTTGATGACCTGCACAAGATTGTACAGAAGACGTTGGAGCGAAGTCATCTTTGCCAAGAGCCTGTTTGCTCCGAAGAGAGGTTGGCTATTACCCTCAGGTACTAAATGCCTGTTTTTTGTGACGACACTGATGCTTTCGCACAAGTTATCAACCGTTTTTATTCTACACAGGTACCTCTCCTCGGGAATGGCCATCAAGCAGGTGGCCATACTGTTTCGAGTTGCACCATCGACATGTCGACGGTGCAACTCGTGTGTATAGATATATATATATATATATACGTGTCAAACTATCTGGAAACACTTGGAGCCACTCTATGTGCCTGTGAGTATAGCTTCCCTCATTTTGTTGTCACCTGTGCTGGGAGAACCTAAATAGGTGTGTGTGTATATATATATATATATATATATATATATGTGTGTGTGTGTGTGTGTGTGTGTGTGTGTATCGGCGCGTTGTTTTTCTTTCCGCTTTGCATTTAATGCTTTTTATTCCAATAATCACCATAAGACAAATTTCTGTAAAGGTCAACAGTATAAAGAAAAAAAAAAGAGAAAAACCCCGGACGATTGCCTTGCACTCGTAGACTGTTCGCTCCTTTAAATATATATATATATATATATATATATATATATATATATATATATATATATATATATATATATATATACACCGGGCGTCCCAGCTAACTTGAACCAACGGGTACAAAATAATATACTTGAGGTAGGTCAGTAAAACCAATTGTGTACAACTGCCAGCCTCCTTGCGCACTACAGGCAATTTTGTTTTGCAATTACTTAATTAGCTAATTATGTTAATTTCTCTAATTTATTAAATATCGGCTTTAGACCAAAAATGTGAATTGGAAAGTTCTAGAGCACCTTCAGAAACCCCCATTTCATTAATTGCGATAAAGAAAGTCTCACGTGTATCTTTTTTTCCGGGCTCAGAAAGCCCGCGAAATACAAATAATACCACGTGACTAGGGTATTTGTGCGCCTCGATTGTGGTGCTCTCAGTCGTGGTTTGAGCAAACGAAATTAGCTGCGGCCGTGTCTTCTTGGCCCCGTTAAAGCGGCAGGCCGATATGCCTGCGATGGCTTCTTCGCCCGCGTCAGACAGCCGGCCCACGTGACGGTGCAGTAGCAGCGAGAGCGGCGAGCCGACACCACCGAGATTCTAACAAGGCCTCCTTCTCTCCCATCAGCGAACGTCAGGACAAACGGATGAGCGATAAGGTATCAGCCACTGAATCTGCGCATACATGCTTGGATAAAGGGGCGAGATGACATCATGTGACTCGACTAAAATTAGCGCTGCACCTTCATTTGCCGGTTCTTTATCGTCATCCGCCTGTCGTGATGTAGGCTGCTGCGGTGCGCAGGTCTGGCCAAAATCGCGGTGGCGACGGGCGAGCTCGAGCTCGTTCGAACCATCGCCAACATTTCTGCCTGCCGCTGCAACGGGACCATCGGGTCACGGCCGCAGCTGATTTCGTTCGCTCAAACCACGACTGAGAGCACCACAATCGCGGCGCACAAATGCGCTAGTCACGTGGTATTATTTGTATTTCGCGGGCTTTCTTCTCAGCCCGGAAAAAAAGATACACGTGAGACTTTCTTTATCGCAATTAATGGAATGGGGGTTTCTGAAAGTACTCTACAACTCTCCAATTCACATTTTGGTCTAAAGTCGATATTTAATAAATTAGAGAAATTAACATAATTAGTTATTTAAGTAATTGCAAAACAAAAAATTGCCTGTAGTGCGCAAGGAGGCTGGCAGTTGTACGCAATTAGTTTCACTGACCTACCTCACATACATTATTTCGTAACCCTTGGTTCAAGTTAGCTGGGACACCCGATACATATATATATGTATACATATATATATATATATATATATATATATATATATATATATATATATATATATATATATATATATATATATCATACACAATAAAAGCCGCAAGTGCAGGCATTGTGATGTGAAAAGTAAAACAAGTTTCGCCATTTCGCTAGCATGCAAAACTACTTCACAAATCTTGGCTTTTTCCTTTCTGGTACCTAGGAGCCAGGACCTGAGCAATGGCAGAAAACTGCAGAGGATTTCGGCAAGCGCTGGAATTTTCCAAACTGTGTTGTTGCAGTCGATGGAAAACATGTACAGATAACGGCACCACCACTGTCTGCTAGCAATTATTTCCACTATAAGGTATGATGCATTCAGTGTAGTTTGTTATTATTGTAACTGGTTCAGACTTTGTTCCCATAAAGTGGTTGTTCATGCATGTGTTATACATTTTCAGGGCACATTTTGCATTGTGCTGATGGCTATATTTGACGCCAAGTATAGGTTTCTGTTGGCGGGTGTTGGTGGATGTTGGCGCTCCTGGGCGGCACAGCGATGGAGGAGTCCAAGTCTGGCACCTTCGGAAGGAAGCTCAACCATCACGCTGTCAAATTGCCAGCTCCAGCACGCCTACCTAAAAGCCTGAAAGTTGCACCGCACGTTTTTGTCGGGGACAAGGCCTTTCAGCTGACGCAATATTTCTTGCGTCAGCTGAAGGTGAAGCCTACCCAGAGGGTATTCAACTACAGGCTCAGCAGAGCAAGGTATTAAATTATAATTTATTAGCATGCATGTCTTTATCTATTATGGGAAAAGAAAACAACCTACACTATTGCAGTCATTGTTTCATGAGTGATATTTGCCTCAACAGGTATATATACTCTCTCAAGTATTTTACACTGCACTTGAGGAGCTAGGAGCAAATCTTCTCTAAAAAAATCTGATCAGTGCAGATAAAGGCTTTCTAGTCAGACTGCACCTGGCCTATACATTCGGTTGCTGCAATGGATAGTGCTAATAACTTGGTTCAGTGTCATTTTGCATGTTTGATACTTCTGACCGAAGCACAAGTAATCACTATGCAAATTATATTGCAAGGCGTCAGATTATCATGGATTTACTGTGTTTATTGCAGGGGCATCGTAAAAAACGCCGTTGGAATATTGGCTGCTAGGTGGCGAATTCTCCTAGGTTCATTGAACCTTAGACCCCAGAATGCGGCGTTTGCTGTCCTGGCATGCTGTGCTCTGCCCAACTTCCTCTCTGCAACAAGCAACTCGGCATATTGTCCACCGGGCTATGCGGATGAGGAAGACTGTTGTGAAAACCTGATTTCAGGAGAGTGGAGGTCGGAAGACAAATCAGGTGCCCTCCTTGACATAGACAGCACGCAGTCAAGGAACTACACAGCAAGTGCTGCAGAAACCAGAAACATTTTTGCAGACTACTTCATGAACGAAGGTGCTGTGCCATGGCAGTGGGCGTATACCAGGCTTCCAGCACCTCAGAATGTGTAGAAAGCTCCGAGTACCCTATGTGTTTTTTCTTATGTGTGGATGTTGGTTTATGGTGATTGGTGGAATAATCATTGTTTATGTAAAACAATTACAAAGTTTTGGTTTGGTTTATGGGTTTAACGTCCCAAAGCAGCTCTAGTTATGAGAGACGCCATACGGGAAGACTTTCGAACTGCGGTTCTTTAACGTGCACTGACATCGCATAGCACACGGGCGCCTCGCTTTTCGCCTCCATCTGTTTAAAGCATGTTTCACTCTGGTTGCCATTGTATTACTTTTTTGCCATTGCATTATAGTTTGTAATCTGTGCCTTTTAATTAGCTTTGCGCAATACTTTGTAAAAAGTTCAGGTTGTGGATAGCAACAGTCTTTGGGACTAAGTGTTCACCCATCGCCGCATTGACCGTCAAGCTTCTAAGGGGATTAGGTGGTGTTCCATAGCAAACAAGAAATGAAAGACAGTGAATCGCAGTTACTCTTCACCGTCTGCTCTCCTGTCCGCCCCAAGAGAATGTATTTAGTTGAGAAGAAACTTGTTTAATTACTGGCGGTTTTCAGGAAATGTACATTTTGCTATAAACTGCAGGTGTTGCAGTTCTTTCTCACTTTCATATCCATTTATCAGTCACTAAGATGATTTGACTTAAATTTGCTTGGGAGCATTTGGACTATATTACACTATTTGTGACTGTTTCACTCGGGTTGCCATTGCATATTTTTTTTTACCATTGCAATACCCTTTGTGATGTGTGCCCTTTGATTAGCTTTGTGCTATACTTTGTCAAACGTTCATGTTCTGGATAGCAACAGTCCTTGGGACTAAGTGTTCACCCATTGCCGCATTGACCGTCAAGCTTCGAAGGGGGTTAGTGGTGTTCCATAGCAAACAAGAAATGAAAGACAATGAATCGCAGTTACTCTTCACCGTCTGCTGTCCTGTCCGCCCCGATACATTGTATTTAGTTGAGAAGAAACTTTGTTCTGGAAATGTGTACTTGGCAATAAAATGCAGCAATTCCAATTGCATTTCTTTCTTTAAATGGATTGGACACTCCCGCAGTTTATGTGCGACCAATTTGCCATACACAGGCCTCGTCTCTGTCATCACTGATAAGTCTGTCGACTTCTTGTAAGTCTACATCTATGCAGGCCCTCTTGTCATTTTTTTTTTTACATCCGTTGTGCTTGTTGCTCTTGGTGGAAGGGTTGCTGTCGGTGAAGGGGTTGCTGTTGGTGGGGAGGGGGTTGGGGTTGCCTGCGAGCAGCCATTGGTCGTGGACGTGCTTGGCTGGGGGCTGCTAATTCCGGAGCTCTCTTCTATATGCCCCACCAGTGTGCCTCGACAAAGATAGAATTGTAGAACAGAATTACTGCAAAGCATATAATATTATGCTACAGAGTTTGGGAGAGCAAAATGACTCTCCAGGAATTGTATCTGCGAAGTTTCTCCGCAATAAACATGCATGACATGAACTCCCTTGGCCAAGATAGAAATTCCAGACATGCTGACTACAGTAACATGCAGTGGGAGTTTCTTGTCCTTAAGACTGGCTTGTGACATTTCTAAGGGGTCTTTGTGAAAAGCTCAACTGCTTCTCAAGGCTGTGTAGCTTCAGTATTGCCTGGTTCCATTGAATGTGTGGACCACCATGGATGTATATACCTAAATGCAGATACTTACCATCTGTGTCACAGTCACTGCATATGGCATTAAATAATGCCCCAGCTGCTTCACCATACTGGCACTGACTACTCGAAAAGCCATCTCCTCTTATGTGGCTATTGGAGAAGGTGCTGAAAAAAAAGCATGTTACATGAGGTTTATTTAATCTGCCCATGCTGCTTTACTTTTTGTATTGTGCCTTTGCAAACATTCCTTATGACTATTTGGAAGCAGCGCAGTTGTACTGTGCGCTGCTCTGGCATCATTTATGTAGCCAGTCACTCTAACAACAGAAGCATATGTTGAATAAACTGCAATTTTCACACTATTTTTTATCCCATTCAAACCTGAAATGAGGGATTCTGCTGACTACAGTCTGAAACCATATAACAGTGTATATATTTCGCCTTCCTTGAATTGCGACTACTCGAACTGAATTTTCTTAACTACTTCGACATCACATCTTGTTTGTGATGCGCTTGCCCCATTTATGTAATGCTCCTCTTGGGCCCCAAGGGGAAAATAAACGATTTTAAAAAGTGAGCATTGAGCATTGGAAACATACCTGCCGATATCTACCTGGTCCTTCAAAAACATGAGCAGGTAAAAGTGTGGCCACCGATCCCGCTTCACGGCGTCTGCCCCCGAACCACTCGGGGCACCATTCTTCCACGCGCGGTGTTTTTTGGTGTCTCTTAGATTCTTCCATCGCGCCTGGATATTGCAGCCTGAAAGTACAGTTTAACAATACCAAGTTTGCTCATCTCAATATAATGAAGAACGGAGAGTGCCAAAAAAAAGCTCAAGGGCTTAACAAGCCCTTGACCCCACTTGTACATAGATAACTGGGAAAGATGATGGTGTTAAACTGATAAAAAAACAAGTGCAGAGTGAGAGATACACCTAATCAAGAATATGCAGCCAAGCTACTTGTGTAAACATATACTGTATTTGAAAAGCTCATTACATCATTATTTTGTATAACATGTTCGAGTGTGGGTAGCTAATAAGTAAGCATTTGTTGGCCATAATTAGCCCTAGCAGCTTTGATATGCCATAGGGGGTGATGCCTCGTCATGTTACATTCGATGTTCGAGGCTGTACTGTTTTAAGTGAGCAATACGTTGAAATAGCTGTTTCCCATAACTGGAAATTAGTCAGAAAATATAGACCGAAGAAATCCTATTTATGCCTGTGTCGTTAAAGTACTTTTTGTATTTCAGTCATGGCTAAGCAAAAAGTACTCGGTATAGTTTTCTTTGCAGCATATACATCCTTTCTTGTTAGTGCACTACATGACAGAAGAACAAAAACTGCTTATACACAAGTTTTAGAAATTAACCTGAGCTCACCACCACAATCCCAACAATAGTGCAAAAGCTAAACATGAACATTTTTCACATCACATTCAACAATAATTGTTATTAGCATGCAGCTGACTTTTGCCTCTCAGTATGGTTTCGCATGGTTTGAAATATTAAGCAATTAGTTGCAAAGCTTGTGTACTAATAGCATGCCTAAACGGTTGAGCATAAGCGACTACTCGCGACAGCTTGCACACTTGCTGTGCACACACGACCATGGTTGTTCAGAGAGCGTGCGATGCGCCATGAAATATGAAATATTTGTGCAGCTGCTTTCCTTGGTGCACGATTCTCGGGCTTTATTTCTCGTACACATTTGTGGCATCGATCGAGAGCGAGCATTGTGTCTGAAACGGAGTACCTGCTTAGATTCCATTTGACAGTTTTGCAGACGCCAGCTTCAGCATTCAGGCAAGCGACAAGCGTGCTCACGTATCTGAGTGAAGACAGGTTTTCAGGAAAACAAGTGTCGCAGCACCATCGCGAGAAAGCATGTCGCTGTTGATTCACTGAACGGTGCAAGCCGTCTAGTGCCATTCACAGCGTGCTTTAGCGGCCACCACTGTGCTTGCTGCATGCTCGGCAGAGAACTAGGTCTTTTCACGGCCAGCTCGAAATTCGTTCCTAGCGAGCATAGTGTGCTTTCAATGAGGGGCAGATGACGCAGCATGACTGTCGCAAGCGTTGAAAAATGAACACTGAGAACAATGTAAACATACCATCTGGGTTGCAGCCTACTTCGGCGACCACTTCGTCCCATGCCAGCGTTTTCGCCCTGCAATCTTTATAATCCATTCGGGATGAATCCCACAATATGGGACGCCTCTGGACAGTACTTATGAGCCTGTCGTGAAATTCAAGTCGACTTGCTCGGCATGGTCATAACTGTTCCTCGCTCAGGTCTAGCTTGGCCTAGCACGCGCGCGCGAAGAAACCGAGCCCGCGAGGAAGGCGGACGTGCCCGCGTATTTGGTGAGCGCCGATTGGTCGCCCTTGCTGGCCGCTTCCGGCGTCCGTCTGACGCGCGCGTCAATTATCTGGCCAGATCAGCGGCGGCGCGCGTTTTTTCTGACACCGGGCGTCGAGTGCGCGCCTTCGGGCGTGAAACGCCAGTTTGACGCGGGAAAAACGCTGCACGTATCTCGGCCTTAACAGCCCACTAATTTGGCGAATGGACGCATCTATACTGCATGATGATGAGTGCATTACTACGATTCGCGCGTAACTGCGTGCGTTGGTAGCGGATGTGACTGACTTGACTCCCATGGGATACCCTGAGGTCACGATGGCAAGATGTTCTCGTGCTCGCGGGAAAAGCGCGGCGCGTCCGTGTTACTACGGCGCTTAACGACGTATGCGAATTGTACGCGATGGCGGCGAGTTAACTTTCGCGATGAGAGTATCTTAATACACTGCGCACTCGGAATCATCGCATCCTTCAGCTCCCGCTCATCACGTATGACAGCAGGTTCACGCATTCCCCTTGTTGACACAGCTGACATTAATTACGCGTGCTCGCAAGGTAAGTATAAAGTTCGGCCCCCGCAAATGAATCAGGTAATTTTGGAAAATGGTACTTCCTCTTCGGATGAAGCCAATATTCAGCGCATCTTTTGCGCCCATTTTGCTGCCCTGTTCTCGTCCCAGGGCGTCGACCAAAGCGAAGGCTATGATGAAGCTGTCAGCTCCTTCTGCGGGCCCCTCCCTCAGCTCCCTGAAGAGGCACGTGTGGAGTTTACATCGTCCGCTACTATTGGGTAGGTGAGCGACGCTTTAGGGGCCATGAATCAGTCAACTGCGCCTGGTTCAGATGAGAGAGTGGCAGGTTTTTACACCGCCTTCTTCGACATCATCGGAGGTTTACTTCTTAAGCTTGTGAACGGCTTTCTTTCCAATGGCACGAAACCACTCTCGTTTAGCGCTGGGCGCATCGTCTTGCTCCTAAAGGATGGCTTTACATCATCAAACCTATTGTCTTGATGGCCAGTTAACCTCCCGAACACTGATTATAAACTGATTGCCTATCTCCTCGTTAGAAGGCTGCGGGCCTACCTAGAGGACTGGTAAGCCTTTACCAGTCCTGCGCGGTACTTGGCAGGTGTCAGTGGTGTATTCGTTGCTTTAGACCAGGCGAAGGCTTTTAATAACGTAGATCACAGCTATCTTTTTAGTATGCTTAATTGCGTTGGGGTGCCCCATATACAGAGAGGAAAGACAGTGTCTAAGCCGTGCTGTAGAAGAATGGCTGATTGGGCGAGTTGGGGAACCATGATGGACAGTAATATAAGTGCGCATTTTTATAAACTTTGACTATGCGCATGCGGGTACAACAAGTGTGTGTATATATATATGCTCTGTTCTTCCAATAAATCAGTTGTCAGTTCTGCGCCGTCGTTGTCCACTTCTCCTCTTTGTCTCGTCTTTGTTGCGCACTTATATTACTGTCTAATTCGTGAGCTGGAGCATCTAGATGGACGCCCATTGACTGAAATTAAAATTTTAGACCCCTAGCTCCGGCGATCGTCAGAGGTGAAGACCTCCCAGGGACTGCTCCGCTTTATGAAAAGCACAGGCCTAATCGAAAGACTAAGATTTTGCTGTTATGTTACGTGATGTGACTGTGACGTGATGTGATGTGACATGTCTGTGATGTGACTGTACTAACTTCACCCATCTCTCTCTCAAAACTTTTATATCCCCTCACCTCTTTCCCTCAGTGCAGGGTAGCAAACCGGTTTCTTTTACGGGTTAAACTCCGTGCCTTTCCTCCTCATTTTCCTCCTCCTCCTCCTCAGTTGCTTTGGCTTACCAACTGATTTTGCTCAACTCACAAGATCACTATATAATGGTTTCACCAGCCAACTCGTCCTCAATGGCACTATCGCAAGCAGGTTTGCGGTAACACGAAGGGTACGACAAGGGTGTCCGCTCTCACCCGCCCTTTTCGTGCTTGCTCTGGATCCTTTTCTGCGTAAAGTATTCAATGACAAATGAATCCGGGGCTTCCCAAAAGTAGGACAGGAAACGCTCATGGTTTCCGGGTGTGCTGATGATATCTGTGTTTTCGTTCGTGACAGCGAGAGCTTGTGAGTCTTCCTATCCACCTTTGACCAATACGCCTATCTGTCAGGTGCACAGCTCAACCCCCCCAAAACCCATGCACTACGTTTTGGGTCTTTCACAGATCCACTGCCTGTGTCGGTGAACATTGTGGCCGCAGTCCGTGTGTCGGGGATAGTGTTTGAAACAAGTGGAGTTTCTTCCCTTACTTGGGAAGAGGTTGTGTTGCTAGCAATACACGCGGTCTTGAATGCCGCGCTTTTCAGCCACTCACTAAGGGCAAAAGCCATGGTCATGAAAACTCGTGCGTGCGCTTTCGCTTTATGTTGCATGCGTCACGCTTTTTTGTGTTACGGGGTAACAGGCTGAAGTTGTCTGCCTTGCTGTACTAGCCTGCAAGCCTCGTATCCCCTTTCGTAAGCTTGTACACGAGGCTTTGAGTAAGCGCAGTGCTCACACTTTTATTGCGCCTTTTTGTGTTGTAATCTGTCGCCCTGACAAACTGATCTTTCCTTTTAAGGGATAGAATTTCCACACCTTATGAGCCGTTTGAGTTTTATTTTCCTCAAGAGAAGAGAGGTCCTACGGACAGCTTTGGCGGTGGTCATTATTATCTTTTGCGCATAGTGAATAGCGTGTATTGATATACTGCACAAATATCGTACCCACGATGGCCAGTGCGTTTTAATTGTATGCTCAATGTACAAAATAAACTTCTCTTTGTTATCGCCGCCGCCGAATTGTTTAGTTCTTTTGCGGGCGCAAGTCAGCCAAACAAAAAGTTTTTTCAGTGCACTCCCAGACACTATTTGTGTCATCGATCATGTC
Source organism: Amblyomma maculatum (assembly GCF_055883805.1). Lineage (NCBI taxonomy): Eukaryota > Metazoa > Arthropoda > Arachnida > Ixodida > Ixodidae > Amblyomma > Amblyomma maculatum. The sequence continues at coordinate 215,314,189 of NC_139345.1, forward strand.
ACCACGACGTGACAATATTTGCAAGAAAGAAGGTAACAGGTGTTAGTAGGCAAAGCAGTCATGCGTAAAATAACACATCATGAAATGGTGCAATATGCACAGGTTTCGGGGCCATCTGGTAGATGGTATTACTCTGAGTACTTCACTCATGTTCGATTGCAATGGTGAGGTGATGGAAGATACGGAGACCGCAATGATATTTGATGGATCGAGTTGATTCCATTTGTTGATCGCTAATGAAAAAAGAAATGCTCCAGAATGTTGCTTCGACATGAGTATTAAATAAGCGTTAACGCATGCTTGTGCCTGATTTGCCGTGGCAGTGAGTGGGATTCATATTTAGATACGTTTATAATATAGTTGCAGTGTAATTACTGGTATGAACATTGCAGGAGAGATTCGTTAGCCCTAGATGATAGTAATGAAAGACCAGCTGGTGCGGCAAGATCGATAGAGGAGTCAGATGAGTTTTATCTCATTTGCTATGAATGAACCTTAAATCATTTCGTTTCACTAACTCAAGTCGAGTGACATTAATGATTTATTGCGGGAGCCAAACAGTACTTGCGTTGTCTAAAAATGGTCTCTGAAGGGTAGTGAAGGAAAAAGATTCGTATATTGAGCACCTAAACATAAGCATCTTCTCAGGAAGAATCACTTTTGCAAAGCGACGGAGGTCACATTAGCAATATGCGCGTCCCATTTCATATCAGACGTTAAAGGTAACCCGTAAAGTTCAGAGACCTTTAAAAGTTGATCAATTAAAACTGTAGGTATAATTATGTGGCTGGTTTTTTCAGTGACTCTCATGCAAACAAATTTTTAACATTTAACGTCATCTTCCATGTCGTAGACCATCCAACATTTCTGTTAATACCGCTGCTTAGCTAAGGTGGTCTGCGGGATTTCCTTTCGTTGTGTACAGAATACAATCATCGGCAAAGTGTTTATGTTGCAGTAAATGATATTGATAACATCATTGATGAAGACAAAATTATTGCCGACGATTAGGTTACTTCCTAATGCGAAATTTGAGCGCAGCTCATCAGCTATTTCACCTTTTCGATAGATTGAGATAAAGATTTCAAGCAAGACACGTATGTACAATTACAGACTGCTTTTTAAAATTTTTCGCACGTATTCCTTCGAGAAACACTCCACTAACACTTTGTGGGGCCTCACAGCCCCTTTTAGTGTTTCAAACCGCGCGCGCTATTTCCTGCTTGGGTTCGTATTTGGCCGGTCTGCGCGAGTAAGCGTGACCGAGCTGCCTAGAGCGGGGCAAGTTAGATCCCATGGTAGCGAAACTTCCATAGACCCCATGGGGACCGACTGAGTCAGGCACGAGTTTCTTTTCACCCCTACGTCCTCAGCGAACGGTTCTAAATAGTAGTGTCAATAAAAAAAAGCTGACGTCACACTGACATACGCTTCGCGCAGATTTCAAATCTTTTTTTTTTTCTCGTAGACCCGAAAGACAAGGCCAACGACGACGGACTGAACGATGCCCGGCCAAGTCGGTAATAAAATTAATCCCGCAGCTATTGCGGAAATTTACTTTGGCAGGAAATTTGACAACCAATTTAAGGCAGCTGTTAATGTTGAACAGGGCCTATTATTTGCCGACTTGTCCAAGCATCGTTCAGTCTCCGTCGTCGTTGGCCTAGCTTTTCTTTGCGAGTGATGTAAAAGCATGCAGCTTTACACCGCTAGCTACATCCACATTCATTCTTCAGGCATGCACTGGCCTGATGAGTGACAAATGCGCCGTAGTGCTTGCACACCACGAAAAACACAAAGGCAGAATGGAGTATCGGAGAAGCAGAAGCAGTTTAACGTCAGCTCTCGGACGTGATCAAGCAGCAACATGGTGCAGTAAATGGAACAGCAGGCGTTAAAACAAGATTGAATATACAGCTCCAATAATAACGCAAAGTAGTATATCGCATCAGCGGTACGTCCCAGCTTGAAGATGAAAAATACACATAAAGCGCGTACTGGTACATCTTTTTTCGTGTGTAAAGTTAAACTGTGCGCAGCTATGTGCCCACAGAATCAGGGGATACAATAGAAGGAGAGCCCCGCATGGAAACAAACGCGTGGGAGCCACCAGAACAATGAATGACAGCACTGTGTACAAATACACTATTACACGAAAGCGTATTGCATTTGGTGGAATGATCTGTTTACAAATAGCGGTCAGCTTGCATACAGCATACCAAGGCAGTAAGATTCCCATCAACCCAAATATTACTCAATTGAAATATATGCATGCCAGAAAACAACCCTTCACTAACAACCGCAATAAAATGTCGGACATCTCAATACCGACCCAGATACTTAGCCTTTTTGCCTTTGTGCTGCCTTAGCATGAACAGCCATGCAACAAAACTTTGGCCTTCCTCTGCCTCGCAAACCAATGAAGCCTAACTCATATGGAGAAGGAAGGAAAACAATTCATCGTATACAGCACCACTCCACAGCGTCAGCAATGTTCTACTTTTTCATCAAGGATGGAGAAAGGGCTTGACCGATATTGTCTCCAGGCACAGGTGTCTCAATAAAAGCCTTAAAAAGGCATTCACACGCACCAAAAATAAGCAAGAAGCTGTTCCCATTATGTTACAGTGCCTCTAGCCATGAACACCAGTGCCTTATCTCAAAGATAACGCCCCTGCATGGCACAGTATTTCACAAGGCCTTCAAACGTATCGAAAGATGTGTTGCAGGACTTTTTTCTGAATGTACCGTCTTTGCCAAAAGTAATCAGGCTGCCCGATTAGCTCCTTAGTCCTGTAATTGGGCGTTTTACAGGACATGCCCAATATTAATCGCCTATACGGGGAAAAAGCCCATCACTCTTATCTGTAAAGACAATTTTTTGCCATTTCAAATAGATCAAGGGCTCCAAACACTGTTGAGAAGGAATCCCTGCAGCCTGGTTACTTTTGGCAAAGACGGTACATCTTGTTAAACAGTTTAGTGCATGCACTCCCGGATGCCGAAAACAAAGCTGTTTGCTTCTTACGTGTTCAAATATTTTAGAAAAAACCTATTTTCAAGAGAACACGCCTTCAACCAGAGCTGCAGTGTCGATCCTAACTTACGTACACATTAAAAACGGTCCAAATTCTCTTTAGCCCTTTTGGGGATGAAAGTGACGTTCCAGAATAAATGCTTTGTTGCAGCTGCTGCAAAGGTAACCACAACGTTTAACGCTACTGAAGTTTAGCGAGTGCAGCATGCGATGACGATACATATGTGCTTTACTATCTCGCCCAAGGTCCTCTGGAGACGTCGTTGTGCGTGCTGCTGAATTTTTGGGATGCGCTCTCGAAACGGCTGGTACTTCTTTCGAGGCTGTGGATATTCCTGGTGGTAGAGCGGCGGCCAGTACAGAAAGCTACAAGATGCATAAAAAACAACTGAAAGAAATACGTGCCACACTGCATAATATCTGAGGTGAAAACAGAGTAGACACACTGTCCGATAACGTGAGAAGTTGGGCGAGTTTGCAGGTATGCATGACAGGCAAGCGCGAAAGAACAAACACGGAAGAGAAGACAGCACAACACAATACATGGACCGAGACTTGCCGCTAACCGTATATCACCTGTATAGTACGCATTTTTCAAACCGGTAATAATCACTTCTCTAAGCTCATGAAGAAACCAGAAGAAACCAAAAAAGCCATCCGTCGCAACGCACAGTACAAAAATTGACTTCCGCCATTGACGATTTGAAATCAAAGATTAAGAGAGCCAAATCCATACTACTTCACAAAAACACTTCCCAATTTCCTGAAGAATGCTCCCCAAAAATTCTGGCTTTATTTAAACCCTAAAAAACGATACGAAGACAAACATCTACCGAAGATAAACATACTGCGATTACTCTGAACAACTACTTTTGCTCCGTTTTTACTAGCGATAATGGAAAACTGCCCACAATGAACTCTAGCACAGGTATGAAGATGGAAGCTATAATTATAACAGAAACTGGAGTATTAAATCTTTTACTAAATTTAGGCACTAAGAAAGGACCAGGGCCAGATAACATTCCTAACATATTTCGGCATTGATATGCTGAGTGGGTGGCAAAATTCCTTGTTCTACTCTCTAACAAATCATTAACCACTTGCACCCTTCCCAGGGAATGAAAATAAGCAAAAATAACCCCAGTACACAAATCGGAAAATAAATCTAATCCCTGGAATTTCAGACCAATATCAATAACCAGCACAGTATGCAAGCTACTAGAGCACATTATCTTGAAACACATAAATGCCTTCCTAGAAGTAAATGATATTTAAACCCCCTGTCAACATGGTTTTCGTAAGGACCTTTCCACCATTACTCAGTGAATTGAATTAACAGATGATATATCCTTGAGCATTGATAACCAGAAACAAATAGACCTCATATTTCTAGGTTTTTCTAAAGCATTTGACTGCGTATCACACACAAAACTTCCGGTAGAACTTGAGCTAACTTTGGGAACTGGTCCTGTTCTAGATTGGATTAAAAATTATTTTAGTAATCGCGCACAATGTGTTGAAATTAACAACGAGATATCCGCTTTAACTACTGTTTCCAGTTGTGATGTATGGATGCGAGAGTTGGACTGTGAAAAAGGCTGACCACCGAAGAATTGACGCGTTTGAATTGTGGTGCTGGCGAAGACTCTTGAGAGTTCCTTGGGCTTCCAGAAGATCAAATCAGTCGGTATTGTCGACCATAAACCCTGACTGCTCACTGGAGGGTCACATTCTAAAGTTAAAGCTCAGCTACTTTGGTCATCTGATGAGAAGAGAGGAGTCGCTGGAGAAAGATTTGATGTTGGGAAAGGTTGAGGGTCGCCGGAGAAGGGGTAGGCAGCGAACGCGATGGTTAGATGGCATCCTCGAGGCACTGCAGATGAAGTTACGTGATGTTAGGAAGATAGTGAGAGACCGGAAAGCGTGGCGTGACATGGTCCATAGGGCCACGAAGAGTCGGACACGACTGAACGACTGAACTGAACTGACCCCAATGAACTGTCCTAGCTCCAATATTATTCTTAATTTTTATAAATGACTTACCAGCTTGCGCTTCACATAATAATAAACTTTTTGCTGATGATTGAGTTCTTTATCAGGAAATTAACTCCATTGATGATGATCTAACTTTAAACAACGCCATAACAGCAGTGGTGCCAGGACTGGCAAATGTATATCAATTCAAAAAAGTCTATTCTTTTATCTATAACAAGAAAAAAGCATTCAGCAGCATTTCAGTCCATCCTTAACAACATTCCCCTTGGATCTGTTCATGAGTATAAGTATCTTGGTGTGACACTAACTTCTGACTTCCGGTGGAACTCTCACGTTAACAACATCACGTCAACCGCCCTAAAACAGCTATTCTTTATTAACAGGTGTCTTAAACTAGCACCACCTGAAACAAAGTTACTTGCAATAAAACACTTGTCAGACCGGTATTAGAGTACGCTAATACCGTTTGGTTCCCGTTTACTAAACAGCTCATTAAAAAACTGGAGCCAGTAGAAAGAAAGGCACTCACCAACAGAATTACTCAAACGTGCAGAGCTACTAACCTTAGGGAACAGAGCATATCTTGCAAGAGTTAAAATCATATACCAGATAATACACAATCAACTAAAACTGCCTATTACAAATTACATGCCGATGTCCTCGAACAGATTACCCCTTATAACCTTACGTATACATTAGGCGAATTCTCATTTTATACTGATATTTTCAAATACTCATTTTTTCCAAGGGCAACACGAAAATAGAACAATCTACACACGCGCATTTCTAACAGCACGTCCTTAGCTGAGTTTTGTTCCCTTCTTGCAGATGAATTATAGCCATTGCAGTAACAATTGTATTCCTTATTTTTATGCTTCCTTGTTCTGTTGTTATTCTTACTTGTCTGTGCCTGTTCAAGTTGTGAATTCATTATAGTCGATTTTCTCCTTTTTTCGTATTTTAAAACTTTATTGTGCCTTGACTGTCGATTACAACTAATACTGATCCCCTCGCTGTATTATTCGTAATCATGTAATTAATATATGTGACATATCCTGTGTTCTTCGATCGTTGTAAGCTGCATGTAACACTCTACACCATGTATTATTGTTTGCGCTTTTATGCTTTAGTATAATATGTTCACAACCCTTCCTGTTACAATTTCTGATGGGATTCGCAGTATCAAATAAACAACAATAAGCGCAATAAAAAAAATGGTCATTTGAAGAAAGACTAATGAATACTTCTATTACTGGATGTTGACAATTCACTTAGAACTCATGCACTTTATTTAATGTTCTATTCGAGCACTATAATAAAAAGTGCTTTAAAGTGCCAGCACGTTTTATTATAGTGTTATTATTAGTTATCGTTATTTATTAAAAACATAGCAAAAACGAGAACTGAGGAATGCTAACGAGAAATTCACAGATGCTGCTGAGCTCTCAAAGGCGCAAAACGTCATCGCCCTCTCGGCACCGTCATTTATCAACACTTCTTTTTACAGATTCTTTTAATGCAGTCACGTAAAGCACGTAAGACTATAGCCCACGCGCCTACCCGTCAGTAACTTTTCTCGAACAAATTCATGGATTTGAACTGGTATAATGCGATGCAGTAACTGAAATGAGCAGCAAAGCTAGCTGGAGGAAGGTTGTGCGCAATCCCACGCGCTCACGAAAAGGAATTTAAATGCTCGCTCGCTCACCTTCCGAGTTATAATTCCAAAGCAACGCAGTCAGACGCCGTTGGAGCAGTGCATGCCGATACCTGCTGCGAGGGAACGTCTCTCCGGAGATCCGCCGACGCAACACCGTCCGAGAAGCTTTGCAGGATACAAGCTTTGCCGCAGCCAACACAACGACGTGCGCATACGTCTGACACATTATAAACTACGTTCATGTTGTGTGCCGGTTCCAAATAGCAAGAAGAAGACGTGGCGGTACGGTTTCCTTCATCCGTGTAACGATGCAACGAAGACATGGCTGAACTGCCATCTTCCCGCACGCAAGCCGATCGCGTTCTGGACGGTTCCGCCGGGTGTACAAGAGCAAGAAAGGCCGCTAAAAAAGACGATGCACGATAATTACTGCCCAATAACTATGCCGCGTTCTCTTAAAAAAATCTAGAAGCTAAATTTGATTAACATAACGTAAAGATGTTATTTTGTTTTGTTTACTCAGTAGTTCCAATATTTACAACCCCATTTTAAGATGGCCCTTCAAGCGATTGGTGTCGCTGGCAATGGGTTTCTGTCTCCGTTTGATTCCAAGTTTTGTGACCATGCGATGGGCCTTGGCTGGGGCGGCATGTTATCGGCGCGATACCGAAGGTAGATAAGCGCGTCGGAAGCAAGGCTCGGGGCTTTTCGCCAGTAGCCGGCCCATACCGAAAGAGATTAGTAAAGATGGGACACTTCCATACGGCCCAGCGGCCCATTTGACTGTAGCGCACCAAGCGGCCGGCGGCAACTACTTCCGGCCTCGCTGAAAGGTGCGTGATTTAAATGCTAGCATGCGCTGCGCCCTGCCCTTTTGGCGCATTATTTTGGTTTTATTTGGTCTGCTAGTGTTTCTCTTTACTTTTAGCATGCATACCAACATGAAAAATAGATTCCCAGCTCTCTGAACTGGCCTTCAACGCAGCTGCGCCACAGCCTTTGCAAAGCGGTATTGCAGAAAACACGCAAAGTGCTTTGTGAAATGAACAATTTATTTTGCTGCATATAAAACACATAAAAGATGCAACAGATATAGATGGATGCATTGACAAAACTTGGCACACATTAGGCGATTTGCACAGTACAGAAAAATAAAAATACACAGTGCGAGAAACAGCACTTAGGTAGAGACAAAAAATAGCATAGCGTTGATTTCCGAATTATGGCAAATGATATGAAACAAAACAAGCATTATACACAAAACTACACAGTCCCTGTCGCGGCTACCTTAGCAAGGGTAACTTGTGTTGTTCAGGGCAGAGAGGAATATTTACGCTTGGGGGAAGGCCACACCGTTCACTCGTCGGATCTGCCGTGCTTCGGCTGCAGTCCGTGGGTCCATGCAGTGCTGTTGGAACAGGAATGAACACGATGCATAAGGTTGCATTGAAATATAAGGCCACTGCACCGCGCACACATCTGCGCATTAGGGTGCGTGCTGAAGACTTGGTGAGCAGGAGTTGTGGTCCACAAGAGAAAAGCTGTCATTCGTAAAATTGATACAAAAGCTACTCGTGCAACGTAGAGGTCAGGAAATGCAGGCGAACCGTACCTATCTTAAAATGCATTTCTATAGTAAGTGAAATAACAGCCACTAAACTAACAATATTCCTCAAAAGCACTGAACAACTGAAGCAATGAAGCTTGCAGCATAATAAAACATTTCTCACTTTAACGTTGTCCAGTTAAATGCAACGCGACACCACCCAAAAACTAGCCGTTCGCAAAATCGCAGCCTGGCCTCACTGCGGCCGGCGAGCACCCCATGTTGGCTTTCCCTTCATACGCGACTTTGTGAAGCGCAGACCGCCGTGCTGAGCTAAACTGTCCGAAATTTGACAAGAATGGCAACACAAAAAAATTGACAAGTTTGACAAGAATGGAACATTTCTCACCGTGCGGTTGCCCTGTTAAACGCGATACCACGCAAAACTAGCCATTCGCAAAACCGCCTCACGTCATGTCACGTCACCGCGGCCAGCACGGCTTGTCATGCCTGTTAGCTTGCCCTTTAAGCGCGACTTTGTGAAGCGCAGTCGCTGCCGTACTGAGCTAAACTGCCTGAAATGCTTCGCAGCTTGACAAGAAAGTCAAGAATGCAACATTTCTCACCTTACCATCGTCTTGTTAAACGCGGCACGTAGGAAAACTAGCTTTTCGGAAAACCGCGTCAGTCCTAGCCGCACCGGCCGGCTAATACGCCATGTTGGCGCAACGGCGTGCCTTGGTGCCTTCACATGCCACTTCGTCCAGCGTGCTGAGATAAACTGTTCGAAATGCAGCTCAGTTTCGCAGGAACACCACATATTAAACCTCGCCGCGGTTGGAAACTGCCGGAGTGTCACGAACTTTTCTATGCCTGAACAGCCAGCGCGCCTGTTCACAAGCTGCGAAACTTAATCGGCACCGGTCGGCGTGGTCATGGTAAACTGGTTCAAATGCAGCGTAGTTCAGCAAAAAACGTTGCTCGCCTTGACGTCGTTCCAAACCGCAGTCGTTCCGCGTAGCAGCCCACGAGAGATAAAAATATGCAGTCTGTGCCGCACAGGCGCGCGAGGCACGAGCAGACAACCGCTCGCTGCCTTCGACAACTTTCTGTCGTCTGCTCCGGCGGGCTACCGCTGCAGCGAGTGCCGTCGCACGCGCGTCCGCGCATGTCCGCGCGGGTGCCGCCATCCATCAATCGGCGGCAGCGCAAGAAGTAGCGCATCATTTCCCGGGGAATTTTCGCCGAGTGTCCGCTCATTACCAATCTCTTTCTCTATGGCCGGCCAGCGAAGGACTGCCAGTGAGCGTCACAGGCCGGCGGGATGTACACGAACAACGGAGCGGGGTCCTTCCAGACGGAGACTGAAGCAGTGCCTACAAGAATGACTTAGGAGTATTAGCGTGAGTTGCTGCACGCGAGAAGCAATGCTTTTGTACTTCTACTACTTGCCCTATTCGCGCCGCAGTGTGTTTTGTGTTGCCTCGGTAAAGCCCTCACCCTTGTTCCATTTTATTCTTGATAGTCCATTGTCGCGCATGTTGACAGCATGTTTTCAGCGCAATTTTGACGAAAGTTGTTTCTTTTTTAATTAATACTTTTCTGTTGATCCGGAATAAGTCGGTGTTTAGAAGAGGGACTTGGTTTTTCACTCGTCTGGCGAGACCATGGCTAGCAGACCCATATTCTTGAAGGTGGAACATTCATCTGGCGCCCAACGTGATTTCTGCTTGAGCTTTGGCTTACCCCACCAGTGTCGCAATTTGAGGTTCATGCGGTTTCGTGCGTAGCCATGTTGGACTATTTCAACTTACCTGGTTGACAGGGGCAGTTCTGCTTCCCACACAGGCTGATTCCGGGCATGAGCAATCAGGAGACAGGAAAAACGAACCGTCGGACTTCGGTAGCGGAATGCTTAGCCTATTGTCCCAGCTACTTGAATAAAAGGCACATTTCAGAGAAATGATAGGAAGCAAGGCAGTTTCGTCAGCACACACTCCCTTGAATCGCGATAATCAGCTGCAGCTGAATTTGCCCGTGCCAAGGTTTGAAGGATACGCCAACAAGAAATCTCTTTGCGATTGTCTTCATGAAATCGGCTATTATCAGATGACAATTTCGGACAGATCTCTCGTCACGCGTGTGCTGCCTCTAGCTTTGGTAGGTTGCGCATCAACCTGGAGGCGTAGACAGCGGCCGTTCACAAAAAACAGGATTTTACAGACCGTTTTCGAGAAGGGTTTTTGCCTCCTGATTATATCATCCGTATAAAAGACGAGTTTTGCACCAGGACGCAAGGCGAAAACGAGGGTTTCCTCAAATTTTAGCGCAATTTTCAAGAGCTGCATGAGTGGGCAGATCCTGCAGCTGTAGAGCCAGAGAAAGTGGCTCTTGCCATACATCGGTGCCATCCAAGGTACCAGCCATATCTCCGGCGTCGCCAGTTGGCGGACTTCGATCACATGGCTAGAGAAGCATCCCGCATCAAGGCATCTTTCCTGGCGGAGCTCCAGTACAAACCACCTCCCCCGCCTTGAGCCGTACTGTGCGTGGCCTGGATCATCGGCAGCGAGCAGTCTGGTGATGCCAGGCTGCCGTACGGGGGCGGGCGACTTGCACGGGGTCACAAGCCCTGACAAGCCGATTGCATGGGGTGACAGGTCAGACGGGGCCCCGTGTCTTCTTGACATACGAAGGTGCTGGGACCTCTAGTGTGGCAGCAGTTGGGCCATCAAATGTCAGAATGCGCAAATCACGGACACCACCTGAAGCAGCTGCCATCTTCCATTCACCATGGGGTGCAATGTTGTCACCTTCGGGTGCAACGGCGTCACCTTCGGGTGCAATTGCGTCACCTTCTGGTGAAACTGTGTCACCTTCGGGAAATAATGTCGCCTTCAGGTGCAGTTGTCACCTTCGAGTGCAATAATGTCGGCTTTGGGTACAACGTGCAATTAACCTTCGGGTGCAATCATGTCCGGGTGCCATAGCGTTGCCTTCTGGTGCAACGTGGGCGTCGCCACCGGGCGCAACGTGGGCGTCGCCACCGGGCGCAACGTGGGAGTCACCTTCGGGTGCAATAATGTCGCCTTCGGATGAGACATGGGTGTCACCTTCGGGTGCAGTGGTGTCGCCCCCGGGCGCAACTTGTCCTCTGATTCGCAGATTCAGGACACCGCAAGGCAGGGGCTTTGGTCATCGCACCATCCAGCTGCCAGGCCGAGCAGACGCGGTCAAACGCCGGGAGAGCTGACCCAGTCGCTACCCCAACTGCCCGAATCGACACAGGGGCTATTGACACAGGTGCCATTGTCACCACCTGCTGTGCACAAGTCAGACCCCGAGGAACCCTACGACCGCACGGTGATTGCAGTGCCGTCAACCTCTTCCTTTAATCAAAACCAGCAAGACAAGACCCCGCTAGTCGCGATCAAAATGGCCGGACTTGAACTTCCAACCCATTTAGACACAGGGTTACGGTGTCAGTCTTTGGCGATCACGTAAAGAATTCTTGCGAGGCAAAACACGCGGAGTGCAAACACTAGCCTTCGTATGCCGTCGACTCATGTAGTAGCCGTCACCTCAGCAGCCCCCCGCCCCCAGCAGTTTCTATAAACGGTGGAAAGATTAGACAGCGTTTCGTGCATCTCCCCGGTCTATTCTCGCTAGTCATAGTCGGCCGTAACTTCATAGTCAAGGCAGGAATTGTGATGCATCTCGGTAAGGGTACCTAACGCTAAGGCACCGGAACAGAAGCATTTATGTTCACGACCAAGGCCTATGAGCCATAGTCGCAGTTGCTTGCCACCAACGGCCATTCGGCCGATGTCTCAGGAAACGGTATTCTCACAGTTTTGAAGTTCTTCACGGGGTCACCAACGGAACAATGCAGAATCGAGACAGTACTCAGGCCCTTTGCAGCAATGTTCACTGAGGCTATAGGGAAGGCCAACGTACTAACTCACAAGCTCGACCCGGGCGGTGCATGGCGGATCCGATTCAATCCAAGACCCTTGAGTGTCCACAAGCGAACACTTCTGGATGGTACCCTCAACGAAATGGTGGCTACCGGTGCGGTGAAACCCTCAATTAGCCCCTGGGCGTTCCCTGTTGGTTTCGCGCATAAGAAAGATGGCACAGCCGAGATGTGTGTCGATTATCGACGTCTGAACGCTGTGACACTGTGAGACTCTTACCTTTTTCCATCAGTTTACTCTGTCATGTACTCACTTGGGTTGTCAGCTAAGTTTTTTAGAACTCTTGCCTGTAGAAGAGATTTTCTGCAAATCCCCATTGACCGCTGTGACATTAAGAAAACGGCTGTCACTTGCCACCGGGGTCTGTTCTAATTTGTGCGATTGCCTTTCGGTTTGTACAATTCACCTGGTACTTTTCAATGTATAATGAATATTGTGCTGAGAGAAGCTAAGTTTAACTACGCTATGGACTACTGGATGACATAGTAGTGTTCTCAGAAAGCTTAGAAGAGCAGCTCCTTCATCTAACCAGGGTTCTTCAACGAATGCAGAATGCGGGTATCACCATTAACCCTTGCAAGGTTCACTTGATGACAAGTACAATCAGTCTTCTTGGCTTTATTGTGGAACAGGGCACAATTCGCCCGGATGAAGAGAAACTTCAGGCAATTCTGTAGCTCCCACCTCAAGCCAACATAAAGAGTCTCCAGTGTTTCTTGGGCATGGTGGGATTCTACCGCCAGTTCATCCCGAACTGCGCTGACATAGCACGGCCTCTCCATCAGCTACTCCGGAAGGGTGCGCGCTGGTCATGAACAGAAGCAGAGCAGGGATGATTCCGTTCACTGTCTGTAGCCATCGCGGATACTGCACTCCTGCGGGTTCCAGACCTTAACCGGCCATTCACAGTACAAACTGCTGACAGTGAGTGCGGAATTTGTGCGGTATTGCTTGAAGAGCATCAAGGAAAGCTTTGCCCATTGGCGTTTGGTAGTCCTGCACTAATGGGACCCTGAAAACAACTATAGTGTTAAAAAGAAAGAGTGTCTCGCGATTATATTTTCACTAAAGAAATTTGACATGAATTTGAATGGTTGCGAATTCCCTATTCAAATCAACCATGGCTTTCAAGGTTACAAAACCCAGCTGGCTGTTTAGCCCGCCGCTCACCTGCTCTCCAAAAGTACAATTACATGGTGGAATACAGAAGAGGCACTTTCATCACAGTAGCCGATGCCTGTCCCGATCATCAATTCCTGGTGAGGGCGAGCGAAACCCCGTGGTCCACGCGGTGGCAGCTCCTGCAGACACCTGGGGCACACTGGTAAACCGCCAACAGCTGCTCGACGCTCAGCTCTCAGACGACCAGTGCAACCAGATACGCCAAAGCCTGACAGCGCCAACCCTGCAGGGAGCCGGGCGCCTAACGTAAACTATGACAGCTACGTGGAAACAGAAGATGGCTTGCTCCTGCGGTATATATACCTGCTGCGGACGCAGAGACTGGTGAGTCCGCATTTCGTGTGGTCGTTCCTAAGAACTTCCGTAAGCATTTTCTAGAGTACTTTCATTATACACGCCTCGGAGGCCACAGCGATGGCAAGAAAACATATGACAAATTGTGTCGCGTCGCAACATGGCCCCGCATGAGAAGGGATGTCCTAACAAAAATACGTCCGCACTTGTCATACCTGCAAGACCACGAAGCCGAGGAGAGGGAAACCACCGGGCCTAATGCAACCTGTAGAGTGCCGATATCCGTAGGAAATTATAGCCTGCAACGTAATGAGTCCCTATCGCAGATCAGTGAAAGGGAATTGCTACTTGTTAGTAATCACTGATCATTTCTCGAAATGGGTAGAATTGTGTCCCCTGAGTAGGCTAGACTCTAAGAGAATTTGGGATAAGCTACTAGAAACATTCACCCGCTTTGCCTTCCCAGCTATGCTTATCACTGATAATGCCACGTATTTCACCGGTAGATTATTCTGTGACACCTGCAAAGCTCTTGCCGAGCAGAACAAAAAGACTACGCCCTACCACCCTCAAGCAAACAATAGAGAGTGAGTGAACCGAAATCTCAAGACTTTTATTGCGGCATTCAGGGAGCGGGACAAGGACTGGGACGCTCGTATCCAGGAGATGGCCTTCGCCACAAGAACCACGATAAACCGGTCAACAGGGTTTACGCCAGCGGCCATTCTCCTTCGTCGTGAGCTCAGGTTCCCTATTGAGCATGATCTGAATAGCTCTGATTTACCGGGTATAAGCCATTCTAAATTCGCGCATGATCTTTTCAGACGCTTCGCCGATGCTCTGAAGGAGGCAGGGGAGAGCGCGGATCTTGCCCGCCGGGAACACTGCACCCAGTACAACAAGGGAATGCGACCTTTGGAGTTCACAGTCGGCGACAAAGTCCGCCGCACGCACCCACTAAGTTGTGCAGAAAAGGGGTTTGCTGCTTCTCGCTCCGCGATGGGCACGATGACAAAGCGATTGTCTCGGCTTTCGTACTTTATTCGCCATGTGCAGGGTGGACCAGTCAACGTGTACGATCTCCGAGCTTACCACGGCCGTCCATTAGCCACATCGAGCCACTTGACCTACCAAGCACTACGGCTCCCCGCACTCGACGGATACCTCCGAGCATATGCCCCACCAGCTGCGGTACCGGTTCCTACCTTATCCTGCGCTATTTTTATTTTACGCCTAGGAAGGTGTCCCGTCTTGAGAGTAGAAGGGAGGGAGTGTGGGGCCCCATAACCCCTTTTAGTGTTTCAAACCGCGCGCGCTTTTTCCTGTTCGTGCCTTCTTCAGCCCACCTAAATTAGCGCACATGTACCCAGCACATTCCAATGCAAATTTTAAACACTGCGGCGAAATAGCCGGGTATGGTCATATACTATGGAGCTGCAAAAAAGCGCCGCCACCGGCGGACCTACTACCAGTCCCTTCTTTAAAGCTGTGGAGGCTATACTGGCCAGCTCAGACCCCTTGACGCAAGTACGGGCTACTGAGTGGGCTCAAAAGGTCGCCGAGAGCAACGGACTTGAGGCCATCAAAGTAGCGCCCACAAATCACTAATTGCTGACAAAAAATGTTTTCCAATCCTGTTTGTGTTGGTAATAGCCCGGGCAGAGCAAGTACGCAGGAGCGAGCTGCCTGTAGTGGGGGCGACATATTAACGGCGCGAAACCGAGGGTAGATAAGCGCGTCGCAAGCAAGGCTTTGGGGCTTTTCGCCGGGCGGCCGGCCAGCGAAGGGCGGCCAGTGAGCGTCGTAGGCCGGTGGGATGTACACGGAGGACGAAGCGCGGTCCTGCCAGCTGATAGCGATTCGGCGTTTCGGCAACCGGAGAGCACCCTCGCCACCACGCACAATGAGGGGGGAGGAGGTATATGCAGCGGCGTACAGGAGAGCACGCGCAGCTATCTGATAACACGTGCGGTCGGCGCCACCCAGGAAAAGGGGGGGGGGGCTGAGCTGGGGGGTGAAAGAGGGTGGCGCTGGTTACGAGGCCGACGCCGACGCGAAACCCAGGAACGAGCGCCAGAAATCTGCGCCCTAAAACAATCCTGGTCCTACACTACTCCTCATGTAACTGGTCCTGGTCTTAATTGGACCTGCTCGAAAGTTACAAATTGTGAGCGGTTGCTCAAGAAATCCGTGGTCCGCTGAATCTGAGATTGGGCACGCAGTACTACCAGGATGCAGAATATTAACCTGTTCATTCATATTGTGCAGACCTTTTTTGGCGTACTCTTCCAGCCAGCTTCGGCAGCCATGAAGGACCATGAATATAATCATAGAATTGGCTGGAACCACCAGCTTCTGCGCGCCCACACTGTAAAGCGTGTTCAACGCGGAGCACGTGACCTGCAGCAATCGCCACGATACTGTGATATTGTAAAAGAAGGCTAGGTCGAGATGGCGAGGTCGTGACGGCAAGGACAGCGAAGCCTTGTCTAGCGTTTTAATCCGATCACAAACCCAGGCGCGCGCTGGAGCCGGCGCCGCGGGACGATGATGATGGTATGCACAAATGAAAGAAGAAGATCATGGCATGTACAAATGGAAGAAGGTCCACAGAAGGCTCACACAATATGCCCGGGGGGTCGGAAGCGGCCAGCCTGGCCGCTCCCAACTAACCGATGTACCGCGGCGCACAAACGGTTTCAAGCGAGAAACATGAACAATTTCAGTTCCACGGTGGCGTCGATCGGCTGGGGGATCAACAGGCGTGACTTTGTAGTTAACTGGAGAAGTTTGGCTGATGATCTCGTAGGGACCAAGGTAGCGGTGGTGGAATTTGTCACTAAGGCCAGGGATGCGCAGTGGTGTATAAAGCAGTACTTCGTCACCGGGACGATAAGAGACCACGCGATGCGTAGAATCGTAGCGACTCTTACGGTCTTCCTGGCACGCTGCTGTGTTGAGGCGGGCAAGATGACGGCATCTGGCTACACGAGATAAGAAATGGGTAGGCACTGATGTGGAGTAGTCGGGCGCAGAGAAGAAGGAAGCGTCGAGGATTGTAGTGGGAGGACGGCCATAAACGAGGAAAAATGGAGAATAACCGGTATTCCGCTGTACTGCTGTGTTATAGGCGAAAGTGACGAATGGTAGAATAGTGTCCCAATTTCGATGATCCGGTGTGGTGTACATGGAGATCATATCCGATAATGTGCGGTGAAATCGCTCAGTCCGCCCGTTAGTCTGGGGATGGTAGCTTGAGGTTGTCTTATGAAGGGTGGATGACGCGTAAAGAACTTTGGCAACGACTGTCGATAAGAAGGCCGTCCGCGGTCCCTTAGGAGCACCCGAGGAGCGCCATGACGCGATACAATTGATCGCAAAAGGAAATTTGCTACTTCTTGAGCGGGACCGGTCGGTACAGGTGCTGTCTCAGCGTAGCGTGTAAGGTGGTCGACAGCTGTTATAATCCAGTGGTTACCCCCATCGGAGAGAGGTAGGGGACCATATAAGTCTATGTCGACTACGTCGAATGGCGTGGCGAGACAGGAAACAGGTTGTAGAAGGCCAGCGAGCGAAGACGTCGGCCGTTTACGATGTTGGCACAGAGGGCAGGATGCGACGTATTTGGCAACGCTGGAAGATAGGCCAGGCCAAAAGAATCGTTTATTCTCACAGTCGTAGGTTTTGTCAACACCAAGGTGACCTGCAGTAGCGTCATCGTGGAGAGCCGCCAGTATACGTGGGCGACGCACACGCGGCACGACTGGGATCCAGCGAGTTCCATCAGGGCAGTACACGAAGCGGAGTAGGATGCCATCCTCGAGCTTAAAATTGCGAAGTTGTCGGCGAAGCCGAGCATTGGGTGGGTCCGAAGCGCCAATAAGGCGGTCGATGATGGGACGGTAGTAGGCATCGGCTAATTGCTGTGAGCGGAGAGCGTGTTTGTTCTCAGAGTCCTGAAATGAAACTGTTGTGATATACGTCGGGGAAAGAGATGGTCGGTTGTGGTCGTAGGTGGAAATGCATTGGGAAGAAAAACATCAAGCCGATTTCGAAAGTGGACAGCGAGAAAGAGCGTCGGCGTCTTGGTGTTGGCGGCCCGATTTATAAGTGACGTCGAAATTGTATTCTTGCAGGCGTAGAATCCAACGGCCAAGTCGGCCTGTCAAATTTTTGAGCGAAGACAACCAGCAAAGAGCATGGTGATCGGTCACAACTTTGAAGTGCTGACCGTATAGGTAAGGGCGAAACTTTTGGACAGCCCAGACGACGGCAGGGCACTCCTGCTACGTAATGGTGTAGTTTTTCTCAGCTGGAGTCATAGTCCGACTGGCGAAGGCAATCACTTTCTCACGCGAAGTCGCATCGCGCTGCAGAAGTACAGCGCCAAGACCGAGACCACTGGCATCAGTGTGCAGGATGGTTGGAGCGCTGTCACTGAAGTGGCCAAGAACAGGGTCTCATGTGAGGGCGTGCTTCAGGTTATTAAAAGCGGCTTCGCACTGTCCACACGAAAGGGCTGCGTGCTTTAAGTAGTTCATGAAGTGGAGCAGCAATACTTGCAAAATGCCTTATAAAACGCCGGAAATAAGACGCCAGGCCGAGAAAACTGCGCAATTCTGTAATCCGTTGTGGCCGTGCAAAGTTCAAGACCGCGATGATTTTTTCAGGGTCTGGGCGAATGCCGTTATGGCTGACTAGATGTCCCAATATTTGAATTTCCTTCTGTGCAAAGTGGCACTTCTTGGTGTTGAGCTGAAGGCCCGCTGAAGCGAGACACGTGAGGACCTCATTCAGGAACGTGAGATGGTCGTTAAAAGTTGACGAAAAGATGACAATGCCATCCAAGTAAAATAAACAGGTTCTCCATTTTAGGCCACGAAGCACAGTATCGATCGTTCTTTCAAATGTCGCTGGTGCGTTACAAAGTCCGAAAGGCATAAGATTAAATTCGTAAAGGCCATCGGGAGTTGCGAAAGCGGTTTTTTCTTTATCGTCCTCGTGCATAGGTATTCGCCAATAACCTGAGCGGAGGTCCAAAGTCGAGAAATATTCGTCGCCTTGGAGAGAGTCAAGGGCGTCATCAATTCTTGGCATTGGGTATACATCTTTGCGGGTAATTTTCTTGAGTGCGCGGTAATCAACACAAAAGCCTACCGAGCCGTTCTTTTTTTAACTAACACTACTGGGGAGGACCAAGGGCTTGTTGAGGAAGGAATAATATTGCGATGGAGCATGTAATTTACATTTTCTTCAATTACTTTTCGTTCAGAGAGGGAAACCCAATAAGGCCATCGGCGAACGATAGAGTTACCTTCAGTAATAATGCGATGGTGCGCAACACTAGTCCGTCCCAGTGGTGGGGAAGTGGCATCAAAAATGGCTTGGCGGTGTCGAAGCAATGTCAGCAGTTCTTGGCGTTGGTTCGGCGTGAGGTTAGGATTAATAGTTTTTGTGAGAACAGAAAGAGAGACGTCTGGCGAAACACGGTGCTGAGGTAGAGGGGAGGTGAGCACCATCAAGGACAAAGGTTGAACATCCACCATACAGGGGAGAGAAGTTCCTTTTGGGAGCACGAGGGTTTCGCGTGAAATGCTAGTGGCCACTACAGTCGCTGAGCCGTTGCAGAACCTCACAAGACTAGACGGGAAGGCGATACCGCGTGCAAGATGATGATAAGATGGTGCGATGAGTACGTCCCCGTCAGTGATGTGGTCAGAAACAACGGCAAGCAGTTTTTCGCACTGAGGAGGCAAAACAGTATCAGCGGCGGCAACGAGGGGATGATGTCGTTCAGAAACTTCAGATGAAAAATCGCTGTCTGTCATATGGATAACACGGTCGCCACAAGAAATTAACGCCGAAGCGGTTGACAAAAATCCCATTCAAAAATCATCAGATGCGCACATGGAGAGAGCCCAGCAAACTGCACATGATGACGGACGCCGTCAATAACTACTCGTACGGTGCACTTCGCTAAAGGGCGCAAAGGGACGTCATTGGCTCCACAGAGTTCAGGCCCATCATATGGTTTCGTCACTTTTCGCAAACGGTTGCACAAATCAGCGTCAATGACAGAGATTGCAGCTCCTGTATCAATCAATGCTTCGAACGGTAATCCTTCAGCGAAAACAGAAATCACATTATACGGGCGATCTGAAGGACTTGTGGTAAGTTCGCAGAGTGCAGTTTGACCTCCGGAAACTGCAACGCTTAGTTTTTCGGATGGCGGACAGGGAGAGTTGTTGCGGGTCGGAGAGGGGAAACTGAGCGGCGGTATGGGGATAGGGACCGGCGTCGGGATGCATGGATTCCACGAGGCTCAGACGAGGATTCTTAAGGCGAGGATGATCTTCGAGGTGGGCTTGGAATAAACCGGCGTTGATAATATGACGTTGAAGGCATGTCACTTTCAAAGGTATCTTAACCACGGCGCTGGTTCTGGAGGCGGCGACGAAATAAGCCGGATATATGTCCTCTAATGCCACAGTAACAGCAAACTGGTCGGGAGGGGCGCCAAGGTGCGTAATAGGGTGGTGCAAGTTGAGCCCTCGCTATTGCATTGACGTGATTGTAGGTTGGTGCAGGTCGGGGCGGGGGAATCAAAGGAGGAGGGGATGCTGCGACGTGCGCGTAAGTCGGTACTGGGCGGGGTGCCGGAGGGTCAGATGCCATAGGTTGGGTGATTGTTGCCAGCTCTTCTTTGATGATGCTGCGGAGACCGGCGTCATTACATGTTGCGGAAGAGTGATCGCACCCGTGTCGACAGACAGGCTTGAGGGCCTGGAGCTCCTCGTGGATGATGGCTCGAATAAGTTCCCGCAGATCGAGATCAGCATAGGTCGGGCCAGTAGCGTTGGCGGGCTGCAATCGGGAGGACTGCAGCTGGTCGATGCATTGGCAGGTCGTAATAATGGAATCGATAGTGGAATGATTCTGAGCAACTAGAATTTATACGCCATAGAATTGATTCCTTTCAAGACGTGGTGAACTCGTTCAGGTTCCGCCATGGTGGGACTAATACGCCGGCAGAGTGCAAGTATGGCCTCTATGTAAGACGCATATGACTCATCAGGACATTGAAGACGTGAAGCGAGCTTGGTCTTCGCGATCTCAGTCCGAACTGCCGGGTCGGCGAAGTACTGTCGGAACTGCTGTTTGAAGGTGGGCCAGTTAGTTGTGTGGGGCTCGCGGTTGATGAACCAATTCCTGGCGACCTCAATAAGGTAGAAAGAGACGTTGAGAAATATCAGAGCATCGTCCCACCGGTTGTAGGCACTGCAGCGTTCATAGGTGTCAAGCTAGTCATCGACGTCTTCATCGCGACGACCAGCGAACAGCGGCGGGTCGCGCTGTCGTGTGGGCACAGACGGAGGGGGTGGTGCAGCCGAGGTAGAGGGTCCGGCCTGTTCGTGGGTACTGCCCTAGGGGAAAATACTGTATGAGTATCAATAACCTCATACAGATTTCTCATACTAAACTCATACAAATCACAATAATTCTCATATATTTCTTGTATGATGAATTAGATTAGTATGAGATTATGTGAGAACTGTACGAGTTTAGTATGAGAATTTGTATGAGGTTATTGTGACTCATAGGTTTTTTTCACTAGGTCGGCAGACATAGCGATGGTGGCAGTTGCTAAACGGCGACCAGAACGTAGCTCCAGCGAGAGGCAGGGCCCAAGGCAGCAAACGATCAAATTTAACCATCACCCCTTGTAAAAGAAGGCAAGCTCGAGACGGCGAGGTCGTGACGGCAAGGACAGCGAAGCCTTGTCTAGCGTTTTAATCCGATCATGAACCCAGGCGCGTGCCGGAGCCGGCGCCGCGGGAGGATGATGATGGTATGTACAAATGAAAGAAGGTCCACAGAAGGCTCACATTGTATATATATATATATATATATATATATATATATATATATATATATATATATAAGCACTATGAAGATTCTGCTAGTAGTGGGAACGGCAACAGTACATATATGCTGAACATTAACCCATTCATCTATATTTTGCAGATCTTTGGCGTACAGCTTCCAGCCAGCACCCCAAGCTATGAAGGACCCATGAAGATAATCACGCAATTGGCTGAAACCGCCAGTTTCCACATGCGCGGGTCCGTCTTCACTGCCATCACGAGATTGTCCGTTCCAGCGTCCAACAGTCACAAGCGTGTTCAAATCGGAGGAGGTGACCTGCTGCTGTTGCTAGCATACAGGAATATACACCGCGCTACGAAGATTCTGCTAGGAATTGGCGCGGCAACACAACCAGGATGCGGAAAATTGACCCTTCATCTACATTTTCACGTGGTAGTGAAAAGATCGATGACACAAAAGAAGAGTCGGTGATTGCACTGCAGAAACTCTTTATTGGGTCGATTTGTTCCCGCAGATGAACTAAGAAACTCAGCGGCGGCGATAGCAACAAACGTGCTCGTCGATCGTCGAACAAATAATGCCCATCACACTCGTCAACGCTCAATATAAAGGCTGCATAGAATAATCTAGATAACGTCGCAAACTGCTACTAGTACAACCTGGAACATTGTAGAAACATACTCAAGTGATCGGAATCTTCGATACAGATCTCGGCGCATCGTTCGCGACAAAGAAAATGATAACGCGCCGAATCGCGACAACGAGCATGAACAAACACGGGATACAGAACTGATACGCGATCCGGAATCAGAGTGATAAGGCCGCATGCCGGCGGCTGTTAAAAAACAACAAATACAGTTTTGAAGGTTTCGCGGCATTACTCCCTCCGTAAAAAAACATCGCCTCGATGTTCCAAAACAAAGCAACTTAAACATAAACACTACAAAGTTTAAACACCACAGCTTCTTTAACGCGCGTAATAAGGCTTTACTCGTAAACATGTACATTTCTGGGCGTGCGCATCGCCGTTGTGATGCTGGCGTTCCGTCGGGAATGACTTCATAGTCCAGTGGTCCGACGCTGCGAATGATTTTGTACGGCCCCAAGTATCGACGCAACAACTTTTCACTTAGTGCGCGACGGCGAATTAGTGTCCAAACTCACACTTGGTCTCCTGGATTGCATTCTGCGTGGCGTCGTACATTGTATCGTCGGATGTCGGTGCGCTGATGGTCTTTAATACGCAGCTTCCTCTGCACACTGCAGGTAGGCGGCGACTTCAAGCTTGTCCTCGTTGGTTACGTGCGGCAGCATTGCGCCGAGCGTCGGCCTGGGCTCCCTGCCGTACACAAGCTTGAACGGGGTCGCTCTGGTCGTCTCCTAGACTATACGTGAAGATCACGTACGGCAAGATGGCGTCCCAGGTCTTGTGTTCAGCGTCGACGTACTTGGCGATCATGTCCGCGATCGTTTTGTTCAGGCGCTCCGTAAGGCCATTGGTGTGGGGATGGTACGCAGTTGTTCGTCTATGGCTTGTATGACTGTATTCCAGGATGGCTTGCGTCAACTCAGCCAAAAACGCCGTTCCCCTGTCCGTGACGAGCACTTCTGGGGCACCGTGTCGCAAGAGAATTTGTTAGACAAAAAATTTGGCGACTTCTGCCGCGGTACCATTGGGTAGTGTTTTTGCTTCGGCGTAACGGCTAAGGTAGTCAGTGGCCACGATGATCCACTTGTTACTCATAGACGAAGATGGAAAGGGGCCGGGAAGATCCATCCCAATTTGCTGAAAGGGCAGGATTGAGGGCGGAATCGGGTTTAGTAGTCCTGCTGGTCTGATCGATGGCGTCTTGCGTCGTTGACACTCACAACAAGTCTTCACGTAGTGGGCAACTTCGGCAGGCAGTCGCGGCCAGTAGTACTTCTCCTGGATTCGACGCAACGTGCGCGCAAATCCAAGATGGCCTGCTGCGTGCTCATCGTGCAACGCCTGCAGAATTTCCTGCCGGAGGTTTTTAGGCACTCCAAGAAGCTTCGCGGTCCTGTTGGGTGTAAAGTTCGTTTTCACGAGGAGGCTATTGCTTAACGCGAACGATGATAAATGTCGCCTCAACACACCAGGAGGGGAAGCGCTCTTTCCTTCTAAGCAATCGACTAGCGCTTTCAGCTCAGGGTCTGATCGCTGTTGTTCTGCGAAACTGCTGGCGCTTACCGGTCCGAAAAAGGCGTCGTCGTCATCGTCCTTCGGGGGAGCGTCGACGGGAGCGCGGGATAAGCAGTCTGCGTCTAAATTCTTGCTGCCCGAATTATAGACTACTGTAACGTCAAATTCTTAAAGTCTTAGGCTGCATCTGGCAAGGCGGCCGGAGGGGTCTTTCAAATTAGCCAGCCAGCAGAGCGCGTGGTGGTCGCTTACCACCTTGAATGGTCGACCGTATAGGTATGGAGGGAGTTTAGAAATGGCCCAGATGATCGCGAGGCACTCCTTCTCCGTCGTCGAGTAATTGAATTTGGCTTTAGTGAGAGACCGGCTAACGTAGACAATTACTTTCTCCATTCCGGCACTCTTCTGGACGAGAACGGCTCCTAGGCATAAACTGCTTGCATCGGTGTGAATTTCGGTCTCGGCGATTTCATCAAAGTGGCCAAGGAGAGGAGAGCACTGCAGGCGGTGCTTAAGTTCGTCGAAGGCTGCTCCTTGTGGCGCTTCCCATTTAAAAGGTACGTCAGCCTTTGTAAGCTGCGTCAACGGTGCCGCGATGCGCGAAACATTTTTGACAAATAGCTGATAATAAGAGCATAGACCAAGGAACCTGCGCACGGCTTTCTTGTCAGCAGGCGGTGAAAATTGTGCGATTGCAGCTGTTTTCTCCGGGTCTGGCCGAACACCATCCTTGCTAATGATGTGACCGAGGAACCGCAGTTCATTGCCGGCGAAGTGGCACTTCTCTGGTTTTAACGTTAGTCCCGATGATTTGATGGCTTCCAACACTGTCTGCAGCCGTTTCAGGTGGTGTTCAAAGTTTGACGAGAAGACAACGACATCATCCAAGTATACCAGGCAAATCTGCCACTTCAAGCCCGCCAGCACAGTGTCCATTACTCGTTGAAACGTCGCTGGTGCGGAGCAGAGGCCAAATGACATCACCTTGAACTCGAAAAGGCCGTACAGTGTGATGAATGCGGTCTTCGCGCGATCTCTTTCGTCGACCTCAATTTGACAATATCCACTCTTCAGGTCCATCGATGAGAAGTACCTTGCATTGCACAGCCGGTCCAGTGTTTCGTCGATGCGGGGAAATGGTTAGACATCCTTCTTAGTTATAGCTATTCAAGCGGCGGTAATCAACGCAGAAGCGAAGTGTGCCATCTTTCTTCTTCACCAAAATGAATGGTGCCGCCTAAGGGCTGTTGGTTGGCTGAATCACGTCATCACGCAGCATTTCTTCAATTTGATCACGTATGGCGTCGCGTTCTCGTGGCGATACAGGGTAGGGGCTTTGACGTAGCGGTCGAGTGTTTTCTTCCGTGACGATACGATGCTTTGCCAACGGGGTTTGCCGCACCTTCGACGCCGAAGAAAAGCACTCGCTATAGCTTTCAAGAAGAGTGCAAATCCGGCCTTGTCTGTCTCGGGGAAGCGCTGGGTTAATGTCGAAATCGGGCTGCTTGGCTCGGTTGGGTAAATCGTCTTCAAGGTGGCTGGGGAGAGCGTTCTCGGGTGTCCGCTAGCTCGTCAAGGAAAGCAATCGTCGTGCCCTTGTTCCGGTGCCGGTATTCGCCGACGAAGTTTGTTACGAGGACATCAGCTTGTCCATGACGGAAACGGACGATGCTTCTTGCAATGCCAAGTCCTCTATCCAGTAATAACTGAGTGTTTCCTTCGACAACCCCTTCCGTGATTTCGACTTCTGTTGTAACCACAGGGACGATGACGCTTGATCGGGGCGGTACGGTCAATTCTCCGTCGAGGAGGTTGAGAGCGACGTGATGCGTCGAAGTTCTCGTAGCAGGTATGGCTTTGTCGGTCGAGAGCTTGATGAGTTTGGATCGGAGGTCGATGATCGCTCGATGTTTGTTCAGAAAATCCATGCACAGAATCATATCGTGGGAACAGTGCTGTAGGACGACGAAGCTGGTAGGGTAGGTACGTCCATTTACTGTAACCCTCGCGGTTTATCGCCCCGACGGCGTAATAAGGTTACCACCAGCGGTGCGGATTGGTGGGGCGTCCCAACTGGGCGTCACTTTCTTGAGCTGGGCGGCGAAAGCTTTACTGATGACAGAGTAGTCGGCACCGGTGTCCACTAGGGTGGTAATCGTGCGCCCGTCGACAGCAATCTCAAGGTCGCTTGCTCGCGTCCTAGTATTGCACGTTGGCTTCGGTGTTCGATTCCTGCTTCGTCTCGTGCTGAGGTCGCGGCCGGGGCACACCGTCGTCACTTCGCTGGGCGGCAGTGGTAGCTTGAAGTTTGGTCGTGTCGTCTTGGATGTTGACGTCGGGCGTAGCGCCGGTGTCACCTTGAATTCTGAGCATTTCGAGGGCGTCTTCACAAGTAATGTGGGCGCCATAGCGGCGTCGCCGCTACTCGTTGTCGGCGGCAGAGGATATTCGTTAGTTCGCCGTATAGCCACCTCACCTCCAAAGGTTGCTACCTTTAGTTTTCCCTAAGAGGGCTTGCTACCTATGGGGCTGAAACGTGGAGGCTAACCAAGAGAGTTCTACTTAATTTGAGGACAACCCAGAGGGCTATGGAACGAAAAATGGTAGGGGTAGCATTAAGAGATAGAAAGCGTGCAGAGTGGGTCAGAGAAATAACTCAAGTTACCGACATTCTAGTGGAAATTAAGAAGAAATGGACATGGGCAGGACATGTAGTGCGAAGAGAGGATAACCGATGGTCGCTTAGGGTAACAAACTGGATTCCAAGGGAAGGAAAGCGTAGCAGGGGGAGGCAGAAAGTTAGGTGGGCGGATGAGATTAAGAAGTTCGCAGGGGTCAAGTGGATGCAGCTAGCACAGAACCGGGTTAAGTGGAGAAATATGGGAGAGGCCTTCGCCCTGCAGTGGGTATAATCAGACTGATGATGATGATGATGATGATGATGATGATGATGATGATGAAGAGGGCTTGGGGACCTTCCTCGCACACTGTCATCGTAGCTGCGGCCTGGTGACGAAAAGCGGGCCCTGTACGGCGATGAGGACCTGGGGCGGGGGGGGGGGGGACGTAGGTATTTTTCGATTTCTTGAGGTCGTTCACCATGGCGGGGTCGTGGGGCGTCGACTGCAAATCCGCAGAGGCCAATTCGTCGGTACGGGCAGTGGCGTAGAATGTGGCCGGCCTCACCGCAGTGGAAGCATAATGGCCTGTTCGCAGTCCTCCAGGCGTCGCACTTCCTGTGGCTTGGGGGTCGTTGGTAGGCTTGGCGGGCGGGGGCAAGGGCCGGCTTTCAGGAACAGGAAAGTAGCGGCGAGGGCTTGGAAATTCATCACATTGGGGCGCAGGGCGACGTAATGCAGCAGCATAGTTCATCGCTGTTGCCTCTTGTGCTGGAACTGTCGCAGCCGTCGCTTGAGGAGCGCCCAGCACCTGCTGAACTTCTTCACAGAAGACGTTCGCCAGCGTCGCAACCTGGGGTGTTTGAATTAGAGTTATGGAAGTAAGCGACGAAGTTCTCGGACGATCTCACGGATGAGGTCGCGAAGGCTTTCTCCGCTTGCAGATGCGCTGTGGTAGTGGCTTGAGTTGTGCGGTTGAAGTGGTCGCTCCTAGTGACGCATCCGGAGGTCCAACGTCTTCTAGATGGTCGATGCTTCACTTTCATATTCGTACACAGTTTTCGGCTGGTTCCGGACAAGTCCTGCAAGAAGCGACTCTTTAACGCCTCTCATTAAAAATTTCAATCTCTTCCCTTCGGTCATGTTACTATCGGCGCTGCGAAAGAGGCGCTTTATCTCCTCTATGTTGACCAAGACAGGCTCGTTTGGGAGTTGAAGTCTTGATTGAAGGATGACCTTGGCTCTTTTCTTCCAAACGACACTTGCAAAGCCAGTCAAAAACTCTTTCTTGAAGATCTCCCAATCTTTCAAAGCTGCCTCGTGATTTTCGAACCATATACGGGGAGATCCTTGAAGATCAAAGTAGACTTGCCTTACCTTAGCTTCGTCGTTCCAGCCGTTGAATTCTGCCACACGGTCGAAGAAGTCCATCCAGTCCTCCGCACCTTCAGTGGGAAGTCCTTGGAAAATGGGGGGCTCATGGGGCTGCACCAAGACAACTGGTGCTGTTGACTGGACCGTTTTCAAAGTTGATGCTTTTCGGTGTCGAACGGGGTCAGGCAGCAGACCGTGTTAGGGTTGTAGCCCTTGTAGTCGGCAGCTGGCTCGGTGGCCTGTTGGCTGGTCCCCCAGGGCGACAGGAACAAGGCTGGGGTCTCCGCTTGAAGGATCAAGGGCAGCACCTCCACCAGATGTCACGTGGTGGTGACAAGGTCGATGACACAAATGAAGAGTCGGTGATTGCACTGAAGAAACTTTTTATTGGGCTCACGTGCGCCCGCAAAAGAACTAAGCAACTCGGCGGCGGCGATGGCAACATACGTGCTCGTCGATCGTCGAACAAACAATGCCCATCACACTCGTCAACGCTCAATTTAAAAGCTGCTCAAAACAATCCAGATAACGTCGCAAACTGCTACTAGTACGACCTGGAGCATTGTAGAAACATACGAAAGTGATCGGAATCTTCGATACAGATCTCAGCGCATCGTTCGCGACAACAAAATGATAACGCGTCGTATCGCGACAACGAGCATGAACAAACGCGGGATACAGAAACGATACGCGATCCAGAATCAGAGTGATAAGGCCGCATGCTGGCGGCTGTTAAAAATAACAAATACAGTTTTGGAGGTTTCGCTTCAATATTGTGCAGATCTTCTGCGTGCTGCTTCCAGTCAGCATCACCAGGCATAAAAATAATCACACAATTGGCTGGAATCGCCAGCGTCCATATGAGCAGTCTGCCATCACTGCCAGCACTAGATTGTTCGTTCCAGCGGCCAGCAGTCACAAGCGTGTTCAATGCGGAGGACGTTACCTGGTGCACGTGCCAACATACAGGAGTATATACCGCGCTATGAAGATTCTGCTAGGAATGGGCACGGCAACACAATCAATATGCGGAATATAACCAATTCCTTCATATTGTGCAGATTTTCTTCTGCGTACTGCTTGCAGCCAGCATCCCCGGGCATGAAGATAATCAAACATTTGCTGAAACCATTCCTTTTGACGTGCACGATCAGACATATTGCTCTCAAGACGAGATTATTCGTTGCAGCGGCCAACTGTGAAGAGTGTTCGACGCGGTAAATGTGGCCTACTGCAGTCGCCTCCACACTAGGATTCGGCTAGCAATCTGCTATGTTCTGCTAGATTCTGCTATCAATGGGCACAGCAGCACTACCAGGATTCGGATGATTAACCAGTTCATCCATTTTGTGCAGGTGAGAAAACAGTTTAGCAAAAGTGTCCGCTCAAGTAATCCGTTTTTTCTCGTGCAGCTGGGCCGGCTGTAGCTATTTTGCATCACTGTAGTATTGCGGAAGTTTCTACTTCTAGAGGGAGATATTGGAACTAACCATGGCCCAGATGTATCCCAAATTGCTAAACAACGGAAAGTTTCCTCATGGAATTGCCATATCTGTACTTATAAAAAAACTGATCAGGTATATCAGTAATTGGGCAGATATGATAATTAGGACACATCTGGGCCAGATAAGGCATATCAGCACAATTCCAGATTTCAAGATCTAGCCCGCATGGCAGGGAGGTTTTGAATTATATATCTATATATCTGCATATGAACATAACACGTAATCACAACATTATCATCATCATCAGTCTGACGATACCCACTGCAGGGCGAAGGCCTTTCCTATATTTCTCCACTTCACCCGGTTCTGTGTTAGCTGCATCCACTTGACCCTTGAGAACTTCTTAACCTATTCCATGTCCATTTCCGGTTCGTCCGTTTGCTGAAGAAGGTATTCATGATTCTGAACTTATTACGCTCTGCAAACTCAACTAGTAAGTCGCCCCTGCTATTCCTAAAACCAATGCCATAGTCACCTACTGCCTGGTCTCCTGCCTGCGTTTTCGCTACCTTGGCATTGAAGTCGCCCATTAGTGCAGTATACTGCGTCTTTACTTTTC